>NW_027554421.1:728333-1092500 GCF_053574225.1 Canis aureus | reverse complement strand
CGGGTCCTGAGAAGGCCGGGACTCCTGTCAGCGTAGACGAGGCCCCACATCATCCCGAAGACTCACCGCAGGTCCTGAGGAGGCTGGGGGTCCTGTCAGCGTGGACGCGACCCCACGTCATCCCGCAAACTCCCCGCGGGTCCTGAGGAGGCTGGGGCTCCTGTCCCCGCGGACACAGCCCCACGTCATCCCGAAATCTCACCGTGGGTCCTAAGGAGGCCGGGGCTCCTGTCAGCGAGGACGCAGCCCCACATCTTCCTGAAGTCTCACCGCGGGTCCTGAGGAGACCAGGCTCCTGTCAGCGAGGACGGGGCTCCACATCCTCTGGAAGCCTCACCGGGAGTCCTGAGGAGGCCAGGGCTCCTGTCACTGTGGAGGCAGCCCCACATGGTCCTGAAGCCTACCCGCGGGTACTGAGGAGGCCGGGGCTCCTGTCAGCGTGGACGCGGCCCCAAGTCCTCCTCAGGCCTCCAGAGTGCAGAGGGGCTCCTGTTACTGCTGGCGGACGAGGCCTACTGTGCACGTGCGCCCTTGACCCGGGCCTGGGTTCGGGCGCCCCCTGCGGGACGCTCAGGAGCTGAAGGAGGCCTTGCAGGAGGCGGCGTCCCCGCGCCCAGGGCCGGACCTGCCTCCTTCCAGGCTCCAGCTGAGACCTAGGAGCTTTGGAAACGTCGCGCTGAAATGGAGCACAACACCCAGCTTCCCCAGAAATGCTTAAGGACAATGAATTGGAACCCACAGAATGCGAAATGAAATGTGGACCAAACTTTTACCACGTCTGCCAAGACTCAACCCTCTTCCACTGTGGGCGGGACCACCGGCTAGTGCAGCCGCCCTGGAAACAGTCAGGAGGCTCCTCAGGAAGTTACCGCTAGACCTGCCCTGCGACCGGCAGGTGCACGGCCTGGAGCTCACTCCGAAGATACAGATGCAATGAAAAGCCGGGACACCTGTGCCCCAATGTCTACAGCGGCCGGGTCCACAGTAGCCACACTGTGGGAGGAGCCTCGGTGCCTTCAGACAGATGATGGATAAAGAGGATGGGAGATAGATGATGGTCATAGAGAGAGGAATGGTACTCAGCTATCAAAGAGAAGGAAATCTTGCCATTTGCAATGACGCGGATAGAACTAGAGGGATCGTGTTAAGTGAAATAAGTCAGTCGGGAAAGAGAATGACCGTGTGGTGTCATTCATAGGTGGAATTAAAGAAGCAAAGCAGATGAACTACTGTGAAGGGAAGGAAAAACAAATAAGATGAAAACAGATGCAGGAAATACAGACTCTTAATCATAGGAAACAAACTGAAGGTCGCTGGAGGGGAGGGGGGGAGGGGTTAACGGGGGACGGGCACGAAGGAGGGCAGGTGATATCACGAGCACTGCTGTTCTCTCCAACTGGTGAATCCCTGAATTCTACCTCTGAAAGTAGAATTATACTTTCGTTATAACGAAAACACTATACGTTAATTAATTGGGTTTAAATTAAATTAAGTTAAAAAATATCAGTTGTATCAGAGCACATTTCCTTCTGGACTCTCTGTTCTGCTCCTTCAGCTTATGCTGGAACTACCCCCTGTGGGTCTAAGTAGGTGCCACGCCTCGTTCATGGCCCAACCCAGGGCTAGAACTCAGGACCCCGAGATCAGGACCGGAGGGGAGGTCAGGAGTCGGATGCTTAACCGACAGAGCCAGCCAGGGGTCCGAGAACCACACTGCTTTATCCTGTGTCTCTGTGACATCGTTTGAAATAGGAAAGTGCTGCGTCCCGCTCTGTCCTGCTTTTCCAATACTGATTTGCTGTCCGGGGTCATTTGTGGGGGCTGACGGATGTTAGGGTTTTTTTTTTTCCTATTTCTAGGATCTACCACCATGATTTTGATAGGAATGACATTGAAACCGAGGGTGGCTTCAGGAACTGCGGACACTTTCACAAGATGAGGCTTCCACCCCACGAGCCCAGGACGACCTCCCAGAGCCTGGTATGGCTCAGTGCACAAGTCTTGTGCTCCTTTGGTTCAGGCTCATTATTTATTCTCTGTGATGCTCCTGAGAAGGGAGTCACGTCCTTCATTTCCTTCCTGAGTGCTCATTATTGGGACACAGCAAGGCTACTGAGATCTGTAGGTTCAGTTGGTGTCCCGTGAATTTACTGAATTCAATCATTAGTTCTAACAGGTTTTGGTGTGGGCTCTCGGGTTTCCTGTTTCTAGTACCGCGTCTTCAGCAAATAGGGACAGTGTGACGTCCCCCTTCCAGGTGTGAAACCTTTGCTGTTTCCTGTCTGTTGACTACATTAGGACTTCCAGTGCTGAGAGGGGACCTCCTTGGCTTGTTCCTGCTCTTAGGGGAGACGATTTCAGGTTTTCACCCTTGAAGATGATGTCAGCTTCCTAGCGGCCTTTATTCTCTTGATAGACATTTCCTCAAAACCCACTATGCTTTTGATGCTGTATTTTGTCAAATGTTTTTTCTGCAACTCTTGAGGATCGTATGCTTTTTGTCCTTTCTCTCGTTTTTCTTTTTTTTAAGATTTTATTTATATATCCTTGAGAGACACAGAGACACAGAGAGAGAAAGACAGAGACACTGGCAGAGGGAGAAGGCGGCTCCATGTAGGGAACCCGACGTGGGACTCGATCCCGGGACTCCAGGATCACGCCCTGGGCTGAAGGCAGGCGCTAAACCGCTGAACCACCGGGGGCTGCCCCATGTCCTTTCTCTGGTTAATGTGATGGATCCTGCTGACTGATGGACAGAGGGGCCGTGGGTAGGACACGGGCGACGTAGATGAACAATAGTAACAGCTATAAGCGTCTGGTTCGTAAATAAAATAAGTCACAGAAATTTAGAAAATACAGCCTAGGGAATAGAGTCAGTACTGTTGTGGCAACTTTGTACGGGGACAGACGGTGACGCTGCTTCTCGTGGGAGGAGCTGAGTAAGGCACAGAATTGTCAAGTCACTAGTTGTAGCCCTGAAACTACTGTCACATTGTGTGTTGACTGTACTTCAGCAAATATCAAGGAAAAGAGGTTTCTGGTAGGACTCCCGGTGGGTCCGTGAAAGGCATTTACACGGTCGTTACACACACGAAGACACCTCTGCAGAGGGGATAAAGATGCTCACGTGTCTTCATGTCAATTTTTAGAAAATTTACTTGAAAGAGGGTGCGGTAGGGAGGAGCAGAGGGAGAGGGGAACCTGGAGTGGACTCCTCACCCAATGGAGCCCGAGCCCCACGCGAGGCTCCATGCCACAACCTCGAGATCCTGACCTGAGCCAAATTAAAGAGTCGACGTGGAACCGACTGAACCACCCAGGAGCCCCTCAAATGTTAAGTGCGACCCCATGCTGTGAACTCTGGGGGTCGGGGGGACATCTGTGACCCCCAGTCTGCCTAGAATGGTGGGAGGCCTGCAGGGCCCAAGGATGGGAACTGAGGATGTGGGAGGGTGCCTGCATCCCCTTCCCACCTGGTGTGGGGACAGGACCCTCCCCCGGGACCCTCGGCCTTCAGGGTGAAGGGCTAAGTGCTGATTGGACCCCGCCTGCCCACAATGATGATGCGGGACCCCACTGTGGGCGGAACTGTGTCGCCCCCGGGTTCCACCGCTGCCTGGCGCTCACTGTGCTTCTGCAGACCTTCGGAAGCACTCGTGCTTTGGATCTGGCTCACAGCGACCCGACTCTCCTGCTCTCCCAAGTAGCTCAGTACTCCCACTCTCCTCAGTACCCCCACTCTCCCCAGTACCCCCACTCTCCCCAGTACTCACACTCACCCCAGTACCCCAACTCTCCCACTCTCCCCAGTACCCCAGAACTCCCACTCTCCCCAGTTCCCCAACTCTCCCACTCTACCCAGTACACGGTGCATAAAGAGGAGGCGCTCACACAGCGATAGGTCACAGGTGAGTGGCCCCTGATGCCTGCTCCCGTGGGCCACTCTGGGGCCTGTGGGTCCGGGTGGGGGCGCTGGCCTCCTGGGCTGGGGTCCAAAACACCCCGACCCCAATGAGATGACCTTGAGCAGCTCCTGCAGCCCTTCCACAGCCCCACAGGGTGAGGGCGGCCCCCTAAGGCCCTGTCCAGGGAAAGAGGCTGCAGTCGGAGTTCGGCAGCTCCCTCGGGACCCCCGCTCCCCTGTAAGGCCTGTGCTATGCAGGGAGACACAATACGTGACCTTTCCAGCCCGTCCTAGATGCAAGGACCCCGACAGGGATGACACCGCCCCCGCCCCACTCTGTGGTGAGGGGAGGACGGTCAGGGCCTGCTGGGTCCCCCTGACCGGTGAGCAGGCTTACTCTTCACACACTGGAATGCGGGCAGAGTCCCTCGTGGTCCCCCCAGACCCCCCACCCTCAGGCTATTCACGCATCGTTGCCCTCAGTGTGGGGAGTTTGGTCGCACTCTTGCTGGCATCAGGTTTTAATTTTGATGAAGTCTATCCGTTGCTTTCTCCCTCGGTCGTTGTGCTTGTGGAATCTAAGAGAAACCTTCGATATCCCCCGGGCTGGGAGACATCACCCCAAGCATCAGATCGGCAGTTCGCCAGAGCCTCCTGGGTCCCCCGCCCATGTGCTCCTGATACCGGGGTGGGAGCGCTCTGTGATCCCAGCGTGATGGCGTGTCCTGGGACAGTGGCTGGGAAGGTGGACTGTAGGTGGGCGAGCGACAGACAGGCAGTGAGGGCCGGCGTGTGATGTTCCAGCCAAGCCTCTGCCCCTCAGGGCTATGGGGCTGTCTCCGGCTCTGGTCAGATGGAGGGGGACCTGCCCACGGGGAGCACCCGGATGCATGTGTCCTTGGAAGGTTTTCATGTGCCGTCATTCTTGGATGTGTTTGGATTGCAGCACCATGCAGGAGGACTCAGAGAACCTACTGGCCTTGCGAAGGGCCGATATCGTGGCCCGGTACCATCAGGTGAGGCCCAGAAGGGACCATAGACAATACACACCCACGACAAGGGAGACCATACCTGCAAGGCAGGGGAGGCCCAGGAGAGGATCAGAGCCAAGGATGAGTCAGGTCAGCCCAGACAAGGACCATAGTCACAAGGAACAAGTGAGACCCTGGGGATGGTACTGGTGTCAGTAGCAACTAAGGGTCCATCCTGGATGTTAGTCATTGGTAGCTGAGGAGCCCAGTCACCAGGTATGGTGAGGCCCGGGTGGGGACCACAGTCACCAGGTCCAGATGAAGTCCACAGCTACCATGTCCAGGTGAGGACCAGGTGGGGACCAGAGTCACCAGGTCCAGGTGAGGCAAAGGTGGAGACCACAGTCACCAGGTCCCGGTGAAGCCAAGGTGGGAACCGCCTTAATAGAAATGTGAACTCTTCTCACTGTAGTGTTCCAGCTGTTCTCTCTTTAAATCTCAGGCCGAATTCATAGGTTTTCAGGATGATTTGAGAGTTACCTAGGTAGTTTGGTAGGGACAGGTGACTTGGGGACCCTACTCTTCGGCTGTCTTGCCCTTCTGACAGGAATATTTTTAGCAGTGAACAGTAAAGTCTGTTTATTAAAAGTTGTTATTAATTTGTGCAAACAAATTTCTGTAGGCTTAAAGCAACTGTGAATCACACATATCCACACTGGCTAGAAAAATTTTTTAACCTGAGTTTCTAGATCATTTTCATTATGTGAATGATTTCTTTCCAAAACTAATTACCAAAGGAAGTAGGGCAATGTGACAAGAGAAATAGCCAAACAACATGAGAAAAAAGAAACAAACAAAAAAAACCTAAGCATTTTTCTTGGGATGAGAGAAATCCTGATCGTGTAAGGTTTTTTTCACCCTGCCCTGAGAAAAACCAATTCCCTGACTCAGATGCCTCAGGAGACAACTGGGTTTCTGATCCAGTAAATCGTGACGGCCTCTGGCACTTGGTTCCCACAGCTGTGGATGTGACCTCAGACCAGCTCGGTGGTTTCCAGGCTGCACTTGGAGGAATTGGAAGGGCTCTGAACATGCACCTTAGGGGCAGTCTGGGATCCATACCCTACAGCTTTTAATTGATAGGTACACCAACTCACATAAAACTTTGCTAGAAAGAAGTCGAATTGTGTGTTTTAAGAATTGAAAATGGGCAGCCTGGGTGGCTCAGCCGTTTAGCACTGCCTTCTGCCCAGGGCGTGATCCTGGAGACCCAGAATGGAGTCCCACTTCGGGCTCCCTGCATGGAGCCTGCCTCTCCCTCTGCCTGTGTCTCTGCCTCTCTCTCTCTCTCTTTCTCTCTCTCTCTCATGAATAAATAGATAAAATATATTTTTAACAAGTATATTGTAGGGCAGCCCCGGTGGCTCAGCGATTTAGCGCCACCTTCAGCCCAGTGTGGGATGCTGGAGATGCAGCATGGAGTCCCACGTCAGGCTCCCTGCATGCAACCTGCTTCTCCCTCTATCTGTGTCTCTGCCTCTCTCTCCCTCTCTCTCTCTCTCAAATAATAAATAAATAAATAAATAAATAAATAAATAAATAAATAAATAAATAAATAAATAAAATGAAAAAGTATATGGCAGCTATATTGGTAGCTATATTAATCAAGTGTGTTGTTTTTGGGGGAGGAGCAAGATGGCGGAAGAGTAGGGTCTCCAAATCACCTGTCTCCACCAAACTACCTAGAAAACCTTCAAATTATCCTGAAAATCTATGAATTCGGCCTGAGATTTAAAGAGAGACCAGCTGGAATGCTACAGTGAGAAGAGTTCGCGCATCTATCAAGGTAGGAAGACGGGGAAAAAGAAATAAAGGAACAAAGGCCTCCAAGGGGGAGGGGCCCCGCGAGGAGCTGGGCTGAGGCCAGGGCGAGTGTCCCCAGGACAGGAGAGCCCCGTCCCGGAGACGCAGGAGCTGCACCGACCTTCCCGGGGGAAAGGGGCTCGCGGGAAGTTGGAGCAAGACCCAGGAGGGCGAGGATGCCCTCGGGCTCCCTGGGACAGTAACAGAGCAACTACGCGCCCAGGAGAGTGCGCCGAGCTCCCTAAGGGCTGCAGCGCGCGGCGGGACCCGGAGCAGCTCGGAGGGGCTCGGGCGGCAGCTCCGCGGAGGGGGTTGCGCAGCCCGGGAGCGCGAATCCAACAGCGCAGGCTCCGGAGCACAGGGCGCCGAGACACAGCCCAGGATCCTGCCTCCCCCGGGACAGGCAGAGGCCGGGAGGGCCCAGGACAGCAAGGACGCTCCTGTCCCACCTGAGCAGAGCAACGGCCCCGCCCCGGAGCCTCCAGGCCCTGCAGACGGAGTTCCTGCCGGAGCTGAATCCAGGTTTCCAGAGCTGCCCCGCCACTGGGGCTGTTCCTCCTGCGGCCTCACGGGGTAAACAACCCCCACTGAGCCCTGCACCAGGCAGGGGCAGAGCAGCTACCCAACTGCTAACACCTGAAAATCAGCACAACAGGCCCCTCCCCCAGAAGATCAGCTAGACTGACAACTTCCAGGGGAAGCCAAGGGACTTAAAGAACACAGAATCAGAAGATACTCCCCTGTGGTTCTTTTTTTTTGTTTGTTTTGTTTTGCTTTTTGATTTGTTTCCTTCCCGCACCCCCTTTTTTTCTCCTTTCTTTTTCTTTCGCTTTTTCTTCTTTTTTTTTTTTCGTTTTTTTTTCTCTTTTTCTTCCCTTTTTTTTTTCTCTTTCTCTTTTCTTTCCTTCTTTCTCTCCTCTCTTTTTCTCTTTTTCCCAATACAATTTGCTTTGGGCCACTCTGCACTGAGCAAAATGACTAGAAGGAAAACCTCACCTCAAAAGAAAGAATCAGAAACAGTCCTCTCTCCCACAGAGTTACAAAATCTGGATTACAATTCAATGTCAGAAAGCCAATTCAGAAGGACTATTATACAGCTACTGGTGCCTCTAGAAAAAAGTATAAAGGACTCAAGAGACTTCATGACTGCAGAATTTAGAGCTAATCAGGCAGAAATTAAAAATCAATTGAATGAGATGCAATCCAAACTAGAAGTCCTAACGACGAGGGTTAACGAGGTGGAAGAACGAGTGAGTGACATAGAAGACAAGTTGATAGCAAAGAGGGAAACTGAGGAAAAAAGAGACAAACAATTAAAAGACCATGAAGATAGATTAAGGGAAATAAACGACAGCCTGAGGAAGAAAAACCTACGTTTAATTGGGGTTCCCGAGGACGCCGAAAGGGACAGAGGGCCAGAATATGTATTTGAACAAATTCTAGCTGAAAACTTTCCTAATCTGGGAAGGGAAACAGGCATTCAGATCCAGGAAATAGAGAGATCCCCCCCTAAAATCAATAAAAACCGTTCAACACCTCGACATTTAATTGTGAAGCTTGCAAATTCCAAAGATAAGGAGAAGATCCTTAAAGCAGCAAGAGACAAGAAATCCCTGAATTTTATGGGGAGGAGTATTAGGGTAACAGCAGACCTCTCCACAGAGACCTGGCAGGCCAGAAAGGGCTGGCAGGATATATTCAGGGTCCTAAATGAGAAGAACATGCAACCAAGAATACTTTATCCAGCAAGGCTCTCATTCAAAATGGAAGGAGAGATAAATAGCTTCCAAGACAGGCAGCAACTAAAAGAATATGTGACCTCCAAACCAGCTCTGCAAGAAATTTTAAGGGGGACTCTTAAAATTCCCCTTTAAGAAGAAGTTCAGTGGAACAGTCCACAAAAACAAAGACTGAATAGATATCATGATGACACTAAACTCATATCTCTCAATAGTAACTATGAATGTGAACGGGCTTAATGACCCCATCAAAAGGCGCAGGGTTTCAGACTGGATAAAAAAGCAGGACCCATCTATTTGCTGTCTACAAGAGACTCATTTTAGACAGAAGGACACCTACAGCCTGAAAATAAAAGGTTGGAGAACCATTTACCATTCGAATGGTCCTCAAAAGAAAGCAGGGGTAGCCATCCTTATATCAGATAAACTAAAATTTACCCCAAAGACTGTAGTGAGAGATGAAGAGGGACACTATATCATACTTAAAGGATCTATTCAACAAGAGGACTTAACAATCCTCAATATATATGCTCCGAATGTGGGAGCTGCCAAATATATACATCAATTATTAACCAAAGTGAAGAAATACTTAGATAATAATACACTTATACTTTGTGACTTCAATCTAGCTCTTTCTATACTCGATAGGTCTTCTAAGCAAAACATCTCCAAAGAAACGAGAGCTTTAAATGATACACTGGACCAGATGGATTTCACAGATATCTACAGAACGTTACATCCAAACTCAACTGAATACACATTCTTCTCAAGCGCACATGGAACTTTCTCCAGAATAGACCACATATTGGGTCAGAAATCGGGTCTGAACCGATACCAAAAGATTGGGATTGTCCCCTGCATATTCTCGGACCATAATGCCTTGAAATTAGAACTAAATCACAACAAGAAGTTTGGAAGGACCTCAAACACATGGAGGTTAAGGACCATCCTGCTAAAAGATAAAAGGGTCAACCAGGAAATTAAGGAAGAATTAAAAAGATTCATGGAAACTAAGGAGAATGAAGATACAACCGTTCAAAATCTTTGGGATGCAGCAAAAGCAGTCCTAAGGGGGAAATACATCGCAATACAAGCATCCATTCAAAAACTGGAAAGAACTCAAATACAAAAGTTAACCTTACACATAAAGGAGCTAGAGAAAAAACAGCAAATAGATCCTACACCCAAGAGAAGAAGGGAGTTAATAAGGATTCGAGCAGAACTCAACGAAATCGAGACCAGAAGAACTGTGGAACAGATCAACAGAACCAGGAGTTGGTTCTTTGAAAGAATTAATAAGATAGATAAACCATTAGCCAGCCTTATTAAAAAGAAGAGAGAGAAGACTCAAATTAATAAAATCATGAATGAGAAAGGAGAGATCACTACCAACACCAAGGAAATACAAACGATTTTAAAAACATATTATGAACAGCTATACGCCAATAAATTAGGCAATCTAGAAGAAATGGACGCATTCCTGGAAAGCCACAAACTACCAAAACTGGAACAGGAAGAAATAGAAAACCTGAACAGGCCAATAACCAGGGAGGAAATTGAAGCAGTCATCAAAAACCTCCCAAGACACAAGAGTCCAGGGCCAGATGGCTTCCCAGGGGAATTCTATCAAACGTTTAAAGAAGAAACCATACCTATTCTCCTAAAGCTGTTTGGAAAGATAGAATGAGATGGAGTACTTCCAAATTCGTTCTATGAAGCCAGCATCACCTTAATTCCAAAGCCAGACAAAGACCCCGCCAAAAAGGAGAATTACAGACCAATATCCCTGATGAACATGGATGCAAAAATTCTCAACAAGATACTAGCCAATAGGATCCAACAGTACATTAAGAAAATTATTCACCATGACCAAGTAGGATTTATCCCTGGGACACAAGGCTGGTTCAACACCCGTAAAACAATCAATGTGATTCATCATATCAGCAAGAGAAAAACCAAGAACCATATGATCCTCTCATTGGATGCAGAGAAAGCATTTGACAAAATACAGCATCCATTCCTGATCAAAACTCTTCAGAGTGTAGGGATACAGGGAACATTCCTCGACATCTTAAAAGCCATCTATGAAAAGCCCACAGCAAATATCATTCTCAATGGGGAAGCACTGGGAGCCTTTCCCCTAAGATCAGGAACAAGACAGGGATGTCCACTCTCACCACTGCTGTTCAACATAGTACTGGAAGTCCTAGCCTCAGCAATCAGACAACAAAAAGACATTAAAGGCATTCAAATTGGCAAAGAAGAAGTCAAACTCTCCCTCTTCGCCGATGACATGATACTCTACATAGAAAACCCAAAAGTCTCCACCCCAAGATTGCTAGAACTCATACAGCAATTCGGTAGTGTGGCAGGATACAAAATCAATGCCCAGAAGTCAGTGGCATTTCTATACACTAACAATGAGACTGAAGAAAGAGAAATTAAGGAGTCAATCCCATTTACAATTGCACCCAAAAGCATAAGATACCAAGGAAGACACCTCACCAAACATATAAAGGATCTATACCCTCAAAACTATAGAACACTTCTGAAAGAAATTGAGGAAGACACAAAGAGATGGAAAAATATTCCATGCTCATGGATTGGCATAATTAATATTGTGAAAATGTCAATGTTACCCAGGGCAATATACACGTTTAATGCAATCCCTATCAAAATACCATGGACTTTCTTCAGAGAGTTAGAACAAATTATTTTAAGATTTGTGTGGAATCAGAAAAGACCCCGAATAGCCAGGGGAATTTTAAAAAAGAAAACCATAGCTGGGGGCATCACAATGCCAGATTTCAGGTTGTACTACAAAGCTGTGGTCATCAAGACAGTGTGGTACTGGCACAAAAACAGACACATAGATCAGTGGAACAGAATAGAGAATCCAGAAGTGGACCCTGAACTTTATGGGCAACTAATATTCGATAAAGGAGGAAAGACTATCCATTGGAAGAAAGACAGTCTCTTCAATAAATGGTGCTGGGAAAATTGGACATCCACATGCAGAAGAATGAAACTAGACCACTCTCTTTCACCATACACAAAGATAAACTCAAAATGGATGAAAGATCTAAATGTGAGACAAGATTCCATCAAAATCCTAGAGGAGAACACAGGCAACACCCTTTTTGAACTCGGCCATAGTAACTTCTTGCAAGATACATCCACGAAGGCAAAAGAAACAAAAGCAAAAATGAACTATTGGGACTTCATCAAGATAAGAAGCTTTTGCACAGCAAAGGATACAGTCAACAAAACTCAAAGACAACCTACAGAATGAGAGAAGATATTTGCAAATGACATATCAGATAAAGGGCTAGTTTCCAAGATCTATAAAGAACTTCTTAAACTCAACACCAAAGAAACAAACAATCCAATCATGAAATGGGCAAAAGACATGAACAGAAATCTCACAGAGGAAGACATAGACATGGCCAACATGCATATGAGAAAATGCTCTGCATCACTTGCCATCAGGGAAATACAAATGAAAACTACAATGAGATACCACCTCACACCAGTGAGAATGGGGAAAATTAACAAGGCAGGAAACAACAAATGTTGGAGAGGATGCGGAGAAAAGGGAACCCTCTTACACTGTTGGTGGGACTGTGAACTGGTGCAGCCACTCTGGAAAACTGTGTGGAGGTTCCTCAAACAGTTAAAAATAGACCTGCCCTACGACCCAGCAATTGCACTGTTGGGGATTTACCCCAAAGATACAAATTCAATGAAACGCCGGGACACCTGCACCCCGATGTTTCTAGCAGCAATGGCCACGATAGCCAAACTGTGGAAGGAGCCTCGGTGTCCAAAGAAAGATGAATGGATAAAGAAGATGTGGTTTATGTATACAATGGAATATTACCCAGCTATTAGAAATGACAAATACCCACCATTTGCTTCAACGTGGATGGAACTGGAGGGTATTATGCTGAGTGAAGTAAGTCAGTCGGAGAAGGACAAACATTATATGTTCTCATTCATTTGGGGAATATAATAATAGTGAAAGGGAAAATAAGGGAAGGGAGAAGAAATGTGTGGGAAATATCAGAAAGGGAGACAGAACGTAAAGACTGCTAACTCTGGGAAACGAACTAGGGGTGGTAGAAGGGGAGGAGGGCGGGGGGTGGGAGTGAATGGGTGACCGGCACTGGGTGTTATTCTGTATGTTAGTAAATTGAACACCAATAAAAAAATAAATTAAAAAAAAAAAGTGTGTTGTTTTTACATTTTATGGTGACTGGACCTAGCAAGTCTCTACATCAACAACCATCACTATTAGTCCTCACAACAGTGTCACGGGACAGGCAGTATTATTTCCTTTATATAGATGAAATTGATGACCTCAAGCACATGCGGTTCCTTCCCTTTCTTTTTTTCTGTTCAGAATATACAAGCTATAAGTGAGTAAATTGCAAGAAACCCACTTGCGTGATGAACACCTCTACTTTCCTCAGATGATTTTAATACTTTTCTCAATTCTGAACTCCTTATCTATCTTACTACTCTTTTTGAATAACTTAGGATATGTTTTCCCAGGACTTGTTCAGAGAACCAGTCCCTGGATTAATGTCTTTCCCTAAGTATGAATCAGTGACCTGAAACAGACCCAGCATACACAGATTCTCCTATTTATTCAACACCCATCCATTCCAAAAAGAAGTCTATTTGGCCTTCTATATGACAGGTACAGAGACAGGCTCCGTCCCCACTGGGTTTCGATCTATGTCCCAGAGTACTACCTGCAGTCTTTTGAACTTCATATCAGGAGCCTTAATGCTGATTTCTGAGGGCAAAACAAGCAAGTCCACAGTTCTCCTTCATGCTTCCCCAGCAGACCCTTGGGTTCTCTCCACAGTGTTGAACTGTTACTGAGCCATTGGTTGTGTAGGTCAGTCACAGAGCAGCATTGCCATCCAAAACAAAAAGGAGGAAAAAGGAGTTTGGAAGTAATTGGGTCTCACAAATTGTGGGGAGGGAATATTGAAACTGTGACAATGTTTCTTAGTGCACCGTTTCTCAGAGCCACATCTCTCCTGTTCTTGACTGAGGGACAGGAGAGTCTAGGTAGGGAGAAATAGGTAGGGGGCTACAGATTCAGGCTCACAAAGATCCTAAGGATGCTGAGATGTAAGGAAACCAGAAATAAAGAAACAAATGAGACCACCCTGCCCTAGGTATGGGTAGAGAGGGTCTTTTTTAGGACAGTCCTCTGTGCCCAAAAAAGGATAACCAGACTCCAAAAAGAAGTAAACCATTAAAGATGTGAAAGATGTTATCACTAGTCTTTACTCATGTGGGCAACCCAGCCTGGGCCCCTCCCACTCCTGAGAGCTTTCTCAGTATCCTTGCTTAATAAACTCCCGTCGCTTTACTCACTCTTTGTCCACCAGATTCATTCTTCGACTCCGTGAGACAAGAACCTGACTTTCTCACTTCATTCTGCCTGCTGCACTTCTCTTACCCAAGCTCCCTGGGAAATTACTTCATTGGCTTAATCCCATCTCACTCACCTCCTGCCTCATATCCTTTGGATTCTTCACCACCAAAGGCCAACGAACCAAGAGATGCATGGAGGGATAGAAGACCCAGGTGATAGGGGGAACTAAGGCCAAAAATATATAGTTTAAAATTATATCTGCTTTTTTAAAAAAAGATTTTGTTTATTTGCTCATGAGAGACACACAGAGAGAGAGAGAGAGAGGCAGAGACAGAGACAAAGGGAGAAGCAGGCTCCCTGTGGGAAGCCCAATGTGGAACCCCATCCTAGGACCCCAGGATCAACCACTGAGCCACTCAGGCATCCCTACAATTACATTTCCTAACAAACTTGCAGTCCATAAACAAATACTTGAAACCGACAGAGTGGGACATTCTTACAAGAATTCACAGCTGCCTGAATGTTAATGCTTTGCTAGAGGCCAAAAGCAACATTTGTTTGCTGATAGCCAGACCTCCAGGATCCTGTAAATCTTTCAAGTGTGAACATCCTTTTGGAAACTTCTTTGATCTCTAGAGTCCCCATCCCACACAGCAACTTAAAAGATTATAACCAAGGCTCCTCATAATCCTGGTGAAGCTTTTCAGGCCCAGGGGTCCTGTCCCCATACTTTAATAAAAACACCTTTTTGCATGGAAAATGTCTCAAGGATTCTCTCTTGACCACTGGCTCCTGGCCCACAGTACATCACAGGTACATCTCTGAGTTAATTGCATCAGCACATCAGGAAAGTACACAAGATTTTTGCCTATCTTCTTGTATGACACATTCCGGAGGGGGACATTCCCATCTGTTCGATCTGGGTTTTTCTCTTCCTGGGATATATAGCTAGCTAGCTAGATAGTTGATAGAGTGATAGATCTACTGATAGATCGCTCCCAGGAACATAAATAGATGTTTATATAAACAAACATATAAACATAAATCTATGTTTCCACTTAATATATTTATTATTAAATGTATTACTCATAATATAATAATTATCTATAAACAGAACTATATATTTATATTTAAATATGCAAAATAAACATTTCTATATCTAATCTCTATACGTCCATATATAGATCTCCCTATAGAGATAGAGACAAAATGGTTAGAAAGAGATGTGTGCAGAAAGAGAGAGAAATAGATATAGACCTATAAATATGGAGAGGATCTGCTTTCAAATTCTATCGAACGACCTCTCCTCACAGGCACAGGGAAACGCACATACACATACTCAAGAACCTTCTGGTATGTGGCCATGACAGGAAATAACACCCCTTGAGTTGCCATCTCTTCTCCGACTTAAAGGTACCCGCTTTTCTCCAAAGAAGACCTACACAGAGTGAGCAAGCACATGAAAAAATGCTCCACGTGACTTTTCATCAGGGAGATAGAAATCAAAACCACAATGAGATACCACCTCACACCAGTGAAAATGGGAGAAATTAACAAGACGGGAAACGACAAATGTTGGAGAGGATGTGGAGAAAGTGGAACACTCTTGCATTGTTAGTGGGAATGTGAACTGGTGCAGCCACTCTGGAAAACAGTGTGGAGGTTCCTCAAAAAGCTGGAAATGGAGCTATACTACAACCCATCGATTGCACTACTGGGTATTTAACCCAAAGACACAGATGTAGTGAACTGACTGGACACTTGCACCCCAATGTTCACACCGGCAATGTTAATAGCCAAACTGTGGAAGGAGACTTGATGTCCTTCAACAGATGAATGGATAAAGAAGATGTGGTCTATATATACAATGTATTATTATTTAGCCATCTGCAAGGATGAATACCTACCATTTTCATGGACATGGAACTGGAGGGTATTATGCTGAATAAAATAAGCCACATGGAGAAAGAATTATCATGCGGTTTCACTCTTATGTCGAATGTAAGAAAGAGTGAAGAGGATCATAAGGGAGAGGAGGGAAACTGAGTGGAGAAAATTGAGAGAGGCAGTGTTGTCCCCAAGATTGCGAATCCGAGAAACCACGGAGGAGCCGACACTGATACAAACACACGAGGGTTTATTTACAAGCTCGAGCTTGGGTCCAAGTGTACCCGACACAACGGAGCAAGGACTTGGACCCTGAGACTAAGGGGCGTATCAGCTTTATAGGGGCCAGTGGCCCATGGGATACGCAGAAAGTTGCACAGTCATGTCGGTACACACGCAGGTGGCCGATTGAATTACATCTTACCCTATAGTATCCATTTGAGCTGGCCTATTACTTTGGTCAGAATTGGCGCGCAGTTTTGGTGGGCACAAAGCAGGATTACGTGGTTATGAGCCGATTTCCGATTAGGGTGTGCCCAGCGGCTTGACTAGGGTGGGGCAGCGCCTTAAGCAATAAGCAGGTTAAGGTTATGTGGGGGTCATACAGGAGGTGGCAGGTGTAACACAAAATGGCATCAGTCCTGCTCTGCTTGTCCAGGGGTAGGGGATTTTTGTTAAATTTCCTGGGTCTCACAGAAGATAAACTATGAGAGACTCCTAACTTGGGGAAACAAAGGATTGCGGAAGGGGAGGTGGGTGGGAGGATAGTTTAACTGGGGGACGGGCATTAAGGAGGGCATGTGATGTGATGAACGCTGGGTATTATACTACATGTTGACAAATTGATTTTAAATAAAAATTTTTTTAAATTTAAATTTAAATTAAAAAAAGGTACTGGACGGCTCAGCCATCCTCAGCAATTCATTTATGAAATGGCCCTCAGTAGATCATAAAAAAGTTACAAATGTGAATGGAAAATGACTGAAACTCTTTCCCACTTCAAATAAATAAGTATTCTGAAAAGCAAATCAAAGTTCCAGAATGGAAAAATGCAAAAAACGAGGGAGAGGGAGAAAGAGAAATGAATTCACTTTCTGTGATATTTATTAGTGACGGTCCAATAATGACAAATCCATGATTGTCATTAAAAACAAAGAGTTAATGAACGGTATGGAAACCGATCCCCTCAACTAACAGATAAGGAAACTGAGAAGACAAGAGAAGTCTCCAGGTTATTCTTTTCACACTAACATTTGAGAACCACTGGCTAGGCACCAAGGAGAATTGATTTACCTTAAAATAGCAAAATTTGAAATCCTATGTCCTTTCCTATTTTCAGATCATAATAAATAAAGAAATGAAACAGCAAAGAGAGAGGGAAGGAGGCAAACAGAAACAAAGTGCAAATCAAAAATGAGATTTACATAAAGTTTGTCTTTCACAAATTTATGGACAAAAGACTCCATACTGATGGAAATATGTTAAAGAGACACAGGTGTCAACTGAAAGAGCTCCCCTGGCCAGAGCGGAGACAATATAAGCAACAAAATAAGTAGTGTTGGATTATAACCCAAAGTGTAAAATAAATATCCATGAATCTATACTAATATTAAAAATTGTAAAAGAAAGAAAGAGGGGCACCTGGGTGGCTCAGTCAGTTAAGCTTCTGCCTTAGGCTCAGATCATGATCCACGTCCCAAGGCAGTCTCCCTGTTCAGCAGGGAACCTGCTTCTCCCTCTCCCTCTGCCCCTCTCGCTCATGCTTTTTCTCTCCTCTCTCTCTCTCAAATAAATAAATAACATCTTTGAAAAACAAACACAGAAGAAAGAGAAATCTCCCATGTAGAAGAATTTCAAACAATTTGTGCAGACATTCCACCCTCAAGTGGATGAGCGTAACTTCCCACTCTTATGTGTGGAATACACATAGTAACTTCCTTCTACAAAATAGATTATGAAAAAGTTATAATAATAATAATATTATAATAATAATAAAGAATCACTTTACTATGGAGAAAGCTGACAAACACTACCTCAGCAAGATGATCAGATCGATACCAAGACTGATAAATCATGTTGATAGTATCTATAATTTATATGATATAATAAAAATGGCAGTATATCTCTGTATATAATCCGCAATCCCAGTTCAATCATGAGATAAACAACAGACATGTCCCACCTGAGGGAAATTTTACAAAATACTCTACTTCTCAAAGTGTTCCAGTTCAACAACAACAAGGAGAGGCTGAAAAATTGTCACAATCCAGAGGAGCCTAAGAAAACATGAGGACAAGTGTAATGTGATGTGAGGGATGGTAACTTAGCAAAAATTAAGGAAATCTGAATAAAGTATGGTCTTTGGTGAATGCGAATATTTTAATACTGATTCATTAGCTAATATTTGTACCGTACTAATATAAGATATTGATAATTGGAGAAATTGAGTGCAAGCCCATGAGAATTCTCTGTACTATCTTCTCAATTTCCCTATAAATCTTTGTTTTTTTTTCTAATCAGTAAGATTTATTTTGAAAATTGACTTAAATGTATCAGGCTCCAAGTATGAAGACATTTTAAGAATAGTTTAATTAATTTTTGCCTTATTCTTAAAGAGTTCCTTCGATGGGAACAAAGTAAGAATTTTATATCAGAAGGAAAGAAAAACACTTATGAACACCTCCTCAACCTGAAAAGCAGGAAAGGATATTAAATAGCAAAAATCAGATAAAAATACTTCTTTTATAGTAGACACCATATTGCAAGTGCCTTTAAAATTAGCAATGCATAACATTTATTTCCTGGACATTTGTCTTCCAAAGAGTTCACAGTGCTTCAGTGTCAGTTAAGAAATGATTCATGTGAAATTTTTATTAAACCAAATTTACTGGGAAATTACTGCCCAGATAATACTTTATTTTGATTTTATTGAGTTCCTTTCTAATCACTGAGCCTTTTAGTTAGAGCTTTCAACTATAGCAAATGCCTTAGAAGGCCAATTTTTAAGTTGCTATTATAATACCCTAATGGAATCACGTATCATTTTCCTTCGCTCAGATATGGCATACAGTAGGCACCTGATAAAATACTGAATGAGTGAATGGATAAAATTGCTTTTTATCATTTCATTCAGCAATTTCATTCTTATCTTTGTCCATTTCATGTTCTAATGTTTATCAACATCAACTCGAGATGTTGATTAGGGATTAGGGATCCATTAATTTATTAAGTATTTGGTGCATAGCTACTATGTGCAAGGTGCTAGGAATACCAAGTTAACCAGACATAGATGCAGTCCCTAGCTCCCTCCAGGCCATGCTGGTGGGAGAGACGGATACTAACCAAAAAGTGACCGAAAGACAACTAAACAAGATTATAGTAGCCAATAGAAAGGTAAATATACAGCTTACTACAAGTACATATATAAGAAGGCTTAGTCTAACTGGGGCCTCGGAGAAGATGACCAGAAGAAGCAACATTTATATTAAGACTTAGAGAAAGGAGAAGGTAAGTGGTGGAAGGAGAATATTATGAGGAAAAGGAAGGTTTCTGCCTCTGAATTGTAGGGCTCTGGGCAAGTCCCTTGAGCTTAGGCTCTGAACCTACTTCTTTCTCTGCAAAACTGTGACAGTAATAATGCCTGTGCCATAGAGCTCTAATGATAAAGAGTTGGACTTTATTTGTACAATATCTAGGACGTTAGTAAGTACTTAATAAATATTTTCTGGTGGCCATAACAGCCTGGAGCCAGGCTTCCTGAGTTCGAATCCACTTAACTAGCTAGGTCAAATGACCTTGGACAAGATGTTTTCTTCCTATCTATC
This sequence comes from Canis aureus, assembly GCF_053574225.1. Taxonomy (NCBI): domain Eukaryota; kingdom Metazoa; phylum Chordata; class Mammalia; order Carnivora; family Canidae; genus Canis; species Canis aureus. The sequence goes on along the minus strand of NW_027554421.1, from coordinate 1,072,917 downwards.
CTTTAGTTGGCCCATCAAGATAACAGTATCTGCCCATAGGGTTGTTGGAGGATCCCATGAGTTCTTTTATGTGAAGCATGACACAATTCTTGGCACATAATATGTGCCATATGAATGTTAACTTGTATTAGCAATAAAGAAATCCTGCAACAGTCTAATGAGGTGTTTAGAAATTATTCTATAGCTTTTAAGGGAATTGAAATTCAAAAAGAACCTAAATGCCTGTCCGTGTTTACGTAGCTAACCAGTTCATTATCTGAAACCCAAACTCACAATTTCTGATTCTAACCTCACTCCAAGAGGCCTCCGCAAGCCCAAGGAAAAATTGCCTTCCTGGGATCTCAAGGAAGAATCTTTAACATAATAATATGACCATTGGTAATAATGTCTCTTGGTTCTTTCCAAATCCATAAAGATGCATTTCCTGATGAGTGACTGAGCTGTGAAGAGATGAGGAACCTTCAGCCCTCTGAATTACTTGTGTCAGAATATTTTAACCATAGTACTGCGGATAGTAAATTATCCTTATTAACAGGAAATATGTCTCAGATTGGAATCTGAGGAATCAGATGGGCAGAGAAAAACCGCTTTGACTTGCTCTTCATCTTTTAAAGACAAAGGAGAGCTTTTCTATGTACAAAGTCAGTTGTCAAAATAGCCTTAGGGAATAAGAGTCTGCAGCATCGAATCCGGCTTCACAGCCGGGACGCCCGCGCTCCAGGTCTTCCTGATCCCAAATGCCTGGACCTGTCCCCCAACACACGCTGCCACCAGAGGTCATTTGCAATTGCTCTCTTAGGAGCTCCGGGGAAGGGGGAAGGAGCTAGATAGGAAGACGGGACGCGTGGAGGCCGAGAAAAAAAAAATTTTTTTTGAGGCCGAGAAAATTAAGGCCATTCCACTTTTAATCCAGTGTTAGCACACGTCCAGCCATCCCACGCCCCTGTAAAGAAGAGCTGAAATTTTCATTACTTCAGTTACAGGAAAAAAAAAAAGTTTACAGCTTAATGTCTTTGAAAGCCCCACATTAGCATAAGAACTGAGCCCAGGCCTAGGGCGGGAAGCCCCTATTAGAATGAGAACAGAGCTCAATGCTCTTGAAGGCCCCATATCAAAATGTAAACAGAACTTGAGAAATTGCTCCAGCCCTTCTGGAGGTCCCCGAGACCAGCCCTTAAAACTAAGCTAAAACCCACCTCGGGGTCCAAGTCCCTGCTCCGATGTGTCGGGTGTACTTGGACGCAAGCTCGAGCTTGAAAAAAAACCCTCGTGCGTTTCCATCGGTGTCGGCTTCTCGGTGGTTTCTCGGATTTGCAATCTTGGGCACAACAGTCTGAGATAAAAAAACAAAACCAAAAGAAGCTTGGACGTAGGCAGAGTGAACGCAGGGTTCGGAGAGAAGCGGCGGAGACCCGGGGGCTTGGGGGCTCTTCTGTGGAGGCTATCCCTCTCATTACCCACCTCCACACCATCCACCTACATCATCATCCCCCATGGGATCGTCCCCATAGCATCCCACCTACACCATCCCCGACACCCCACACATTCCCCACCCACACTATACCCACACACCATCCTCCCTACACCATCCCCCACACTCCACCACCATCATACCTCTGCCCCCACACCATCGGACCCCAGCAAGGACCTGGGGAAGCTGTCCCCTGTGGGACATGCTCAGCCTCCCCGGGGTTCTCTGGAGAGCCGGCTCCCATCAGAATCCCTGGTGTCCCAGAGAGTACAGAGGTTGCAGGGAGGAGGGAATGCCGGGAGCCCACGACTGGGTGGATGCAGGTGGGTGGAGCACGGTATGCACTGTGCCCTGCCTCCTCCCACTGCCCCTCCTGGAGGGCGGCACGCCCTGCACAGGACACCAGCCTCTAACCCAGAGGGACCTGGGCTGGCCTGGCCCCGGGCTCTGTGGGGGCTGGGGTGATTTGAGCCTCACAGTTCCACACTGCCTGCAGAGTGAGTTTCGCAGGTCTTCACCACAGACTTTTGCCATAGGCTTCTGAGACGCAAGTTAACAATGCACACCTGGACGGTATCTCCAGGTGCAGTAGAGTGGTAATCTGGGAACCTCCTGACTCAGAATACGGCTACCTTCTCACTGCCATAGGAATGCTGCTAGATGAGAGCTGGCTTCTAGGCCTGCTTCCCGGTGAGAGCTGAGTTCAGGACAGAACCCTCCCGCATCCTGCCTGACTCTAGACGGAGCTGCTAACATCCTCATGGTAGTGACTGAGAGAGGTTGTGAGAAAAGCATGTGGAATCGTTGTGCCTGAACTCCCGTTTATCTGAGTTGAATACAGCGATTTCCAACAGCCTTCTTCAATCAGAGTGTAACTAGGTTCCAACTCGCATGTACAGTGGGTAGCAGACATCTGCCTCCCATGCATACACACTTCTGAGAGTTGAGCTTATGGCCTGTAACCTTACATCCTGCCTGCCGGTACCAATCGCTTCCAAAAGGCTTAGGCTCGCTGCTTCACGGAAGTGTTGGGAGAGGTAATTGGAATCTCCCGGCACACAAGACGAGTGCCTCCAAGCCCAATTCAGCGAATTCCCAGTAATTCCTGTGGTAGACTGGTGCTACATACTAAGTTCCATACGTGAGAAGGTAGCTGAACGCCTTGTCCTAAAGCATCTTACTTCTGAGAGTTGAGCTCACCCTCAGTCCCTCACAGTTCCACACTGCCTGCAGAGTGAGTTTCGCACCAGAGACATTTGCCAGAGGCTCCTGAGACGCAAATTAACAATACAGACCTGGAGGGTATCTCCAGGTGCAGTAGAGTGGTAATCTTAGAACCTCCTGACTCAGAATACGGCTACCTTCACACTGCCATAGGAATGCTGCTAGATGAGAGCTGGCTTCTAGGCAAGCTTCCCTGTGAGAGCTGAGTTCAGGACAGAACCCTCCCGCATCCTGCCTGACTCTAGACGGAGCTGCTAACATCCTCATGGTAGTGACTGAGAGAGGTTGTGAGAAAAGCATGTGGAATCGTTGTGCCTGAACTCCCGTGTATCTGAGTTGAATACAGCGATTTCCAACAGCCTTCTTCAATCAGAGTGTAACTAGGTTCCAACTCGCATGTACAGTGGGTAGCAGACATCTGCCTCCCATGCATACACACTTCTGAGAGTTGAGCTTATGGCCTGTAACCTTACATCCTGCCTGCCGGTACCATTCGCTTCCAAAAGGCCTAGGCTCGCTGCTTCACCGAAGTGTTGGGAGAGGTAATTGGAATCTCCCGGCACACAAGACGAGTGCCTCCAAGCCCAATTCAGCGAATTCCCAGTAATTCCTGTGGTAGACTGGGGCTACATACTAAGTTACATACGTGAGAAGGTAGCTGAACGTCTTTTCCTAAAGCATCTTACTTCTGAGAGTTGAGCTCACCCTCAGTCCCTCACAGTTCCACACTGCTTGCAGAGTGAGTTTCGCACGTCTTACCCAGCGACATTTGCCAGAGGCTTCTGTGACGCAAGTTAACAATGCAGACTTGGAGGGTATCTCCAGGTGCAGTAGAGTGGTAATCTTGGAACCTCCTGACTCAGAATACTGCTACCTTCACACTGCCATAAGAATGCAGCTAGTTGGGATCCCTGGGTGGCGCAGCGGTTTGGCGCCTGCCTTTGGCCCAGGGCGCGATCCTGGAGACCCGGGATCGAATCCCACGTCGGGCTCCCGGTGCATGGAGCCTGCTTCTCCCTCGGCCTGTGTCTCTGCCTCTCTCTCTCTCTCTCTCTCTCTCTGTGACTATCATGAATAAATAAATAAAATCTTTAAAAAAAAAAAAAAAAGAATGCAGCTAGTTGAGAGCTGGTTTCTAGGCATGCTCCCATGGGAGAGCTGAGGACAGGGCAGAACCCTCCCGCATCCTGCCTGACTGTAGGCGTAGCTGCTAACATCCTAATGTTAGTGGCTGAGAGAGGTTGCGGGAAAAGCATGTGTAAGCATTGGGCCTGAACTCCTGTGTATCTGAGTTGAATACAGCGATTTCCAATGGCCTTCTTCAATCAGAGTGTAGCTAGGTTCCATCTCCCATGTCAGAATGGGGAGCAGACATCTGCCTCCCATGCATACACACTTCTGAGAGTTGAGCTTATGGCCTGTACATCTCCATCCAGCCTACTAGTATCCTTCGCTTCTAAAAGGCCTAAGCTCGCTGTTTGACGGAAGTGTTGGGAGAGGTAATTGGAATCTCCCGGCACACAAGACTAGTGAGACTAGGAGACCTTTCTGTCCTTTAAGTGGGGGCAAGAATCACACGGGGTGGGTGGGCTGGTGCTGGAGTCCCCCACCTGGGAGCATGTGTGGACTCCGGGTGGGGGCGTGTGTCCTGAGGTTTCAGCCTGAGTGACGGTTCTGCGGACAGCAGTGCTGACCTGGACCTGTAGCTCATGGGCTCCTGCTCTGGGTACCCGCAGGGCAGCTGGACCCCGGCCTCGGGCCCTCTAGAGTCCCAGCACCTGGTGGAGCCTGCCTCATGGTGTGAGTGCGGGTGTGGCCCACCGGTTTACCCCTCCACTCCCCACACTGGTGTGTCCTGGGATCCCCAGGGCTGCCCTAGTTAAGCGACCTGTATCTGTGTGACATGCTCAGGGCCCAGTAGGCCACATCCAGCTGTGAGAGGGCTCGCTGAGCCCGGCGCCAGAATCCAGGGTTGTCGAGGGCCATGGGGGCCTGATTCCATTAGTCTTTCAGTTGGGACTGGTGTGGGCTCAAATCAACCCAGCCCCCACAGAGCCTGGGCCCAAGTCAGCCCAGGTCCCTCTGGGTTAGGGCCTGGTGTCCTGTGCAGGGTGCCCCACCCTCCAGGAGGGACAGAGGTTGGAGGCACGGCACAGTGTGTCCTCTGCACCACTCTCCTGCACACACACTGTCCGGGGCTCCCTGCCTTCCCTCCTCCCTGCAACCCCTGGTACTCAATGGGACACCCAGGCTTCTGATGGGAGCAGGGTATCCAGAGAACCCCGGGGAGTCTGAGCATGTCCCACAGGGTGCAGCTGCACTGGGTCCTTGCTCGGGGCCGATGGTGTGGGGGTGGATGGTGTGAGGGCATGGGTATGATGGTGGTGGGGTGTGGGGGATGTTGTAGGGGGGATGGTGTTGGGGTATAGTGTGCGTAGGGATTGTGTGAGGCTGTGTGTGTGTGAGGGGGATGGTGTAGGGGCTATGCCATGGGGGATGATGATGTTAGGGGATGGTGTGGGTCTGGGGAATGGGAGGATGGTGTGGGGGGCCGGTGGACACAGGGCATCCTCTTTCTCTAAGATGCATACTGAGACGTCCACAGATAAAGGTGACCCCAGTCTGGGGTATGCTGTGACACCTGTCCCTGGGGCCCCGTGTGGTGAGTACAGGGCTCTGGCTGGACCAGGGGCATTATCTGGGGGTCATCATACAATGTATGTTTACAAATTTCAAATTGTCTCAAATTTAATGCATAGAATTTAGAAATATATAAAGTCCTGAGGGTGGGTATCACCCTGACCCGTCCGACCCTCATCAGATCTATGTGTGTCTTCCTCCAGTCACCGCCATTCACCCTGCCCCCAGGTCCCCTTACTGGCCCGACGGCCCCCACCCCAGCCCCCTGCTTTTCAGGGGGCCGTCCCTCACCCTTTTGGGGTTCAGCTAACATGGCAATCCCTGGAGGCCCCGTCCTAGTGGCCTCCTCATCCCTGAGACCCCGAGGGTGGGGGCACGGTGTTTATCCCCAACAACCTACCATGCAGCCGTGTGTTGTTGGCTGCTGTTCTTCTCCCAGGCTCTGAAGCCCCATGTTCCCTACCCAGAAGCCCCCGGTCCTCCCGGGTCCTAATCCCCCTGGCCCCTCAGCCTCACCCTACCCCATAGTAGTCCCAAAACATGACGTGACTGCTGAATATCCTGTTGACGTCCAGGTCCCCCAGCGTGATGTCCCTAGAGGAGACCAGGGCCTCCTCCTTCATTTCCTGTGGGAAAACCGGGGAGGAGGAGCTGGAGTCAGGGACACAGACCCTAACCTGTCTGTCCTGGGCAGGGAGCCCTGGGGCCACCATGGAGTGGGTACTGCCAAAACCTCCTTCCTTCCTCTGGGAGGCCAGGGATGGTGGGAGTGCCCACCGTGCCCATGGGACCTGTGTGACGGCCTGTGCCCAGCTGTTGTAGGGAGGGAGGTGACTGAGTGTCACCCTGGGTGGGAGGGGATAGCGGTTCAACCAAGGTGGGAGGGGACATGGGGGTGTTGTGCCCAAGATTGCGAATCCGAGAAACCACTAAGGAGCTGACACCAATGCAAACACACAAGGGTTGATTTCCAAACTCGAGCTTGCGTCCAAGTACACCCAACACTGCGGAGCAGGGACTTGGACCCTGAGGTGGGTTTTAGCTTGAACTCCATGCATCAGCAACCCGATGTGGGATTCGATCCCGGGTCTCCAGGATCGCACCCTGGGCCAAAGGCAGGCGCTAAACCACTGCGCCACCCAGGGATCCCCTGAGTTAGGAGTCTTTATGTTCTGTCTCCCTTTCTGATATTTCCCACACATTTCTTCTCCGTTCCCTTATATTCCCTTTCACTATTATCTATATTCCCCAAATGAATGAGAACATACAATGTTTGTCCTTCTCTGATTGACTTACTTCACTCAGCATAATACCTTCCAGTTCCATTCACGTTGAAGCAAATGGTGGGTATTTGTCGTTTCTAATGGCTGAGCAAGGCCCACCTGTTCTCTCTCTTCATCTTCTGAGTCTTCTAAGATATGAATGTTATTTTTTAATAAGTGGCTGACTTCCCTACGTCCGTCTCTGTGGTCCATAACCTTTCTTGTTTTTATGGCTTCCACGTGGGACTGCATCTCAGTTATAGCATTTTTAACGTTGGCCTGACTAGATTTTAGTTGTTTTACTTCTGCAGTAAGGGATTCTCTAGTTTTCTTCTGTGCTCTTTTTCCAGCCCAGCTGCTATCTTTATAATCATTGTTTTAAAATGTAGTTAGACATCATATATGTGTATTGATGGACTTCCTGGCTGTGAGTACTATCTCATGTTATTTTATGGAGGTGAATTTCTCCATCTCATTACCTTTGCCAGAAAAGAAAGAGGGAAGAAAAAGAAAAACCAAGGAAAACAATAACAACTGCTCTCCAAAAAAAAACACCAGATTATTTTGGCCTGCGTTTCAAAAGATTCTAAACCCCAAATATGAAACACAATTAAAGTACCATGAAAGTAAAAATAAGAATTATATAAGGTACATACATAAAATTAAAATAAGTCAATTAATAAAAAAAATCAAGGAAAATAAATTACAATAAAGCACAAAGTACAAAGGAAGCTATATCCTACTTTCCAGGCACAGCTGAATCTATGCATCCTCTGTGGTCCGACAAATTGGTGGTGGTGAGTGGTCTGTGCAGGGTCTGGGGATGGGCTCTGGCACTGATTAGCAGGTGCACATCTGTGTGGTAGATGCACCTGCGGGATCAGAGGTGGGGTGGGCATCAGCACCTCTAGTCTCCAGTGGGCGGCACAGTGCTGCTCCTTGAGACCCCCCCCCCCCATAGGCCGGATGCCGGTGGGGTCTGTGGGTCCTCTGGCTCTGGGGCTGAGCATTCTGCCCCCCAGTCTGCATGGGCCTCCACAGAAGAGCTCCCAAGCCCCTGGGTATCCGCCGATTCTCTCAGAACCCTGCGTTTACTCTACCTGCGTCCGAGCTTCTTTTGGCTTTGTTTTTTTATCTCAGAGTGTTGTGCCCAAGATTGTGAATCTGAGAAACCACCCAGAAGCCGACACTGATGCAAACACATGAGGGTTTATTTACAAGCTAGAGCTTGTGTGCAAGTATACCGGACAGAGTGGAGCAGGGACTTGGACCCCGAGGTGGGTTTTAGCTTAGTTTTAAGGGCTGGTCTCAGGGACCTCCAGAAGGGGTGGAGCAATTCCTCAAGTTCTGTTTACAATTTGATATGGGACATTCAAGGGCATTGAGCTCTGTTCTCATTCTAATAGAGGCTTCCTGTCCTTGGCCTTGACTCAGTTTTGTTTCTATTGTGGGGCTTTCTAGGACATTAAGCTGTAAACTTTTGCTTTTACCGGTAACTGAAGTAATGTTAATTTCAGCTGTTCTTCACAGGGACCTGGGATGGCTGGACTTGTGCTAACACTGAATTTAAGTTGGAATGGTCTTAATTTTCTAGGCCTCCACGCTTCCAGTCACATCCTATCTCGCTCCTTCCCCCTTCCCCAGAGCTCCTAAGAGAGCAATTGAAAATGACCTCAGCATGGCAGCCTGTGTTGGGGGACAGGCCCAGGGATTTCGGATCAGGAAGACCTGTGTGCAGCTGGATTCGATGCTGCAGACTCTTATTCCCTAAGGCTATCTTGACAATAGACTTTGTACATAAAAAAGCTCTCCTTTGTTTTTAGAAGATGAAGAGCCAGTCAAAGCATTTTTTCTCTGCCCATCTGATTGCTCAGATTCCAATCTGAGACATATTTCCTGTTAATAAGGATAATTTACTATCCGTGGTACTATGGTCAAAATATTCTGACACAAGTAATTCAGAGGGATGAGGGTTTCTCATCTCTTTCTTCACAGCTCAGTCACTCATCAGGAAATGCATCTTTATGGATTTGGAAAGAACTGAGAGACATTAGTACCAATGGTCCTATTATTTATGTGAAGGATCCTTCCCTGAGATTCTTCCCCTGTTTCAACTGACACTGAAACACTTTGAACTCTTTGGAAGACAAATGTCAAGGAAATAAATGTTATGCATTGCTAATTTTAAATGCACTTGCAATACGGTGTCTATTGTACTAGAAGTATTTTTATCTGATTTTTACTATTTAATATCCTTTCCTGCTTTTCAGGTTGAGGAGGCATTATACGTGTTCTTAAGTGTTTTTTGTTCCTTTGATCTAAAATTCTTACTTTGTGGGAACCCTGGGTGGTGCAGCGGTTTGGCGCCTGCCTTTGGCCCTGGGCGCGATCCTGGAGACCCGGGATCGAATCCCACGTCAGGCTCCCGGTGCATGGAGCCTGCTTCTCCCTCTGCCTGTGTCTCTGCCTTTCTCTCTCTCTCTCTGTGACTATCATAAATAAATAAAAATTAAAAAAAAATTAAATTCTTACTTTGTTTCCATCAAAGGAACTCTTTAAGAATAAGGCAAACGTTAATTCAACAATTCTTAAAATGTCTTCACACTTGGAGCCTGATTCATTTAAGTCAATTTTCAAAATAAATCTTATTTATTAGGAAAAAAACAAAGATTTATAGGGAAACTGAGAAGATAGTACAGAGCATTCGCATGCACTTGCACTCAATTTATCCAATTATTGATATATTAGTACGGTACAAATATGAGCTAATGAATCAATATTAAAAAATTCGCATTAAACTAAGACAAAAAAAAAAAGACCATAGTTTATTCAGATTTCCTTAGTTTTTGCTAAGTTACCAATCCTCAAATCACATTCCATTTGTCCTCTTTCCTTAGGCTCATCTGGATTGTGACATTCTTTCAGCCTTTTCTTGTTTTGAACTGGAACACTTTGACAAGTAGAGTATTTTGTAAAATTTCCCTCAGGTGGGACATGTCTGTTGTTTATCTCATGACTGAACTGTTTTTGTGGATTATATACAGAGATATACTGCCATTTTCATTATATCATATAAAGGATAGATACTATCAACATGATTTATCAGTCTTGGTATCGATCTGATCATCTTGCTGAAGTAGTGTTTGTCAGCTTTCTCAGTAGTAAACTGATTCTTTTTTATTATTAATTATTATTATTATATTATCATTATTATTTTAAGGTTTTCTTATTAGAAGGAAGGAAGTTACTATGTGTATTCCACACGTAAGAGTGGGAAGCTATGCTCATGAACTTGAGGGTGGAATGTCTTCACAAATTGTTTGAAATTATTCTACATGGGCAATTTCTCTTCCTTGTGGATTTGTTTGTTTGTTTCTTTTTCAAAGATGTTTTTTATTTATTTGAGAGAGAGAGTAGAGATAAAGCATGAGCGAGAGGGGAAGAGGGAGAGGGAGAAGCAGGTTCTCTGTTGAACAGGGAGCCTGCCTTGGGACCTGGATCATGATCTGAGCCTAAGGCAGAAGCTTAACTGACAGAGCCACACAGGTGCCACTCATTCTTTCTTTCTTTCTTTCTTTCTTTCTTTCTTTCTTTCTTTCTTCCTTCCTTCCTTCCTTCCTTCCTTCCTTCCTTCTTTCTTTTCTTTCTTTCTTTTTTCTTTCTTTCTTTCTTTCTTTCTTTCTTTCTTTCTTTCTTTCTTTCTTTCTTTCTTTCTTTCTTTCTTTCTTTCTTTCTTTCTTTCTTTCTTTCTTCTTTCTGTTCAATACAGCAACATCTGAGGAATTCTTCCCTCAGATGGGAGCTACATACTAACTTCCAAACCTGAGAACCTACCTGAAAGCTCACTCTGGGGAACTTCCCTCTCAGAGATGAGCTGAAACGTGGTCCTTCCCAGTCCACACTGCCTGCAGATACACTTATAAACATCCTCACTAGACATGTTTGTCAGAAGCTCATGGGATGCAAGGGGCAAGCTGCAGGCTTCAAGGTTGTGTCTCCAGGTGCAGTAAAGCGGTATTCATGGAACATCCTGAATTACAATGCTGCCACGTTCTCATGCCCATCAGAACGCAGTTAGTAGAAAGCTGGCCTCCAGGCATGTCTCCTTTGAAATCTGAGCTCAGGGCAGGAGCCTCCCGCATCCTGCCTGCCCGTAGTCGTAGCTGCTAACATCCTTATGTTAGGTGTTCGGAGAGGTTGGAGAAATGCCAGTGGAAGTGTCAGGACTGTACTCATATGTATCTGAGTTCAATAGAGCGATTTCCAATGTCCATGTTCAATTAGAGTGTAGCTCCTGTATACCTCGTCTCGATAAGTGTCTAGCAGACATCGGCCTGCAAAGCAAACACACTTCTGCAAGTTCAACTTATGGCCTGTACCTCCCCCATCCTGACTGCCTGTATGTTCCGCTTCCACAGCATTTCGTTGTATGCGGGACAGTAGCAGAGTGAAAACCACGTGTCTCCCTTGTAAATTTTGTGCGTAGCGGACAGCTGCCATCAAGGCATGCACGCTCCTTTGGATTGAGCTTATGGCTTGTACCTCCCAGGTACACCAGATTCACCAGGTCTGGTTGAGGCCTAGAGGGGTACCAGAATTACCTGGTCCAGGTGACATCCAGATGGGGACCAGAGTCACCAGGTCAGGGTGAGGCCCAGAGAGTTCCACAGTCATCATGTCCAGGTGAGGCTCAGGTGTGGAACAGAGTAACCAGGTACCAATGATGCCCAGGTGAGACCAGAGTCACCAGATCTGGGTGACACGCAGATAGGATCAGAGTCACCAGTTCCAGGTGAGGCCAAGAAGGAGTCCACAGCAATCAGGTCCAGGTGGAGAACAAAGTCACCAGGACTGGGTGAGGCCCAGATGGGGACCAGATTCACCAGGTCCAGGTGAGGCCCAGGTGGTGACCAGAGTCCCCAGGTCTGGGTGAGGACCAGGTAAGGACCAGATTCACCAGGTCCAAGAGGCCCACGTGGGGACCTGAGTCACAAGGTATGGGTGAGGCCCAGGTGGCAAACCCACTCACCAGGTCCAGGTGAGGGCAACCTGCAGGCCAGAGTCACCAGATCCAGGTGAGGCCCTGGTGGGGACCGGAGTCACCAGGTAAATGTAAGTCTACAAGAACACCACAGTTACCAGGTCCAGGTGTGGTTCATGTGGGAACGAGAGTCACCAGGTCCAGGTGAGACCCAGGTGGGGACCACAGTCACCAGGTCCAGATTGAGGACTAGGTCGGGGTCCCAGAGTCATCAGGGCCAGGTGAGGCCAAAGTGTGGAGCAAAGTTATCATGTCCAGGTGAGGCCCAGTTGGGGAAAAGAGTAACCATGTCCCATTGATGTCAGGTGGGACAAGAGTCACAAGGTCCAGACGAGGCAAGTGAGGAGTAGATTCACCAGGTCCTGTGGAGGCCCAGTTGAGGACCAGTGTCCCCAGCTCCGGGTGAGTCCCAGAGGGGGACCAGAGTCACCCGGTTCTGGTGATATCCAGGTGGGGACCAGAGTCACCACGTCAGGGTGAGGCCCAGAGGGGGACGAGAATCACTAGGTCCAGGTGAGGCCCCGATGTGGAACTGAGAAACCAGGTCCCATGATGCCCATATGAGGACCTGAGTCACCAGGTCCAGGTGAGGTCCCTGTGGGAACCAGTCACCTCATCCAGGTGAAGCCCAGGTGAGACCACAGTCACCAGGTCAGGGTGAGGTCCAGAGGGGGACCAGAGTCACCAGGTCCAGGTGAGGCCCAGGTATATAAGAGAGTAACCAGGTCCCAATGATGCCCAGGTAAGGACCAGAGTCAACAGGTCCAGGTGAGGTCCCTGTGGGAACCAGTCACCTCATCCAGGTGAAGCCCAGGTGAGACCACAGTCACCAGGTCAGGGTGAGGTCCAGAGGGGGACCAGAGTCACCAGGTCCAGGTGAGGCCCAGGTATATAAGAGAGTAACCGGGTCCCAATGATGCCCAGGTAAGGACCAGAGTCAACAGGTCCAGGTGAGGCCCAAATATGGATCAGAGTCATTTTGTTCCAGGTGAGGCCAGATGGAGACCACAGGAACCAGGTCCAGGAGAGCCCCATATGGGAACCAGAGCCACCAGATCCAGGTGAGGTCCAGGTGGGACCACAGTCACAAGGTCCAGGTGAGGCCCAGGTGGCAACAGGATTCACCAAGTCCAGGTGAGGCCCAGGTGGTGACCAGTCACCAGATCCAGGTGAGGACCAGCTAAGGACCAGATTCACCAGGTCCAAGTGAACCCCAAGGGGTGACCAGAGTCACCAGGTAAGGGTGAGGCCCAGAGGGGGAACCAGAGTAACCATTTTAGTTTGAGGCCCAGAATGGGACCAGAGGTCCCTGGTCAAAGTGAGGCCCAGGTGTGGAATAGAGTATCCAGGTCCCAATGATGCCTGGGTGAGGAACACAGTCACTAGGGCCATGCAGGGCCCAGATGGGGATCAGAATCACTAGGTCCTGGTGAGGCATAGAATAAGACCACAGTCACCAGTATCAGGTGAGCCCCTTGTGGGAACAAGAGCCACTCTATCCAGCTGAGTCCCAGGTCCATGTGAGGCCCACGTGAGGACCAGATTCATCAGGTCGAATTGAGGCATAGCTGGGGACAAGAGTCACCAGGTCTGGGTTAGGCCTAGGTGGGGCAAGATTCAGCAGTTCTGAGTTAGGTCAAAGTGGGGATGAGAGACACCAGGTCCAGGTGAGGCCAAACTGAGGACCAGAGTCACCAGATCCAGGTGAGGTCCATGTTGGAAAGAGAGTCACCAGGTCCAGGAGAGGTCCAGGTGGGGACCAGAGTCACCAGATCCAGGTGAAGTCCAGGTGGGGACCAGAGTCAACAGATCCAGGTGAAGCCCAGGTGGGGACCAGAGTCACCAGGTCCAGATGAGGCCCAGGTGAGGACCAGAGTTACCAGGTACACGTGAGGCCCCGGTGGAGATCAGAGGCAACAGGTCCATGTGAGGCCAGCTTGGGGACCATGGTCAACAGGTCTACTTGAGGCCCAGGTGTTGAACACAGTAACCAGGTCCAGGTGAGTCCCCGGTGGTGACAAGAGTCACCACGTCCAGGTGAGGCCCAGGTGGGGACCAGGATCACCGGGTACAGGGGAGGCCCTTGAAAGAACCAGAGTCAACAGTTCGAGGTGAGGTGCAGGTGGCAACCAGGGTCAGCAGGTCCACGTCAGGCCAAAGTGGGGTTCACAGTCACTAGGGCACGGTGAGACCCAGAGTGGGACCAGAGTCACCTGGTCCAGGTGAGGTCCAGTTGTGGAACACAGTCACCGGGTCCCAATTATGCCCAGTTGAGGACCATGGTCAACAGGGCCAGGTGAGGCCCAGATGGGGATCGGAGTCACCAAATCCAGGTGAAGCCCAGGTGGGGACCACAGTCACCAGATCCAGGGTAGTCTCAGGTGCAGACCAGAATCACCAGGTCCAGGTGAGGTGCAGGTGGCAACCACACTCACCAGGTCCCAGTGAGGCCCTGGTGGGAACCAGAGTCACGAGGTACATGAGAAGCTAGAAACACTGCAGACACCAGGTCCACATGATGTCCATGTGGGAACGAAAATCACCAGTTACAGTTGAGGACCAGTTGGGGATCCGACTCACCAGGTCCAGGTGAGACCCAGGTGGGAACCAGTGTCACCATGTCCAGGTGTGGCCCAGGTGAAGACCAGAGTTAATAGGTCCAGCTGGGTCACTGTTAGTGAACAGTGTAACCATATCCTGATGCTACCCAGGTGGGTACCAGAGACACCAGGTCCTGGTGAGGCCCAGGTGGGACCAGAGACATGAGGTCCAGGTGAGGTCCCGATGGGAACCACAGTCACCAGGTCAGGTGAGGCCATGCTGAGGATCAGAGTCACCAGTTCCAGGTGAGGCCCAGGTGGAGCCAGAGTCACCTGGTACAGAAGAGGCCAAAGTCAGGACCAGAGTTACCAGGATCAGGTCAGTCCCAGTGGGGAATAGAGTAACCATCTCCCGATGATGCCCAGGTAGAACCAGAGTCACCAGGTCCAGATGAGGCGCAGGTGGGGAGCATATTCACAAGGTTCCGGTGAGGCCCAGTTGAGGACCAGAGACACCAGGTCTAGTTGAGGCCTAGAGGGGTACCAGATTCACCTGGTCCAGGTGACATCCAGATGGGGACCAGAGTCACCAGGTCAGGGTGAGGGCCAGAGGGGATCCAGAGTCATCATGTCCAGGTGAGGCTCAGGTGTGGAACAGAGTATCCAGGTCATAATGGTCCACAGGTGAGGACCAGAGTCACCAGATCTGGGTGAGGCCCAGTTAGGATCAGAGTCACCAGTTCCAGGTGAGGCCAAGAAGGAATCCACAGCAATCAGGTCCAGGTGGGGAACAAAGTCACCAGGACTGGATGAGGCCCAGATGGGGACCAGATTCACCAGGTCCAGGTGAGACCCAGGTGGTGACCAGAGTTACCAGTTCTGGGTGAGGACCAGGTAAGGACCAGATTCACCAGGTCCAAGTGAGGCCCACGTGGGGACCTGTGTCACCAGGTATGGGTGAGGCCCAGGTGGCAACCCCACTCATCAGGTCCAGGTGAGGCCAACCTGCAGGCCAGAGTCACCAGATCCAGGTGAGGCCCTGGTGGGGACTGGAGTCACCAGGTAAATGTGAGTCTACAAGAACACCACAGTCACCGGGTCCAGGTGTGGGTCATGTGGGAACGAGAGTCACCAGGTCCTGGTGAGACCCAGGTGGGGACCACAGTCACCAAGTCCAGATTGAGGCCTAGGTGGGGCCCAGAGTCATCAGGGCCAGGTGAGGCCAAAGTGTGGAGCTAAGTTATCAGGTCCAGTTGAGTCCCAGGTGAGGACCAGTCACCTCGTCCAGGTGAAGCCCACAAGAGTAGTGCCTCCAAGCTCAATCCCGCGACATCCTAGTAATTCCTGTCTTAGACTGGTACTACATACTAAGTTCCATACTAGCTAATTGAACCCTACATCCAACGGCAACTTACATTCGAGAGTTGGGCTCACACGCATTCCTTCACAGTTCCACACTGCCTGCAGAATGTGTTGCCAACGTCTTCACCAGAGAAGCTTGTCAGAAGCTTGTGAGACGCAAGTGGAATAATGCAGGCCTGGAAGGTGTCTCCAGGTGGAGTAGAGTGGTACGCTTGGAACCTCCTGAGTTAGAATACTGCTGCGTTCTCAGGGCCAGAACTTCGAAAGGACGTCGTTTGATACGGGACACAAGTTTTGTGAGAGGCAAGTGTCTCCTAGCCCAATCCAACTTCTGAGTAATTCCTCCCTCAGAAGGGAGCTACATACGAACTTCCAAACCTGAGTACCTCGGTGAAAGCTGTCTCTCTGGGGAACTCCCTTCTGCGAGGTGAGCTGACACGCGGTCCTTCCCAGTTCCATACTGCCTGCAGATGCAGTTACGAACATCCTCACAAGACATGTTTGTCAGAAGCTCATGGGACGCAAGGGGCAAGCTGCAGGCTTCAACGGTTGTGTCTCCAGGTGCAGTAGAGTTTTGTTCATGGAACGACCTGACTTCCAACGCTGTAAAGTTTGAGTTAGGTTATGGGTTAGGGTTAGGGTTAGGGTCCTGTTTAAGCTTAGGGTTAGGGTTAGGGTTAGGGTTAGGGTTAGGGTTAAGGTTCAGGTTAGGGTTAGGGGTAGGCTACGGGTTAGGATTAGGGTTAGGGTACGGGTTAGGTTACGGGTTAGGTTACGGGTTAGGGTACGGGTTAGGGATCGGTTTAGGTTTACGGTTAGGGTTAGGGTACGGGTTAGGGTTAAAGTTAGGGTACTGTTTAGGATTAGGGTTAGGGTTTGGTTACGAGTTAGGGTTAGGGATAGGGTAAGGGATAAGGTTAGGATTAGGTTAGGGTTAAGGTTAGGATTAGGGATTGGGTTTCGTTAGGTTTAGGGTTGGGGTAAGATTAGGGTTAGGGTATGGGTTAGAGTTTGGGTTAGGGTATGGGTGAGGCTTAGGGTAAGCATTAGGGTACGGGTTAGGATTAGGGTACGGGTTAAGGTTAGGTTTAGGGTTAGGTTTAGGGTTAGTGTATGGGATAGGGTTAGGTTTAGGGTACTGTTCAGCGTTAGGGTTAGGGTTAGGGTTAGGTTACAGGTTAGGGTTATGGTTAGGGTTAGAGTACGGGTTAGGGTTAGAGTTAGAGTTTGGGTTATGTTTAGGGTTTGGGTTAGGGTTAGGCTACGGATTAGGGTTAGTGTTAGGGTTATGATTAGGGTTCGGTTTAGGCTTAGGTTAGGGTACAGATTAGGGTTAGGGTACGGGTTAGGGTTAGGGTGAGGGTACGGTTTAGAGATATGGTATGGATTATGGTACGGGTTAAGGTATGGGTTAGTGTACTGGTTATGGTTAGGGTTTGGGTTAGGTTTAGGGTTAGGGTTAGGGTACAAGATAGGGTTAGGTTTACGGTGTTAGGGTTTGGGTTAGGGTACAGGTTAGGGTTAGGGTTAGGGTAGGTTATGGTTAGGCTTAGTGTTAGGGTTAGGTTTCGGTTAGGGTTAGGGTTATGGGTCGGGTTAGTGTTTAGGGTTAGGGCTAGGGTTAGGGTACTGTTTAGGGTTAGGTATAGTGTTAGGTTTAGGTTACAGGTTAGGGTTAGCTTATGGGTTAGGGTTCGGGTTAGGGTATGGGATACGTTTTGGGTTAGGGTTAGGGAACGGGTTAGGGTTAGGGCTGGGGTTATGGTTAGGCTTAGGGTACGGGTTCAGGTTAGGGTTAGGGGTAGGGTATAGGTTTATTTATGGGTTAGGGTATGGGTACGGTTTCGGGTTAGTGTACGGGTTAGTGTTAGGGTTTGGTTTAGGGAACGTGATAGGATTAGGGTTTGGGTACGGGTTAGGGTACAGGTTAGGGTACAGGTTACGTTACGGATTAGGGTTAGGGTACAGGTTAGAGTTAGGGTTCAGGTTAGGGTTAGGGTTAGGTTTAGGGTACGGGTTAGGTTTAGGGTCACGGTATGGGTTAGGGTACGGATTAGGGTTAGGGTTAGGGTATGGCTTAGGGTTAGGTTTAGGTTTAGGGTTAGGGTTAAGGTACAGGGTTAGGGTTAGGGCACTGTTTAGGGTTAGGGTTAGGGTTAGGTTTAGTTTATGGGTTAGGGTTAGAGTTAGGGTTAGTTTATGTGTTAGGGATACAGTTAAGGTGAGGGTTACGGTTAGGTTAGGTTTAGGGTTAGGTTTAGAGATAGGGTTAGGGTTATGGTTAGAGTTAGCGTTTGGTTTAGGGGTAGTTTTAGTGTTATGGTACGGGTTATGTTTAGGGTTAAGGTAGGGTAGGGTATAGGGTTAGGTTACGGGTTAGGGTTAATTTTAGGGTTAGGTTTAGGGTACGGGTTAGGGTTAGTGTTAGGGTACCATTAGGGTTAGTGTACGTGTTAGCGTTAGGGTTGGGGTTAGCGTAAGGGTTAGGGAACGGGTTAGGATTAGGGTTAGGTTATTGTTTGGGTTAGGGTCAGGGTTAGATTTAGGTTACGTGTTAGGGTTAGGGTATGGGTTAGTGTTAGGATACGGGTTAGGGTTCGTGTACGGGTTAAGGTTGGGGTTAGGGTATGGTTCAGGGTTAGGGTATGGGTAAAGGTTAGGGTACGGGTTACGGTTAGTGTTCGGTTAGGGTTAGGGTACGGGTTAGGGTATGGGTTAGGGTTAGGTTTAGGGTTAAGTGTTGAGTTTAAGGGTTACGGAGAGCATTAGAGGTTAGGGTTAGGGGTTAGGGGTTAGGGTTAGGGGTAGTGTTAGCGTTAGGGTTAGGGTTAAGGTTTGGGGTTACTGTTAGGGTTTGGGGTTAGGGTTAGGGTTTGGGTTATGGTTAGGGTTAAGGGTAGGGTTAAGGGTTAGGGTTAGGGTTAGTGGTTACGGGTTTTGGTTAGGGTTAGGGGTTAGGTTTTGGGTTAGGGTTAGGGTTCGGGTTAAGGGTTAGGGTTAAGGGTTAGGGTTAGGGGTAGGGTTAGGGGTTAGCGGTTAGGGGGTAGGGCTAGGGTTAGTGGTTAGGTGTTAGGGTTAGTGTTAGTGTTAGGGTTAAGGTTAGGGGTTAAGGTTAGGGTTAGTGTTTAGGGTTGGGTTTGGGTTAGTGTTAGGATTAGGGTTAGGGTTAGGGTTAAGGTTTAGGGTTAAAGGTTAGGGTTAGGTTTAGGGTTAGTGGTTAGGGGTTCAGGTTAGGGTTAGGGGTAAGGGTAGGGGTTAATGTTAGGGTTAGGGGTTAGGGTTAGGTTTTGGTTTAGGGTTAGGGTTAGCGGTTAGGGTTAGGGTTAGGGTTAGGGGTTAGGGTTAGGGTTATGGTTAGGTATGTGTTAGTGTTAGGGTTAGGATACGGGTTAGGGTACGGGGTAGTGTTAGAGTACTGGTTAGGTTATGTTTAGGGGATGGGTTAGTGTATGGGTTAGGGGACGGTCTTAGGGTTAGGGTAAGGGTTAGGGTCTGGGTTAAGGTTGGGGTACAGCTTAGTGTTAGTGTACCTGTTAGGGTTAGGGTACGGGTTTAGTTAGGGTACGGGTTAAGTTTAGGGTTAGTGTTCGGGGTAGGGTTTGGGTTAGGGGTTAGGGTTAGGGTTAGCGTTACGGTTAGGGTTAGGGTTAGGGTTAGGTGTTAGGGTTAAGGCTTAGGGTTAGGATAGGTTTAGTGTTAGGGGTTAGGGGTTAAGGTTAGGGATTCGATTCGATTCAATTTTTTCGATTCGAATCGATTCGATTCAATCTTTCAATTCGATTCTTATCGATTTGATTCTTTTCGATTAGATAGATTCTTTTCTATTCGATTCAATTTTATTCGATTCGATTCTTTTCGATTCGATTTGATTCGAGTCTTTTTGATTCGATTCGTTTCAATTCAATTCTTTTCAGTTCGATTCGATTCAAATCTTTTTGGTGCGATTCAATTCGATTCTTTACGATTCGATTCAAATTTTTTCCTTTCGACTCGATTTTTTACGATTCGATTTGATTCTTATCCATTCGATTTGATTCGATTCTTTTCGATACGATTCGATTCTATTCTTTTCGATTTGATTCTCTTCGATTCAATTCGATTTGATTCTTTTCGATTCGATTCAATTTTTTCGATTCGATTCCTTTTGATTCGATTCAATTCGATTAAAATCTTTCGTTTTGATTTGATTCTTTTTGATTCGGTTCGATTTTTTTCGATTCGATTTGATTCTTTTCGGTTTGATTCAATTCGATTCGAATGTTTTCGAATCAATTCTATTCTTTTCAATTCGATTCTATTCTTTTCGATTCGATTCTTTTCGATTCGATTTGATTCTTTTCGATTCGATTCGATTCAATTCTGTTCGATTTGATTCGATTCAATTCGATTCGATACTTTTCGATTCGATTCGATTCTTTTCGATTTGATCGCTTCTTTTCAATTCGATTCGATTCGATTTGATTCGATTCTTATCGATTCGATTCGATTATTTTGATTCAATTCGATGCTATTTGAATATTTTCGATTCGATTCGATTGCATTAGATTCGATTATTTTTTATTCAATTCGACTCGATAATTTTTTATTTGATTCGATTCATTTCGGTTCGATTCGATTATTTTCGATTCATTTGAATTCAATTTGATTATTTTCGATTCGACTTGATTGGATTCGATTCGATTATTTTCGACTTGATCCGATTATTTTTGATTCGATTGATTCTTTTTGTTTCGATTCGATTCTTTTCGATTCGATTCGATTCGATTATTTTCGATTCAATTCGGTTCGATTCGATTATTTTCAACTCAATTCGATCGATTCGGTTCAATTATTTTCGATTCGATTCGATTCGATTATTTTCGATTCAATTCGGTTCGATTCGATTATTTTCAACTCCATTCGATCGATTCGGTTCAATTATTTTCGATTCAATTCAATTCGATTATTTTCGATTCAATTCAATGCGAATTGATTATTTTCTATTAGATTCGATTCAATTATCTTCGATTTGATTTGATTCGATTACTTTCAATTCGATTCAATTTGATTATTTTCATTTCGATTCGATTCTATTATTTTCGATTCGATTCGTTTCGTATCGATTCGAATCATTTTGATTCAATTCGATTATTTTCGATTTGAATCGATTCTTTTCTTTTCGATTCGATTCTTTTCTATTTGGTTTGATATTTTCGATTCGAATCGACTCGAATCTTTTTGATTCAAGTATATAAGATTCAATCTGATTCTTTTCGATTCAATTTGATTCGATTCGATATGATTCTTTTTGATTTGATTCGATTCATTTTGATTCGACTCGATTCTTTTCTATTCAATTCTTTTTGATTCAATTAAATACGATTCTATTCTTTTCGATTCGATTTGATTTGATTCTTTTTGATTCGATACGATTCGATTTGATTCTTTTCAATTTGATTCGATTCAATTCGATACTTTTCAATTCGATCATTTCGATCGATTCGATTCTTTTCATTTCGATTCGATTCTTTTCGATTCGATTCAATTCTTTTCAATTTGATTCGATTCGATCTTTTCGTTTCGATTTGATTCTTTTCTATTTTATTTGATTCGATTCATTTCAATTAGATTCGATACTGTTCGATTCGATTCTTTTCGATTCAAGTCGATTGGAATCAATTCGATTCTTTCGATTCTATTTGATTCGATTCGATACGATTCTTTTCGATTCGATTCTTTTTGGTCTGTCGATTCGATTTTTTTCGATTCAGTTCGATTCGATTCTTTTTTATTCGATTTGATTCTTTTCAATTTGATATGATTCGATTCGTTTCAATTTTTTTCGATTCGTGTCGATTCGAATAGATTCGATTCTTTTCTATTCAATTCGATTCGATTCTTTTTGATTCGATTCGATTCGATTCGATTCCATTTGATTCGATTCTTTTCGATTCGATACGATTCAATTCGATTCTTTTTGATTCGATTTTTTCGATTCGATTCTTTTCAATTCGATTCAATTCTTTTATTTTTTTATTTATTTCTGATAGTCACAGAGAGAGAGAGAGGCAGAGACATAGGCAGAGGGAGAAACAGGCTCCATGCACGGGGAGCCTGATGTGGGATTCGATCCCGGATTTCCAGGATCGCGCCCTGGGCCAAAGGCAGGCGCCAAACTGCTGGGCCACCCAGGTATCCCCGATTCGATTCTTTTAAATTTGATTCTTTTCGATTCGATTTGCTTCGCCTCTTGTCGTTTCGATTCGATTATTTTGATTCAATTCGATTCGACTCTTTTCGTTTCGATTATATTCGATTCAATTTGATTCGATACGATTCGATTCTTTTCGATTCGATACCATTCGATTCGATTCTTCTCGAATCGATTCAATTCGATTCTTTTCGATTCGATTTGATTCTTTTCGATTCAATGCGATTCGATTCGAAACTCTTTGATTCAATTGTTTTCGATTCGATTGGATTCGTTTGTTTTCGATTCGATTTGATTCAATTCTTTTCGATTAGATTTGATTCTTTTCAATTCGATTCGATTTTTTTCTATGCGATTCTTTTTTATTTGATTTATGTCGATTATTTCCTATTCGATTCGATTCTTTTTGATTCGATTCGATTCTTTTTGATTCGTTTAGAATTGATTAGATCCTTTTCGATATAATTCGATTCGATTTTTTTGATTCGATACGATTTTTTTCTTTTCGATATGATAGTTTTCAATTAGTTTCTTTTTGATTCTATTCGATTCGATTCTTTTGGTTTCGATTTGATTTGATTCGAATCTTTCGATTCGAGTCTTTTCAATTCGAATTCCTTTCTTTTAAAATCAATTCGATTCAATTCTTTTCGATTCGATTCACTTCGATTCATTTTTTCTGAAACAATTCGATTCTTTTTGATTCCATTCTTTTCGATTAGATTCATTTGGATTCGAAACTTTTCGATTCGATTAGATTCGATTCTAATGAATCGATTCGATTCGATTCTTTTTGATTCGTTTCTTTTTGATTCCATTCGAATCTTTTTGGTTCGATTAGATTCTTTTCGATTCAATTCGATTCGAATGGAAACTCTTCGATTGAATTCTTTTCAATTCGATTCTTTTTGATTCGATTCGATTCGATCCTTTTCGATTCGATTCAATTCATTTCTTTTCGATTCGAATTTTTCTATTCAATTCCTTTTTATTTGATTTGTTTCAAATATTTTCGATTCGATACGATTCTTTTCAATTCGATGCGATTCGATCCTTTTGGATTCGATTCGATTCAATTCCATTTTTTTCGTATCGATACGATAGTTTCCGATTCTTTTCGATTCTATTCGATGGGATTCTATTTGTTTCGATTCCATTTGCATGTGGAAGTATCAGGCTTGTACTCAACATTATCAGAGTTGAATATAGCGATTTCAAACGGCCTTCTTCAATCAGAGTGTAGCTAGTTTCTAACTCCAATGTACGAGTGGGTAGCAGACATCAGCCTCCCAGGCGTACACACTTTTGAGAGTTGAGCTTATGGCCTGTACTTCCCACATCCTCCTCCAGGTACACTGCACTGGTAACAAGCCTAGGCTCGATGCATGACTGAAGTGTGAGAGATAAGACGAAAGTCCCGGCACACAAGAATAGGGCCTCGAAGCTCAATCCTGCGATTTCCTAGTAATTCATGTCTTAGGTGCTACATACTAAGTTCCATACGTGAGAGCTAGCTGAACCCCAAGTCCAAAAGCATCTCTCTTCCAAGAGTTGAGTTCACACCAAAACCCTCACAGTTCCACATTGCCTGCAGAATGAGTTTTGAACATCTTCACCAGAGACGTTTGTCAGAAGCTTGTGAGAAGCAAGTGGAATAACGCAGGCCTGGAAGGTGTCTGCAAGTGCAGTAGAGTGGTATTCTTCGAACTTCCTGAGTTAGAAGACTGCTATGATCTTATGGCCATTAGAACGCAGCCAGTTGAAAGCTGGCTTCTAGGCATGCTCTCTTGTGAGAGTTGAGCTCTGGGCAGGACCCTCCCGCATCCTGCCTGCCCATACTCATACCTG
The DNA here is from genome assembly GCF_053574225.1 of Canis aureus. Taxonomy (NCBI): domain Eukaryota; kingdom Metazoa; phylum Chordata; class Mammalia; order Carnivora; family Canidae; genus Canis; species Canis aureus. Next base: position 1,049,339 of record NW_027554421.1, on the reverse strand, counting down.
CTAACATCCTTAAGTGAGATGATGGGAGAGGTTGGAGAAATGCAAGTGGAAGCGCCAGGACTGTACTCATATCCATCTGACTTCAATACAGCGATTGCCAACGTCCTTGTTCAATTACAGTGTAGCTTGGGTATACCTCGCTTCGATAAGTGTTTAGCAGACATCAGCCTACAAAGCATACACATTGCTGAGAGTTGAGCTTATGGCATGTACCTCCCCAATCCTGACTGCCTGAAAGTTCGGCTTCCACAGCATTTCGTTGTATACGGGAGAGAAGCGGAGTATAAACCAAGTGTCTCCCTTGTCATTATCGCGCCTAGCGGACAGCTGCCTACTAGGCATGCACACTCCTTTGGCTTGAGCTTACCTTCCACATGCTGACTGCCTGTACACTTCACTTCCAAAGGATTTCGTTTGATACGGGATGCAATTTTTGCAAGAGCCAAGTGTCTCTTAGTTCAATCCAGCGACTTCTGAGGAATTCCTCCCTAAGACGGGAGCTACATACTAACTTCCAACCTGAGAACGTAGCTGAAAGCTCTCTTGGAGAACTTCCCCCCTCGGAGATAAGCTGAAACATGGTCCTTCCCAGTTCCACACTGCCTGCAGATACAGTTACGAACATCCTCACTAGACATGTTTGTCAGAAGCTCATGGGATGCAAGGGCCAGCGGCAGGCTTCAATGGTTTTGTCTCCAGGTGCAGTAGAGCGGTAGTCATGGAACGTCCCACTTACAATGCTGCTACATTCTCACGGCCATCAGAACGAGCTAGTAGAAAGCTGGCTTCTAGGCATGCTTCCTTCTGAGGCTGAGTTCAGGGCAAGACCATCTTGCATCCTGCCTGCCCGTAGAAGTAACTGCTAATATCCTTATGTTAGGTGCTGGGACAGGGTGGCGAAATGCATGTGAAAGTGTCAGGCCTGTACTCACGATTATCTGAGTTGAATACAGCAATTTCAAACAGCCTTCTTCAAAGAGTGTAGCTAGTTTCTAACTCCCATGAATGAGTGGGTAGCAGACATCTGCCTCCCAGGCTACACACTTTTGAGAGTTGAGCTTATGGCCTGTACTTCCCACATCCTGCCTGCCGCTACCTTTCGCTTCCAAAAGGCCTAGGCTCGCTGCTTGACGCAAGTGTTGGGAGAGGTAACTGGAATCTCCCGGCACACAAGACGAGTGCCTCCAAGCTCAATCAAGCGATTTCCTAGTAATTCCTGCTGTAGACTGGTGCTACATAATAAGTTCCATACGTGAGTAGGTAGTTGAACGCCTTGTCCAAAAACATCTTACTTCTGAGAGTTGAGCTGACCCTCAGTCCCTCACAGTTCCACAATGCCTGCAGAGTGAGTTTCGCACGTCTTCACCAGAGACGTTTGCCAGAGGCCTCTGAGACGCAAGTTAACAATGCAGACCTAGAGGGTATCTCCAGGTGCAGTAGAGTGGTAATCTGGGAACCTCCTGTCTCAGAATACTGCTACCTTGACCCTGCCATAAGTATGCAGCTAGTTGAGCGCTGGCTTCAAGACATGCTTCCCTGTGAGAGCAAAGGACAGGGCACAAGCCTCCCGCATCCTGCTTGACTGTAGAAGGAGCTGCTAACGTCCTCATGTTAGTGGCAGGGAAAGGTTGTGAGAAAAGCATGTGGAATCGTTGTGCCTGAACCCACGTGTACCTGAGTTGAATACAGCGATTTCCAAAGTCCTTCTTCATTAGAGTGTAGTAGGTTCCCACTCGCATGTACGAGTGGGTAGCAGACATCTGCCTCCCATGCATACACACTTCTGAGAGTTGAGCTTATGGCCTGTAACCCTACCTCCTGCCTGCAGCTACCTTTCGCTTCCAAAAGGCCTAGGCTCGCTGCTTCACCGAAGTGTTGGGAGAGGTAACTGGAATCTCCCGGCACACAAGACTAGTGCCTCCAAGCTAAATCCAGCGATTTCCCAGTAATTCCTGGGGTAGACTGGTGCTACATACTAAGTTCCATATGTGAGAAGGTAGCTGAACGCCTTGTCCAAAATCATCTTACTGCTGAGAGTTGAGCTCACCCTCAGTCCCTCACAGTTCCACACTGCCTGCAGAGTGAGTTTCCCACGTCTTCACCAGAGACTTTTGCCAGAGGCTTCTGAGACGGAAGTTAACAATGCACACCTGGACGGTATCTCCAGGTGCAGTAGAGTGGTAATCTGGGAACCTCCTTACTCAGAATACTGCTACCTTCACACTGTCATAAGAATGCAGCTAGTTGAGAGCTGGCTTCTAGGCATGCTTCCCTGTGAGAGCTGAGGACAGGGCAGAACCCTCCCGCATCCTGCCTGACTGTAGACGTACCTGCTAACCTCCTTATGTTAGTGGCTGGGATAGGTTGTGGGAAAAGCATGTGGAAGCATTGGGCCTGAACTCCCGTGTATCTGAGTTGAATACAGCGATTTCCAACATCCTTCTTCAATAGGAGTGTAGCTAGGTTCCAACTCCCATGTCCGAGTGGGTAGCAGACATCTGCCTCCCATGCATACCCACTTCTGAGAGTTGAGCTTATGGCCTGTAACCCTACATCCTGCCTGCTGCTACCTTTCGCTTCCAAAAGGCCTAGGCTCGCTGCTTGACGCAAGTGTTGGGAGAGGTAACTGGAATCTCCCGGCACACAAGACGAGTGCCTCCAAGCTCAATCAAGCGATTTCCTAGTAATACCTGCTGTAGACTGGTGCTACATACTAAGTTCCATACGTGAGTAGGTAGTTGAACGCCTTGTCCAAAAACATCTTACTTCTGAGAGTTGAGCTCACCCTCAGTCCCTCACAGTTCCACACTGCCTGCTGAGTGAGTTTCGCACGTCTTCACCAGAGACGTTTGCCAGAGGCTTCTGAGACGCAAGTTAACAAAGCAGACCTGGAGGGTATCTCCAGGTGCAGTAGAGTGGTAATCTGGGAACCTCCTGTCCCAGAATACTGCTACCTTCACCCTGCCATAAGAATGCAGCTAGTTGACAGCTGGCTTCAAGGCATGCTTCCCTGTGAGAGCTAAGGACAGGGCACAACCCTCCAGCATCCTGCTTGACTGTAGAAGGAGCTGCTAACGTCCTCATGTTAGTGGCAGGGAAAGGTTGTGAGAAAAGCATGTGGAATCGTTGTGCCTGAACCCACGTGTATCTGAGTTGAATACAGCGATTTCCAAAGTCCTTCTTCATCAGAGTGTAGTAGGTTCCCACTCGCATGTAGGAGTGGGTAGCAGACATCTGCCTCCCATGCATACACACTTCTGAGAGTTGAGCTTATGGCCTGTAAGCCTACCTCCTGCCTGCAGCTACCTTTGTCTTCCACAAGGCCTAGTCTCGCTGCTTCACCGAAGTGTTGGGAGAGGTAACTGGAATCTCCCGGCAACAAGACTAGTGCCTCCAAGCTCAATCCAGCGATTTCCCAGTAATTCGTGGGGTAGACTGGTGCTAAATACTAAGTTCCATATGTGAGAAGGTAGCTGAACGCCTTGTCCAAAATCATCTTACTGCTGAGAGTTGAGCTCACCCTCAGTCCCTCACAGTTCCACACTGCCTGCAGAGTGAGTTTCCCACGTCTTCACCAGAGACTTTTGCCAGAGGCTTCTGAGACGCAAGTTAACAATGCACACCTGGACGGTATCTCCAGGTGCAGTAGAGTGGTAATCTGGGAACCTCCTTACTCAGAATACTGCTACCTTCACACTGTCATAAGAATGCAGCTAGTTGAGAGCTGGCTTCTAGGCATGCTTCCCTGTGAGAGCTGAGGACAGGGCAGAACCCTCCCGCATCCTGCCTGACTGTAGACGTACCTGCTAACCTCCTTATGTCAGTGGCTGGGATGGGTTGTGAAAAAGCATGTGTAAGCATTGGGCCTGAACTCCCGTGTATCTGAGTTGAATACAGCGATTTCCAACATCCTTCTTCAATAGGAGTGTAGCTAGGTTCCAACTCCCATGTCCGAGTGGGTAGCAGACATCTGCCTCCTATGCATACACACTTCTGAGAGTTGAGCTTATGGCCTGTAACCCTACATCCTGCCTGCCACTACCTTTCGCTTCCAAAAGGCCTAGGCTCGCTGCTTGACGCAAGTGTTGGGAGAGGTAACTGGAATCTCCCGGCACACAAGACGAGTGCCTCCAAGCTCAATCAAGCGATTTCCTAGTAATTCCTGGGGTAGACTGGTGCTACATACTAAGTTCCATACGTGAGTATGTAGTTGAACGCCTTGTCCAAAAACATCTTACTTCTGAGAGTTGAGCTCACCCTCAGTCCCTCACAGTTCCACACTGCCTGCAGAGTGAGTTTCGCACGTCTTCACCAGAGACGTTTGCCAGAGGCTTCTGAGACGCAAGTTAACAATGCAGACCTGGAGGGTATCTCCAGGTCCAGTAGAGTGGTAACCTGGGAACCTCCTGTCTCAGAATCCTGCTACCTTCACCCTGCCATAAGAATGCAGCTAGTTGACAGCTGGCTTCAAGGCCTGCTTCCCTGTGAGAGCTAAGGACAGGGCACAACCCTCCCGCATCCTGCTTGACTGTAGAAGGAGCTGCTAACGTCCTCATGTTAGTGGCAGGGAAACGTTGTGGGAAAAGCATGTGGAATCGTTGTGCCTGAACCCACGTGTATCTGAGTTGAATACAGCGATTTCCAAAGTCCTTCTTCATCAGAGTGTAGCTAGGTTCCCACTCGCATGTCCGAGTGGGTAGCAGACATCTGCCTCCCATGTATACACACTTCTGAGAGTTGAGCTTATGGCCTGTAAGCCTACCTCCTGCCTGCAGCTACCTTTCGCTTCCAAAAGGCCTAGGCTCGCTGCTTCACCGAAGTGTTGGGAGAGGTAACTGGAATCTCCCGGCACACAAGACTAGTGCCACCAAGCTCAATCCAGCGATTTCCCAGTAATTCCTGGGGTAGACTGGTGCTACATACTAAGTTCCATATGTGAGAAGGTAGCTGAACGCCTTGTCCAAAATCATCTTACTGCTGAGAGTTGAGCTCACCCTCAGTCCCTCACAGTTCCACACTGCCTGCAGAGTGAGCTTCCCACGTCTTCACCAGAGACTTTTGCCAGAGGCTTCTGAGACGCAAGTTAACAATGCACACCTGGACGGTATCTCCAGGTGCAGTAGAGTGGTAATCTGGGAACCTCCTTACTCAGAATACTGCTACCTTCACACTGTCATAAGAATGCAGCTAGTTGAGAGCTGGCTTCTAGGCATGCTTCCCTGTGAGAGCTGAGGACAGGGCAGAACCCTCCCGCATCCTGCCTGACTGTAGACGTACCTGCTAACCTCCTTATGTTAGTGGCTGGGATAGGTTGTGGGAAAAGCATGTGTAAGCATTGGGCCTGAACTCCCGTGTATCTGAGTTGAATACAGCGATTTCCAAAGTCCTTCTTCATCAGAGTGTAGCTAGGTTCCCACTCACATATCCGAGTGGGTAGCACACATCTGCCTCCCATGTATACACACTTCTGAGAGTTGAGCTTATGGCCTGTAAGCCTACCTCCTGCCTGCAGCTACCTTTCGCTTCCAAAAGGCCTAGGCTCGCTGCTTGACGCAAGTGTTGGGAGAGGTAACTGGAATCTCCCGGCACACAAGACTAGTGCCACCAAGCTCAATCCAGCGATTTCCCAGTAATTCCTGGGGTAGACTGGTGCTACATACTAAGTTCCATATGTGAGAAGGTAGCTGAACGCCTTGTCCAAAATCATCTTACTGCTGAGAGTTGAGCTCACCCTCAGTCCCTCACAGTTCCACACTGCCTGCAGAGTGAGTTTCCCACGTCTTCACCAGAGACTTTTGCCAGAGGCTTCTGAGACGCAAGTTAACAATGCACACCTGGACGGTATCTCCAGGTGCAGTAGAGTGGTAATCTGGGAACCTCCTTACTCAGAATACTGCTACCTTCACACTGTCATAAGAATGCAGCTAGTTGAGAGCTGGCTTCTAGGCAAGCTTCCCTGTGAGAGCTGAGGACAGGGCAGAACCCTCCCGCATCCTGCCTGACTGTAGACGTACCTGCTAACCTCCTTATGTTAGTGGCTGGGATGGGTTGTGGGAAAAGCATGTGTAAGCATTGGGCCTGAACTCCCGTGTATCTGAGTTGAATAGAGCGATTTCCAACATCCTTCTTCAATAGGAGTGTAGCTAGGTTCCAACTCCCATGTCCGAGTGGGTAGCAGACATCTGCCTCCCATGCATACCCACTTCTGAGAGTTGAGCTTATGGCCTGTAACCCTACATCCTGCCTGCCGCTACCTTTCGCTTCCAAAAGGCCTAGGCTCGCTGCTTGACGCAAGTGTTGGGAGAGGTAACTGGAATTTCCCGGCACACAAGACGAGTGCCTCCAAGCTCAATCAAGCGATTTCCTAGTAATTCCTGGGGTAGACTGGTGCTACATACTAAGTTCCATACGTGAGTATGTAGTTGAACGCCTTGTCCAAAAACATCTTACTTCTCAGAGTTGAGCTCACCCTCAGTACCTCACAGTTCCACACTGCCTGCAGAGTGAGTTTCGCACGTCTTCACCAGAGACGTTTGCCAGAGGCTTCTGAGACGCAAGTTAACAATGCAGACCTGGAGGGTATCTCCAGGTCCAGTAGAGTGGTAACCTGGGAACCTCCTGTCTCAGAATACTGCTACCTTCACCCTGCCATAAGAATGCAGCTAGTTGACAGCTGGCTTCAAGGCCTGCTTCCCTGTGAGAGCTAAGGACAGGGCACAACCCTCCCGCATCCTGCTTGACTGTAGAAGGAGCTGCTAACGTCCTCATGTTAGTGGCAGGGAAACGTTGGGAGAAAAGCATGTGGAATCGTTGTGCCTGAACCCACGTGTATCTGAGTTGAATACAGCGATTTCCAAAGTCCTTCTTCATCAGAGTGTAGCTAGGTTCCCACTCGCATGTCCGAGTGGGTAGCAGACATCTGCCTCCCATGTATACACACTTCTGAGAGTTGAGCTTATGGCCTGTAAGCCTACCTCCTGCCTGCAGCTACCTTTCGCTTCCAAAAGGCCTAGGCTCGCTGCTTCACCGAAGTGTTGGGAGAGGTAACTGGAATATCCCGGCACACAAGACTAGTGCCACCAAGCTCAATCCAGCGATTTCCCAGTAATTCCTGGGGTAGACTGGTGCTACATACTAAGTTCAATATGTGAGAAGGTAGCTGAACGCCTTGTCCAAAATCATCTTACTGCTGAGAGTTGAGCTCACCCTCAGTCCCTCACAGTTCCACACTGCCTGCAGAGTGAGCTTCCCACGTCTTCACCAGAGACGTTTGCCAGAGGCTTCTGAGACGCAAGTTAACAATGCACACCTGGACGGTATCTCCAGGTGCAGTAGAGTGGTAACCTGGGAACCTCCTTACTCAGAATACTGCTACCTTCACACTGTCATAAGAATGCAGCTAGTTGAGAGCTGGCTTCTAGGCATGCTTCCCTGTGAGAGCTGAGGACAGGGCAGAACCCTCCCGCATCCTGCCTGACTGTAGACGTAACTGCTAACCTCCTTATGTTAGTGGCTGGGATAGGTTGTGGGAAAAGCATGTGTAAGCATTGGGCCTGAACTCCCGTGTATCTGAGTTGAATACAGCGATTTCCAAAGTCCTTCTTCATCAGAGTGTAGCTAGGTTCCCACTCACATGTCCGAGTGGGTAGCACACATCTGCCTCCCATGTATACACACTTCTGAGAGTTGAGCTTATGGCCTGTAAGCCTACCTCCTGCCTGCAGCTACCTTTCGCTTCCAAAAGGCCTAGGCTCGCTGCTTCACCGAAGTGTTGGGAGAGGTAACTGGAATCTCCCGGCACACAAGACTAGTGCCACCAAGCTCAATCCAGCGATTTCCCAGTAATTCCTGGGGTAGACTGGTGCTACATACTAAGTTCCATATGTGAGAAGGTAGCTGAACGCCTTGTCCAAAATCATCTTACTGCTGAGAGTTGAGCTCACCCTCAGTCCCTCACAGTTCCACACTGCCTGCAGAGTGAGTTTCCCACGTCTTCACCAGAGACTTTTGCCAGAGGCTTCTGAGACGCAAGTTAACAATGCACACCTGGACGGTATCTCCAGGTGCAGTAGAGTGGTAATCTGGGAACCTCCTTACTCAGAATACTGCTACCTTCACACTGTCATAAGAATGCAGCTAGTTGAGAGCTGGCTTCTAGGCAAGCTTCCCTGTGAGAGCTGAGGACAGGGCAGAACCCTCCCGCATCCTGCCTGACTGTAGACGTACCTGCTAACCTCCTTATGTTAGTGGCTGGGATGGGTTGCGGGAAAAGCATGTGTAAGCATTGGGCCTGAACTCCCGTGTATCTGAGTTGAATAGAGCGATTTCCAACATCCTTCTTCAATAGGAGTGTAGCTAGGTTCCAACTCCCATGTCCGAGTGGGTAGCAGACATCTGCCTCCCATGCATACACACTTCTGAGAGTTGAGCTTATGGCCTGTAACCCTACATCCTGCCTGCCGCTACCTTTCGCTTCCAAAAGGCCTAGGCTCGCTGCTTGACGCAAGTGTTGGGAGAGGTAACTGGAATCTCCCGGCACACAAGACGAGTGCCTCCAAGCTCAATCAAGCGATTTCCTAGTAATTCCTGGGGTAGACTGGTGCTACATACTAAGTTCCATACGTGAGTATGTAGTTGAACGCCTTGTCCAAAAACATCTTACTTCTGAGAGATGAGCTCAGCCTCAGTCCCTCACAGTTCCACACTGCCTGCAGAGTGAGTTTCGCACGTCTTCACCAGAGACGTTTGCCAGAGGCTTCTGAGACGCAAGTTAACAATGCAGACCTGGAGGGTATCTCCAGGTCCAGTAGAGTGGTAACCTGGGAACCTCCTGTCTCAGAATACTGCTACCTTCACACTGTCATAAGAATGCAGCTAGTTGAGAGCTGGCTTCTAGGCATGCTTCCCTGTGAGAGCTGAGGACAGGGCAGAACCCTCCCGCATCCTGCCTGACTGTAGACGTACCTGCTAACCTCCTTATGTTAGTGGCTGGGATAGGTTGTGGGAAAAGCATGTGTAAGCATTGGGCCTGAACTCCCGTGTATCTGAGTTGAATACAGCGATTTCCAAAGTCCTTCTTCATCAGAGTGTAGCTAGGTTCCCACTCACATGTCCGAGTGGGTAGCACACATCTGCCTCCCATGTATACACACTTCTGAGAGTTGAGCTTATGGCCTGTAAGCCTACCTCCTGCCTGCAGCTACCTTTCGCTTCCAAAAGGCCTAGGCTCGCTGCTTGACGCAAGTGTTGGGAGAGGTAACTGGAATCTCCCGGCACACAAGACTAGTGCCACCAAGCTCAATCCAGCGATTTCCCAGTAATTCCTGGGGTAGACTGGTGCTACATACTAAGTTCCATATGTGAGAAGGTAGCTGAACGCCTTGTCCAAAATCATCTTACTGCTGAGAGTTGAGCTCACCCTCAGTCCCTCACAGTTCCACACTGCCTGCAGAGTGAGTTTCCCACGTCTTCACCAGAGACTTTTGCCAGAGGCTTCTGAGACGCAAGTTAACAATGCACTCCTGGACGGTATCTCCAGGTCCAGTAGAGTGGTAACCTGGGAACCTCCTGTCTCAGAATATTGCTACCTTCACCCTGCCATAAGAATGCAGCTAGTTGACAGCTGGCTTCAAGGCCTGCTTCCCTGTGAGAGCTAAAGACAGGGCACAACCCTCCCGCATCCTGCTTGACTGTAGAAGGAGCTGCTAACGTCCTCATGTTAGTGGCAGGGAAACGTTGTGAGAAAAGCATGTGGAATCGTTGTGCCTGAACCCACGTGTATCTGAGTTGAATACAGCGATTTCCAAAGTCCTTCTTCATCAGAGTGTAGCTAGGTTCCCACTCGCATGTCCGAGTGGGTAGCAGACATCTGCCTCCCATGTATACACACTTCTGAGAGTTGAGCTTATGGCCTGTAAGCCTACCTCCTGCCTGCAGCTACCTTTCGCTTCCAAAAGGCCTAGGCTCGCTGCTTCACCGAAGTGTTGGGAGAGGTAACTGGAATCTCCCGGCACACAAGACTAGTGCCTCCAAGCTCAATCCAGCGATTTCCCAGTAATTCCTGGGGTAGACTGGTGCTACATACTAAGTTCCATATGTGAGAAGGTAGCTGAACGCCTTGTCCAAAATCATCTTACTGCTGAGAGTTGAGCTCACCCTCAGTCCCTCACAGTTCCACACTGCCTGCAGAGTGAGTTTCCCACGTCTTCACCAGAGACTTTTGCCAGAGGCTTCTGAGACGCAAGTTAACAATGCACACCTGGATGGTATCTCCAGGTGCAGTTCAGTGGTAATCTGGGAACCTCCTTACTCAGAATACTGCTACCTTCACACTGTCATAAGAATGCAGCTAGTTGAGAGCTGGCTTCTAGGCAAGCTTCCCTGTGAGAGCTGAGGACAGGGCAGAACCCTCCCGCATCCTGCCTGACTGTAGACGTACCTGCTAACCTCCTTATGTTAGTGGCTGGGATGGGTTGTGGGAAAAGCATGTGTAAGCATTGGGCCTGAACTCCCGTGTATCTGAGTTGAATAGAGCGATTTCCAACATCCTTCTTCAATAGGAGTGTAGCTAGGTTCCAACTCCCATGTCCGAGTGGGTAGCAGACATCTGCCTCCCATGCATACCCACTTCTGAGAGTTGAGCTTATGGCCTGTAACCCTACATCCTGCCTGCCGCTACCTTTCGCTTCCAAAAGGCCTAGGCTCGCTGCTTGACGCAAGTGTTGGGAGAGGTAACTGGAATTTCCCGGCACACAAGACGAGTGCCTCCAAGCTCAATCAAGCGATTTCCTAGTAATTCCTGGGGTAGACTGGTGCTACATACTAAGTTCCATACGTGAGTATGTAGTTGAACGCCTTGTCCAAAAACATCTTACTTCTCAGAGTTGAGCTCACCCTCAGTCCCTCACAGTTCCACACTGCCTGCAGAGTGAGTTTCACACGTCTTCACCAGAGACGTTTGCCAGAGGCTTCTGAGACGCAAGTTAACAATGCAGACCTGGAGGGTATCTCCAGGTCCAGTAGAGTGGTAACCTGGGAACCTCCTGTCTCAGAATACTGCTACCTTCACCCTGCCATAAGAATGCAGCTAGTTGACAGCTGGCTTCAAGGCCTGCTTCCCTGTGAGAGCTAAGGACAGGGCACAACCCTCCCGCATCCTGCTTGACTGTAGAAGGAGCTGCTAACGTCCTCATGTTAGTGGCAGGGAAACGTTGGGAGAAAAGCATGTGGAATCGTTGTGCCTGAACCCACGTGTATCTGAGTTGAATACAGCGATTTCCAAAGTCCTTCTTCATCAGAGTGTAGCTAGGTTCCTACTCACATGTCCGAGTGGGTAGCACACATCTGCCTCCCATGTATACACACTTCTGAGAGTTGAGCTTATGGCCTGTAAGCCTACCTCCACCTGCAGCTACCTTTCGCTTCCAAAAGGCCTAGGCTCGCTGCTTCACCGAAGTGTTGGGAGAGGTAACTGGAATCTCCCGGCACACAAGACTAGTGCCACCAAGCTCAATCCAGCGATTTCCCAGTAATTCCTGGGGTAGACTGGTGCTACATACTAAGTTCCATATGTGAGAAGGTAGCTGAACGCCTTGTCCAAAATCATCTTACTGCTGAGAGTTGAGCTCACCCTCAGTCCCTCACAGTTCCACACTGCCTGCAGAGTGAGTTTCCCACGTCTTCACCAGAGACTTTTGCCAGAGGCTTCTGAGACGCAAGTTAACAATGCACACCTGGACGGTACCTCCAGGTGCAGTAGAGTGGTAATCTGGGAACCTCCTTACTCAGAATACTGCTACCTTCACACTGTCATAAGAATGCAGCTAGTTGAGAGCTGGCTTCTAGGCAAGCTTCCCTGTGAGAGCTGAGGACAGGGCAGAACCCTCCCGCATCCTGCCTGACTGTAGACGTACCTGCTAATCTCCCTATGTTAGTGGCTGGGATGGGTTGTGGGAAAAGCATGTGTAAGCATTGGGCCTGAACTCCCGTGTATCTGAGTTGAATAGAGCGATTTCCAACATCCTTCTTCAATAGGAGTGTAGCTAGGTTCCAACTCCCATGTCCGAGTGGGTAGCAGACATCTGCCTCCCATGCATACACACTTCTGAGAGTTGAGCTTATGGCCTGTAACCCTACATCCTGCCTGCCGCTACCTTTCGCTTCCAAAAGGCCTAGGCTCGCTGCTTCACCGAAGTGTTGGGAGAGGTAACTGGAATCTCCCGGCACACAAGACGAGTGCCTCCAAGCTCAATCAAGCGATTTCCTAGTAATTCCTGGGGTAGACTGGTGCTACATACTAAGTTCCATACGTGAGTATGTAGTTGAACGCCTTGTCCGAAAACATCTTACTTCTGAGAGTTGAGCTCACCCTCAGTCCCTCACAGTTCCACACTGCCTGCAGAGTGAGTTTCGCACGTCTTCACCAGAGACGTTTGCCAGAGGCTTCTGAGACGCAAGTTAACAATGCAGACCTGGAGGGTATCTCCAGGTCCAGTAGAGTGGTAACCTGGGAACCTCCTGTCTCAGAATACTGCTACCTTCACACTGTCATAAGAATGCAGCTAGTTGAGAGCTGGCTTCTAGGCATGCTTCCCTGTGAGAGCTGAGGACAGGGCAGAACCCTCCCGCATCCTGCCTGACTGTAGACGTAACTGCTAACCTCCTTATGTTAGTGGCTGGGATAGGTTGTGGGAAAAGCATGTGTAAGCATTGGGCCTGAACTCCCGTGTATCTGAGTTGAATACAGCGATTTCCAAAGTCCTTCTTCATCAGAGTGTAGCTAGGTTCCTACTCACATGTCCGAGTGGGTAGCACACATCTGCCTCCCATGTATACACACTTCTGAGAGTTGAGCTTATGGCCTGTAAGCCTACCTCCTGCCTGCAGCTACCTTTCGCTTCCAAAAGGCCTAGGCTCGCTGCTTGACGCAAGTGTTGGGAGAGGTAACTGTAATCTCCCGGCACACAAGACTAGTGCCACCAAGCTCAATCCAGCGATTTCCCAGTAATTCCTGGGGTAGACTGGTGCTACATACTAAGTTCCATATGTGAGAAGGTAGCTGAACGCCTTGTCCAAAATCATCTTACTGCTGAGAGTTGAGCTCACCCTCAGTCCCTCACAGTTCCACACTGCCTGCAGAGTGAGTTTCCCACGTCTTCACCAGAGACTTTTGCCAGAGGCTTCTGAGACGCAAGTTAACAATGCACACCTGGACGGTATCTCCAGGTGCAGTAGAGTGGTAATCTGGGAACCTCCTTACTCAGAATACTGCTACCTTCACACTGTCATAAGAATGCAGCTAGTTGAGAGCTAGCTTCTAGGCAAGCTTCCCTGTGAGAGCTGAGGAGAGGGCAGAACCCTCCCGCATCCTGCCTGACTGTAGACGTACCTGCTAACCTCCTTATGTTAGTGGCTGGGATGGGTTGCGGGAAAAGCATGTGTAAGCATTGGGCCTGAACTCCCGTGTATCTGAGTTGAATACAGCGATTTCCAACATCCTTCTTCAATAGGAGTGTAGCTAGGTTCCAACTCCCATGTCCGAGTGGGTAGCAGACATCTGCCTCCCATGCATACACACTTCTGAGAGTTGAGCTTATGGCCTGTAACCCTACATCCTGCCTGCCGCTACCTTTCGCTTCCAAAAGGCCTAGGCTCGCTGCTTGACGCAAGTGTTGGGAGAGGTAACTGGAATCTCCCGGCACACAAGACGAGTGCCTCCAAGCTCAATCAAGCGATTTCCTAGTAATTCCTGGGGTAGACTGGTGCTACATACTAAGTTCCATACGTGAGTATGTAGTTGAACGCCTTGTCCAAAAACATCTTACTTCTCAGAGTTGAGCTCACCCTCAGTCCCTCACAGTTCCACACTGCCTGCAGAGTGAGTTTCGCACGTCTTCACCAGAGACGTTTGCCAGAGGCTTCTGAGACGCAAGTTAACAATGCAGACCTGGAGGGTATCTCCAGGTCCAGTAGAGTGGTAACCTGGGAACCTCCTGTCTCAGAATACTGCTACCTTCACCCTGCCATAAGAATGCAGCTAGTTGACAGCTGGTTCAAGGCATGCTTCCCTGTGAGAGCTAAGGACAGGGCACAACCCTCCCGCATCCTGCCTGACTGTAGAAGGAGCTGCTAACGTCCTCATGTTAGTGGCAGGGAAACGTTGGGAGAAAAGCATGTGGAATCGTTGTGCCTGAACCCACGTGTATCTGAGTTGAATACAGCGATTTCCAAAGTCCTTCTTCATCAGAGTGTAGCTAGGTTCCCACTCGCATGTCCGAGTGGGTAGCAGACATCTGCCTCCCATGTATACACACTTCTGAGAGTTGAGCTTATGGCCTGTAAGCCTACCTCCTGCCTGCAGCTACCTTTCGCTTCCAAAAGGCCTAGGCTCGCTGCTTCACCGAAGTGTTGGGAGAGGTAACTGGAATCTCCCGGCACACAAGACGAGTGCCTCCAAGCTCAATCAAGCGATTTCCTAGTAATTCCTGGGGTAGACTGGTGCTACATACTAAGTTCCATATGTGAGAAGGTAGCTGAACGCTTTGTCCAAAATCATCTTAGTGCTGAGAGTTGAGCTCACCCTCAGTCCCTCACAGTTCCACACTGCCTGCAGAGTGTGTTTCGCACGTCTTCACCAGAGACTTTTGCCAGAGGCTTCTGAGACGCAAGTTAACAATGCAGACCTGGAGGGTATCTCCAGGTCCAGTAGAGTGGTAACCTGGGAACCTCCTGTCTCAGAATACTGCTACCTTCACACTGTCATAAGAATGCAGCTAGTTGAGAGCTGGCTTCTAGGCATGCTTCCCTGTGAGAGCTGAGGACAGGGCAGAACCCTCCCGCATCCTGCCTGACTGTAGACGTAACTGCTAACCTCCTTATGTTAGTGGCTGGGATAGGTTGTGGGAAAAGCATGTGTAAGCATTGGGCCTGAACTCCCGTGTATCTGAGTTGAATACAGCGATTTCCAAAGTCCTTCTTCATCAGAGTGTAGCTAGGTTCCTACTCACATGTCCGAGTGGGTAGCACACATCTGCCTCCCATGTATACACACTTCTGAGAGTTGAGCTTATGGCCTGTAAGCCTACCTCCTGCCTGCAGCTACCTTTCGCTTCCAAAAGGCCTAGGCTCGCTGCTTGACGCAAGTGTTGGGAGAGGTAACTGTAATCTCCCGGCACACAAGACTAGTGCCACCAAGCTCAATCCAGCGATTTCCCAGTAATTCCTGGGGTAGACTGGTGCTACATACTAAGTTCCATATGTGAGAAGGTAGCTGAACGCCTTGTCCAAAATCATCTTACTGCTGAGAGTTGAGCTCACCCTCAGTCCCTCAGAGTTCCACACTGCCTGCAGAGTGAGTTTCCCACGTCTTCACCAGAGACTTTTGCCAGAGGCTTCTGAGACGCAAGTTAACAATGCACACCTGGACGGTATCTCCAGGTGCAGTAGAGTGGTAATCTGGGAACCTCCTTACTCAGAATACTGCTACCTTCACACTGTCATAAGAATGCAGCTAGTTGAGAGCTAGCTTCTAGGCAAGCTTCCCTGTGAGAGCTGAGGAGAGGGCAGAACCCTCCCGCATCCTGCCTGACTGTAGACGTACCTGCTAACCTCCTTATGTTAGTGGCTGGGATGGGTTGCGGGAAAAGCATGTGTAAGCATTGGGCCTGAACTCCCGTGTATCTGAGTTGAATAGAGCGATTTCCAACATCCTTCTTCAATAGGAGTGTAGCTAGGTTCCAACTCCCATGTCCGAGTGGGTAGCAGACATCTGCCTCCCATGCATACACACTTCTGAGAGTTGAGCTTATGGCCTATAACCCTACATCCTGCCTGCCGCTACCTTTCGCTTCCAAAAGGCCTAGGCTCGCTGCTTGACGCAAGTGTTGGGAGAGGTAACTGGAATCTCCCGGCACACAAGACGAGTGCCTCCAAGCTCAATCAAGCGATTTCCTAGTAATTCCTGGGGTAGACTGGTGCTACATACTAAGTTCCATACGTGAGTATGTAGTTGAACGCCTTGTCCAAAAACATCTTACTTCTGAGAGTTGAGCTCACCCTCAGTCCCTCACAGTACCACACTGCCTTCAGAGTGAGTTTCGCACGTCTTCACCAGAGACGTTTGCCAGAGGCTTCTGAGACGCAAGTTAACAATGCAGACCTGGAGGGTATCTCCAGGTCCAGTAGAGTGGTAACCTGGGAACCTCCTGTCTCAGAATCCTGCTACCTTCACCCTACCATAAGAATGCAGCTAGTTGACAGCTGGCTTCAAGGCCTGCTTCCCTGTGAGAGCTAAGGACAGGGCACAACCCTCCCGCATCCTGCTTGACTGTAGAAGGAGCTGCTAACGTCCTCATGTTAGTGGCAGGGAAACGTTGTGAGAAAAGCATGTGGAATCGTTGTGCCTGAACCCACGTGTATCTGAGTTGAATACAGCGATTTCCAAAGTCCTTCTTCATCAGAGTGAAGCTAGGTTCCCACTCGCATGTCTGAGTGGGTAGCAGACATCTGCCTCTCATGTATACACACTTCTGAGAGTTGAGCTTATGGCCTGTAAGCCTACCTCCTGCCTGCAGCTACTTTTCGCTTCCAAAAGGCGTAGGCTCGCTGCTTCACCGAAGTGTTGGGAGAGGTAACTGGAATCTCCCGGCACACAAGACTAGTGCCACCAAGCTCAATCCAGCGATTTCCCAGTAATTCCTGGGGTAGACTGGTGCTACATACTAAGTTCCATATGTGAGAAGGTAGCTGAACGCTTTGTCCGAAATCATCTTAGTGCTGAGAGTTGAGCTCACCCTCAGTCCCTCACAGTTCCACACTGCCTGCAGAGTGAGTTTCCCACGTCTTCACCAGAGACTTTTGCCAGAGGCTTCTGAGACGCAAGTTAACAATGCACACCTGGACGGTATTTCCAGGCGCAGTAGAGTGGTAATCTGGGAACCTCCTTACTCAGAATACTGCTACCTTCACACTGTCATAAGAATGCAGCTAGTTGAGAGCTGGCTTCTAGGCATGCTTCCCTGTGAGAGCTGAGGACAGGGCAGAACCCTCCCGCATCCTGCCTGACTGTAGACGTACCTGCTAACCTCCTTATGTTAGTGGCTGGGATGGGTTGCGGGAAAAGCATGTGTAAGCATTGGGCCTGAACTCCCGTGTATCTGAGTTGAATACAGCGATTTCCAACATCCTTCTTCAATAGGAGTGTAGCTAGGTTCCAACTCCCATGTCCGAGTGGGTAGCAGACATCTGCCTCCCATGCATACACACTTCTGAGAGTTGAGCTTATGGCCTGTAACCCTACATCCTGCCTGCCGCTACCTTTCGCTTCCAAAAGGCCTAGGCTCGCTGCTTGACGCAAGTGTTGGGAGAGGTAACTGGAATCTCCCGGCACACAAGACGAGTGCCTCCAAGCTCAATCAAGCGATTTCCTAGTAATTCCTGGGGTAGACTGGTGCTACATACTAAGTTCCATACGTGAGTAGGTAGTTGAACGCCTTGCCCAAAAACATCTTACTTCTGAGAGTTGAGCTCACCCTCAGTCCCTCACAGTTCCACACTGCCTGCAGAGTGAGTTTCGCACGTCTTCACCAGAGACGTTTGCCAGAGGCTTCTGAGACGCAAGTTAACAATACAGACCTGGAGGGTATCTCCAGGTCCAGTAGAGTGGTAACCTGGGAACCTCCTGTCTCAGAATCCTGCTACCTTCACCCTGCCATAAGAATGCAGCTAGTTGACAGCTGGCTTCAAGGCCTGCTTCCCTGTGAGAGCTAAAGACAGGGCACAACCCTCCCGCATCCTGCTTGACTGTAGAAGGAGCTGCTAACGTCCTCATGTTAGTGGCAGGGAAACGTTGTGAGAAAAGCATGTGGAATCGTTGTGCCTGAACTCACGTGTATCTGAGTTGAATACAGCGATTTCCAAAGTCCTTCTTCATCAGAGTGTAGCTAGGTTCCCACTCGCATGTCCGAGTGGGTAGCAGACATCTGCCTCCCATGTATACACACTTCTGAGAGTTGAGCTTATGGCCTGTAAGCCTACCTCCTGCCTGCAGCTACCTTTCGCTTCCAAAAGGCCTAGGCTCGCTGCTTCACCGAAGTGTTGGGAGAGGTAACTGGAATCTCCCGGCACACAAGACTAGTGCCTCCAAGCTAAATC
Organism: Canis aureus; assembly: GCF_053574225.1. Classification (NCBI taxonomy): domain Eukaryota; kingdom Metazoa; phylum Chordata; class Mammalia; order Carnivora; family Canidae; genus Canis; species Canis aureus. Next base: position 1,031,189 of record NW_027554421.1, on the reverse strand, counting down.
CAGCGATTTCCCAGTAATTCCTGGGGTAGACTGGTGCTACATACTAAGTTCCATATGTGAGAAGGTAGCTGAACGCCTTGTCCAAAATCATCTTACTGCTGAGAGTTGAGCTCACCCTCAGTCCCTCACAGTTCCACACTGCCTGCAGAGTGAGTTTCCCACGTCTTCACCAGAGACTTTTGCCAGAGGCTTCTGAGACGCAAGTTAACAATGCACACCTGGACGGTATCTCCAGGTGCAGTAGAGTGGTAATCTGGGAACCTCCTTACTCAGAATACTGCTACCTTCACACTGTCATAAGAATGCAGCTAGTTGAGAGCTGGCTTCTAGGCAAGCTTCCCTGTGAGAGCTGAGGACAGGGCAGAACCCTCCCGCATCCTGCCTGACTGTAGACATACCTGCTAACCTCCTTATGTTAGTGGCTGGGATGGGTTGCGGGAAAAGCATGTGTAAGCATTGGGCCTGAACTCCCGTGTATCTGAGTTGAATAGAGCGATTTCCAACATCCTTCTTCAATAGGAGTGTAGCTAGGTTCCAACTCCCATGTCCGAGTGGGTAGCAGACATCTGCCTCCCATGCATACACACTTCTGAGAGTTGAGCTTATGGCCTGTAACCCTACATCCTGCCTGTCGCTACCTTTCGCTTCCAAAAGGCCTAGGCTCGCTGCTTGACGCAAGTGTTGGGAGAGGTAACTGGAATCTCCAGGCACACAAGACGAGTGCCTCCAAGCTCAATCAAGCGATTTCCTAGTAATTCCTGGGGTAGACTGGTGCTACATACTAAGTTCCATACGTGAGTATGTAGTTGAACGCCTTGTCCAAAAACATCTTACTTCTCAGAGTTGAGCTCACCCTCAGTCCCTCACAGTTCCACACTTCCTGCAGAGTGAGTTTCGCACGTCTTCACCAGAGACGTTTGCCAGAGGCTTCTGACACGCAAGTTAACAATGCAGACCTGGAGGGTATCTCCAGGTCCAGTAGAGTGGTAACCTGGGAACCTCCTGTCTCAGAATACTGCTACCTTCACCCTACCATAAGAATGCAGCTAGTTGACAGGTGGCTTCAAGGCCTGCTTCCCTGTGAGAGCTAAGGACAGGGCACAACCCTCCCGCATCCTGCTTGACTGTAGAAGGAGCTGCTAACGTCCTCATGTTAGTGGCAGGGAAACGTTGTGAGAAAAGCATGTGGAATCGTTGTGCCTGAACCCACGTGTATCTGAGTTGAATACAGCGATTTCCAAAGTCCTTCATCAGAGTGTAGCTAGGTTCCCACTCGCATGTCTGAGTGGGTAGCAGACATCTGCCTCCCATGTATACACACTTCTGAGAGTTGAGCTTATGGCCTGTAAGCCTACCTCCTGCCTGCAGCTACCTTTCGCTTCCAAAAGGCCTAGGCTCGCTGCTTCACCGAAGTGTTGAGAGAGGTAACTGGAATCTCCCGGCACACAAGACTAGTGCCACCAAGCTCAATCCAGCGATTTCCCAGTAATTCCTGGGGTAGACTGGTGCTACATACTAAGTTCCATATGTGAGAAGGTAGCTGAACGCCTTGTCCAAAATCATCTTACTGCTGAGAGTTGAGCTCACCCTCAGTCCCTCACAGTTCCACACTGCCTGCAGAGTGAGTTTCCCACGTCTTCACCAGAGACTTTTGCCAGAGGCTTCTGAGACGCAAGTTAACAATGCACACCTGGACGGTATCTCCAGGTGCAGTAGAGTGGTAATCTGGGAACCTCCTTACTCAGAATACTGCTACCTTCACACTGTCATAAGAATGCAGCTAGTTGAGAGCTAGCTTCTAGGCAAGCTTCCCTGTGAGAGCTGAGGAGAGGGCAGAACCCTCCCGCATCCTGCCTGACTGTAGACGTACCTGCTAACCTCCTTATGTTAGTGGCTGGGATGGGTTGCGGGAAAAGCATGTGTAAGCATTGGGCCTGAACTCCCGTGTATCTGAGTTGAATAGAGCGATTTCCAACATCCTTCTTCAATAGGAGTGTAGCTAGGTTCCAACTCCCATGTCCGAGTGGGTAGCAGACATCTGCCTCCCATGCATACACACTTCTGAGAGTTGAGCTTATGGCCTGTAACCCTACATCCTGCCTGTCGCTACCTTTCGCTTCCAAAAGGCCTAGGCTCGCTGCTTGACGCAAGTGTTGGGAGAGGTAACTGGAATCTCCCGGCACACAAGACGAGTGCCTCCAAGCTCAATCAAGCGATTTCCTAGTAATTCCTGGGGTAGACTGGTGCTACATACTAAGTTAGATACGTGAGTATGTAGTTGAACGCCTTGTCCAAAAACATCTTACTTCTGAGAGTTGAGCTCACCCTCAGTCCCTCACAGTTCCACACTGCCTGCAGAGTGAGTTTCGCACGTCTTCACCAGAGACGTTTGCCAGAGGCTTCTGAGACGCAAGTTAACAATGCACACCTGGACGGTATCTCCAGGTGCAGTAGAGTGGTAATCTGGGAACCTCCTTACTCAGAATACTGCTACCTTCACACTGTCATAAGAATGCAGCTAGTTGAGAGCTGGCTTCTAGGCATGCTTCCCTGTGAGAGCTGAGGACAGGGCAGAACCCTCCCGCATCCTGCCTGACTGTAGACGTACCTGCTAACCTCCTTATGTTAGTGGCTGGGATAGGTTGTGGGAAAAGCATGTGTAAGCATTGGGCCTGAACTCCCGTGTATCTGAGTTGAATACAGCGATTTCCAAAGTCATTCTTCATCAGAGTATAGCTAGGTTCCCACTCGAATGTCCGAGTGGGTAGCACACATCTGCCTCCCATGTATACACACTTCTGAGAGTTGAGCTTATGGCCTGTAAGCCTACTTCCTGCCTGCAGCTACCTTTCGCTTCCAAAAGGCCTAGGGTCGCTGCTTCACCGAAGTGTTGGGAGAGGTAACTGGAATCTCCCGGCACACAAGACTAGTGCCACCAAGCTCAATCCAGCGATTTCCCAGTAATTCCTGGGGTAGACTGGTGCTACATACTAAGTTCCATATGTGAGAAGGTAGCTGAACGCCTTGTCCAAAATCATCTTACTGCTGAGAGTTGAGCTCACCCTCAGTCCCTCACAGTTCCACACTGCCTGCAGAGTGAGCTTCCCACGTCTTCACCAGAGACGTTTGCCAGAGGCTTCTGAGACGCAAGTTAACAATGCAGACCTGGACGGTATCTCCAGGTGCAGTAGAGTGGTAATCTGGGAACCTCGTTACTCAGAATACTGCTACCTTCACACTGTCATAAGAATGCAGCTAGTTGAGAGCTGGCTTCTAGGCATGCTTCCCTGTGAGAGCTGAGGACAGGGCAGAACCCTCCCGCATCCTGCCTGACTGTAGACGTACCTGCTAACCTCCTTATGTTAGTGGCTGGGATAGGTTGTGGGAAAAGCATGTGTAAGCATTGGGCCTGAACTCCCGTGTATCTGAGTTGAATACAGCGATTTCCAAAGTCCTTCTTCATCAGAGTGTAGCTAGGTTCCCACTCACATGTCCGAGTGGGTAGCACACATCTGCCTCCCATGCATACACACTTCTGAGAGTTGAGCTTATGGCCTATAACCCTACATCCTGCCTGCCGCTACCTTTCGCTTCCAAAAGGCCTAGGCTCGCTGCTTGACGCAAGTGTTGGGAGAGGTAACTGGAATCTCCCGGCACACAAGACGAGTGCCTCCAAGCTCAATCAAGCGATTTCCTAGTAATTCCTGGGGTAGACTGGTGCTACATACTAAGTTCCATACGTGAGTAGGTAGTTGAACGCCTTGTCCAAAAACATCTTACTTCTGAGAGTTGAGCTCACCCTCAGTCCCTCACAGTACCACACTGCCTTCAGAGTGAGTTTCGCACGTCTTCACCAGAGACGTTTGCCAGAGGCTTCTGAGACGCAAGTTAACAATGCAGACCTGGAGGGTATCTCCAGGTCCAGTAGAGTGGTAACCTGGGAACCTCCTGTCTCAGAATCCTGCTACCTTCACCCTACCATAAGAATGCAGCTAGTTGACAGCTGGCTTCAAGGCCTGCTTCCCTGTGAGAGCTAAGGACAGGGCACAACCCTCCCGCATCCTGCTTGACTGTAGAAGGAGCTGCTAACGTCCTCATGTTAGTGGCAGGGAAACGTTGTGAGAAAAGCATGTGGAATCGTTGTGCCTGATCCCACGTGTATCTGAGTTGAATACAGCGATTTCCAAAGTCCTTCTTCATCAGAGTGAAGCTAGGTTCCCACTCGCATGTCTGAGTGGGTAGCAGACATCTGCCTCTCATGTATACACACTTCTGAGAGTTGAGCTTATGGCCTGTAAGCCTACCTCCTGCCTGCAGCTACCTTTCGCTTCCAAAAGGCCTAGGCTCGCTGCTTCACCGAAGTGTTGGGAGAGGTAACTGGAATCTCCCGGCACACAAGACTAGTGCCACCAAGCTCAATCCAGCGATTTCCCAGTAATTCCTGGGGTAGACTGGTGCTACATACTAAGTTCCATATGTGAGAAGGTAGCTGAACGCTTTGTCCAAAATCATCTTAGTGCTGAGAGTTGAGCTCACCCTCAGTCCCTCACAGTTCCACACTGCCTGCAGAGTGAGTTTCCCACGTCTTCACCAGAGACTTTTGCCAGAGGCTTCTGAGACGCAAGTTAACAATGCACACCTGGACGGTATTTCCAGGCGCAGTAGAGTGGTAATCTGGGAACCTCCTTACTCAGAATACTGCTACCTTCACACTGTCATAAGAATGCAGCTAGTTGAGAGCTGGCTTCTAGGCATGCTTCCCTGTGAGAGCTGAGGACAGGGCAGAACCCTCCCGCATCCTGCCTGACTGTAGACGTACCTGCTAACCTCCTTATGTTAGTGGCTGGGATGGGTTGCGGGAAAAGCATGTGTAAGCATTGGGCCTGAACTCCCGTGTATCTGAGTTGAATACAGCGATTTCCAACATCCTTCTTCAATAGGAGTGTAGCTAGGTTCCAACTCCCATGTCCGAGTGGGTAGCAGACATCTGCCTCCCATGCATACACACTTCTGAGAGTTGAGCTTATGGCCTGTAACCCTACATCCTGCCTGCCGCTACCTTTCGCTTCCAAAAGGCCTAGGCTCGCTGCTTGACGCAAGTGTTGGGAGAGGTAACTGGAATCTCCCGGCACACAAGACGAGTGCCTCCAAGCTCAATCAAGCGATTTCCTAGTAATTCCTGGGGTAGACTGGTGCTACATACTAAGTTCCATACGTGAGTAGGTAGTTGAACGCCTTGCCCAAAAACATCTTACTTCTGAGAGTTGAGCTCACCCTCAGTCCCTCACAGTTCCACACTGCCTGCAGAGTGAGTTTCGCACGTCTTCACCAGAGACGTTTGCCAGAGGCTTCTGAGACGCAAGTTAACAATACAGACCTGGAGGGTATCTCCAGGTCCAGTAGAGTGGTAACCTGGGAACCTCCTCTCTCAGAATACTGCTACCTTCACCCTGCCATAAGAATGCAGCTAGTTGACAGCTGGCTTCAAGGCCTGCTTCCCTGTGAGAGCTAAAGACAGGGCACAACCCTCCCGCATCCTGCTTGACTGTAGAAGGAGCTGCTAACGTCCTCATGTTAGTGGCAGGGAAACGTTGTGAGAAAAGCATGTGGAATCGTTGTGCCTGAACTCACGTGTATCTGAGTTGAATACAGCGATTTCCAAAGTCCTTCTTCATCAGAGTGTAGCTAGGTTCCCACTCGCATGTCCGAGTGGGTAGCAGACATCTGCCTCCCATGTATACACACTTCTGAGAGTTGAGCTTATGGCCTGTAAGCCTACCTCCTGCCTGCAGCTACCTTTCGCTTCCAAAAGGCCTAGGCTCGCTGCTTCACCGAAGTGTTGGGAGAGGTAACTGGAATCTCCCGGCACACAAGACTAGTGCCTCCAAGCTAAATCCAGCGATTTCCCAGTAATTCCTGGGGTAGACTGGTGCTACATACTAAGTTCCATATGTGAGAAGGTAGCTGAACGCCTTGTCCAAAATCATCTTACTGCTGAGAGTTGAGCTCACCCTCAGTCCCTCACAGTTCCACACTGCCTGCAGAGTGAGTTTCCCACGTCTTCACCAGAGACTTTTGCCAGAGGCTTCTGAGACGCAAGTTAACAATGCACACCTGGACGGTATCTCCAGGTGCAGTAGAGTGGTAATCTGGGAACCTCCTTACTCAGAATACTGCTACCTTCACACTGTCATAAGAATGCAGCTAGTTGAGAGCTGGCTTCTAGGCAAGCTTCCCTGTGAGAGCTGAGGACAGGGCAGAACCCTCCCGCATCCTGCCTGACTGTAGACATACCTGCTAACCTCCTTATGTTAGTGGCTGGGATGGGTTGCGGGAAAAGCATGTGTAAGCATTGGGCCTGAACTCCCGTGTATCTGAGTTGAATAGAGCGATTTCCAACATCCTTCTTCAATAGGAGTGTAGCTAGGTTCCAACTCCCATGTCCGAGTGGGTAGCAGACATCTGCCTCCCATGCATACACACTTCTGAGAGTTGAGCTTATGGCCTGTAACCCTACATCCTGCCTGTCGCTACCTTTCGCTTCCAAAAGGCCTAGGCTCGCTGCTTGACGCAAGTGTTGGGAGAGGTAACTGGAATCTCCAGGCACACAAGACGAGTGCCTCCAAGCTCAATCAAGCGATTTCCTAGTAATTCCTGGGGTAGACTGGTGCTACATACTAAGTTCCATACGTGAGTATGTAGTTGAACGCCTTGTCCAAAAACATCTTACTTCTCAGAGTTGAGCTCACCCTCAGTCCCTCACAGTTCCACACTGCCTGCAGAGTGAGTTTCGCACGTCTTCACCAGAGACGTTTGCCAGAGGCTTCTGAGACGCAAGTTAACAATGCACACCTGGACGGTATCTCCAGGACCAGTAGAGTGGTAACCTGGGAACCTCCTGTCTCAGAATACTGCTACCTTCACACTGTCATAAGAATGCAGCTAGTTGAGAGCTGGCTTCTAGGCATGCTTCCCTGTGAGAGCTGAGGACAGGGCAGAACCCTCCCGCATCCTGCCTGACTGTAGACGTACCTGCTAACCTCCTTATGTTAGTGGCTGGGATAGGTTGTGGGAAAAGCATGTGTAAGCATTGGGCCTGAACTCCCGTGTATCTGAGTTGAATACAGCGATTTCCAAAGTCATTCTTCATCAGAGTATAGCTAGGTTCCCACTCGAATGTCCGAGTGGGTAGCACACATCTGCCTCCCATGTATACACACTTCTGAGAGTTGAGCTTATGGCCTGTAAGCCTACTTCCTGCCTGCAGCTACCTTTCGCTTCCAAAAGGCCTAGGGTCGCTGCTTCACCGAAGTGTTGGGAGAGGTAACTGGAATCTCCCGGCACACAAGACTAGTGCCACCAAGCTCAATCCAGCGATTTCCCAGTAATTCCTGGGGTAGACTGGTGCTACATACTAAGTTCCATATGTGAGAAGGTAGCTGAACGCCTTGTCCAAAATCATCTTACTGCTGAGAGTTGAGCTCACCCTCAGTCCCTCACAGTTCCACACTGCCTGCAGAGTGAGCTTCCCACGTCTTCACCAGAGACGTTTGCCAGAGGCTTCTGAGACGCAAGTTAACAATGCAGACCTGGACGGTATCTCCAGGTGCAGTAGAGTGGTAATCTGGGAACCTCGTTACTCAGAATACTGCTACCTTCACACTGTCATAAGAATGCAGCTAGTTGAGAGCTGGCTTCTAGGCATGCTTCCCTGTGAGAGCTGAGGACAGGGCAGAACCCTCCCGCATCCTGCCTGACTGTAGACGTACCTGCTAACCTCCTTATGTTAGTGGCTGGGATAGGTTGTGGGAAAAGCATGTGTAAGCATTGGGCCTGAACTCCCGTGTATCTGAGTTGAATACAGCGATTTCCAAAGTCCTTCTTCATCAGAGTGTAGCTAGGTTCCCACTCACATGTCCGAGTGGGTAGCACACATCTGCCTCCCATGCATACACACTTCTGAGAGTTGAGCTTATGGCCTATAACCCTACATCCTGCCTGCCGCTACCTTTCGCTTCCAAAAGGCCTAGGCTCGCTGCTTGACGCAAGTGTTGGGAGAGGTAACTGGAATCTCCCGGCACACAAGACGAGTGCCTCCAAGCTCAATCAAGCGATTTCCTAGTAATTCCTGGGGTAGACTGGTGCTACATACTAAGTTCCATACGTGAGTATGTAGTTGAACGCCTTGTCCAAAAACATCTTACTTCTGAGAGTTGAGCTCACCCTCAGTCCCTCACAGTACCACACTGCCTTCAGAGTGAGTTTCGCACGTCTTCACCAGAGACGTTTGCCAGAGGCTTCTGAGACGCAAGTTAACAATGCAGACCTGGAGGGTATCTCCAGGTCCAGTAGAGTGGTAACCTGGGAACCTCCTGTCTCAGAATCCTGCTACCTTCACCCTACCATAAGAATGCAGCTAGTTGACAGCTGGCTTCAAGGCCTGCTTCCCTGTGAGAGCTAAGGACAGGGCACAACCCTCCCGCATCCTGCTTGACTGTAGAAGGAGCTGCTAACGTCCTCATGTTAGTGGCAGGGAAACGTTGTGAGAAAAGCATGTGGAATCGTTGTGCCTGAACCCACGTGTATCTGAGTTGAATACAGCGATTTCCAAAGTCCTTCTTCATCAGAGTGAAGCTAGGTTCCCACTCGCATGTCTGAGTGGGTAGCAGACATCTGCCTCTCATGTATACACACTTCTGAGAGTTGAGCTTATGGCCTGTAAGCCTACCTCCTGCCTGCAGCTACCTTTCGCTTCCAAAAGGCCTAGGCTCGCTGCTTCACCGAAGTGTTGGGAGAGGTAACTGGAATCTCCCGGCACACAAGACTAGTGCCACCAAGTTCAATCCAGCGATTTCCCAGTAATTCCTGGGGAAGACTGGTGCTACATACTAAGTTCCATATGTGAGAAGGTAGCTGAACGCCTTGTCCAAAATCATCTTAGTGCTGAGAGTTGAGCTCACCCTCAGTCCCTCACAGTTCCACACTGCCTGCAGAGTGAGTTTCCCACGTCTTCACCAGAGACTTTTGCCAGAGGCTTCTGAGACGCAAGTTAACAATGCACACCTGGACGGTATTTCCAGGCGCAGTAGAGTGGTAATCTGGGAACCTCCTTACTCAGAATACTGCTACCTTCACACTGTCATAAGAATGCAGCTAGTTGAGAGCTGGCTTCTAGGCATGCTTCCCTGTGAGAGCTGAGGACAGGGCAGAACCCTCCCGCATCCTGCCTGACTGTAGACGTACCTGCTAACCTCCTTATGTTAGTGGCTGGGATGGGTTGCGGGAAAAGCATGTGTAAGCATTGGGCCTGAACTCCCGTGTATCTGAGTTGAATACAGCGATTTCCAACATCCTTCTTCAATAGGAGTGTAGCTAGGTTCCAACTCCCATGTCCGAGTGGGTAGCAGACATCTGCCTCCCATGCATACACACTTCTGAGAGTTGAGCTTATGGCCTGTAACCCTACATCCTGCCTGCCGCTACCTTTCGCTTCCAAAAGGCCTAGGCTCGCTGCTTGACGCAAGTGTTGGGAGAGGTAACTGGAATCTCCCGGCACACAAGACGAGTGCCTCCAAGCTCAATCAAGCGATTTCCTAGTAATTCCTGGGGTAGACTGGTGCTACATACTAAGTTCCATACGTGAGTAGGTAGTTGAACGCCTTGCCCAAAAACATCTTACTTCTGAGAGTTGAGCTCACCCTCAGTCCCTCACAGTTCCACACTGCCTGCAGAGTGAGTTTCGCACGTCTTCACCAGAGACGTTTGCCAGAGGCTTCTGAGACGCAAGTTAACAATACAGACCTGGAGGGTATCTCCAGGTCCAGTAGAGTGGTAACCTGGGAACCTCCTGTCTCAGAATCCTGCTACCTTCACCCTGCCATAAGAATGCAGCTAGTTGACAGCTGGCTTCAAGGCCTGCTTCCCTGTGAGAGCTAAAGACAGGGCACAACCCTCCCGCATCCTGCTTGACTGTAGAAGGAGCTGCTAACGTCCTCATGTTAGTGGCAGGGAAACGTTGTGAGAAAAGCATGTGGAATCGTTGTGCCTGAACTCACGTGTATCTGAGTTGAATACAGCGATTTCCAAAGTCCTTCTTCATCAGAGTGTAGCTAGGTTCCCACTCGCATGTCCGAGTGGGTAGCAGACATCTGCCTCCCATGTATACACACTTCTGAGAGTTGAGCTTATGGCCTGTAAGCCTACCTCCTGCCTGCAGCTACCTTTCGCTTCCAAAAGGCCTAGGCTCGCTGCTTCACCGAAGTGTTGGGAGAGGTAACTGGAATCTCCCGGCACACAAGACTAGTGCCTCCAAGCTAAATCCAGCGATTTCCCAGTAATTCCTGGGGTAGACTGGTGCTACATACTAAGTTCCATATGTGAGAAGGTAGCTGAACGCCTTGTCCAAAATCATCTTACTGCTGAGAGTTGAGCTCACCCTCAGTCCCTCACAGTTCCACACTGCCTGCAGAGTGAGTTTCCCACGTCTTCACCAGAGACTTTTGCCAGAGGCTTCTGAGACGCAAGTTAACAATGCACACCTGGACGGTATCTCCAGGTGCAGTAGAGTGGTAATCTGGGAACCTCCTTACTCAGAATACTGCTACCTTCACACTGTCATAAGAATGCAGCTAGTTGAGAGCTGGCTTCTAGGCAAGCTTCCCTGTGAGAGCTGAGGACAGGGCAGAACCCTCCCGCATCCTGCCTGACTGTAGACGTACCTGCTAACCTCCTTATGTTAGTGGCTGGGATGGGTTGCGGGAAAAGCATGTGTAAGCATTGGGCCTGAACTCCCGTGTATCTGAGTTGAATAGAGCGATTTCCAACATCCTTCTTCAATAGGAGTGTAGCTAGGTTCCAACTCCCATGTCCGAGTGGGTAGCAGACATCTGCCTCCCATGCATACACACTTCTGAGAGTTGAGCTTATGGCCTGTAACCCTACATCCTGCCTGTCGCTACCTTTCGCTTCCAAAAGGCCTAGGCTCGCTGCTTGACGCAAGTGTTGGGAGAGGTAACTGGAATCTCCAGGCACACAAGACGAGTGCCTCCAAGCTCAATCAAGCGATTTCCTAGTAATTCCTGGGGTAGACTGGTGCTACATACTAAGTTCCATACGTGAGTATGTAGTTGAACGCCTTGTCCAAAAACATCTTACTTCTCAGAGTTGAGCTCACCCTCAGTCCCTCACAGTTCCACACTTCCTGCAGAGTGAGTTTCGCACGTCTTCACCAGAGACGTTTGCCAGAGGCTTCTGACACGCAAGTTAACAATGCAGACCTGGAGGGTATCTCCAGGTCCAGTAGAGTGGTAACCTGGGAACCTCCTGTCTCAGAATACTGCTACCTTCACCCTACCATAAGAATGCAGCTAGTTGACAGGTGGCTTCAAGGCCTGCTTCCCTGTGAGAGCTAAGGACAGGGCACAACCCTCCCGCATCCTGCTTGACTGTAGAAGGAGCTGCTAACGTCCTCATGTTAGTGGCAGGGAAACGTTGTGAGAAAAGCATGTGGAATCGTTGTGCCTGAACCCACGTGTATCTGAGTTGAATACAGCGATTTCCAAAGTCCTTCATCAGAGTGTAGCTAGGTTCCCACTCGCATGTCTGAGTGGGTAGCAGACATCTGCCTCCCATGTATACACACTTCTGAGAGTTGAGCTTATGGCCTGTAAGCCTACCTCCTGCCTGCAGCTACCTTTCGCTTCCAAAAGGCCTAGGCTCGCTGCTTCACCGAAGTGTTGAGAGAGGTAACTGGAATCTCCCGGCACACAAGACTAGTGCCACCAAGCTCAATCCAGCGATTTCCCAGTAATTCCTGGGGTAGACTGGTGCTACATACTAAGTTCCATATGTGAGAAGGTAGCTGAACGCCTTGTCCAAAATCATCTTACTGCTGAGAGTTGAGCTCACCCTCAGTCCCTCACAGTTCCACACTGCCTGCAGAGTGAGTTTCCCACGTCTTCACCAGAGACTTTTGCCAGAGGCTTCTGAGACGCAAGTTAACAATGCACACCTGGACGGTATCTCCAGGTGCAGTAGAGTGGTAATCTGGGAACCTCCTTACTCAGAATACTGCTACCTTCACACTGTCATAAGAATGCAGCTAGTTGAGAGCTAGCTTCTAGGCAAGCTTCCCTGTGAGAGCTGAGGAGAGGGCAGAACCCTCCCGCATCCTGCCTGACTGTAGACGTACCTGCTAACCTCCTTATGTTAGTGGCTGGGATGGGTTGCGGGAAAAGCATGTGTAAGCATTGGGCCTGAACTCCCGTGTATCTGAGTTGAATAGAGCGATTTCCAACATCCTTCTTCAATAGGAGTGTAGCTAGGTTCCAACTCCCATGTCCGAGTGGGTAGCAGACATCTGCCTCCCATGCATACACACTTCTGAGAGTTGAGCTTATGGCCTGTAACCCTACATCCTGCCTGCCGCTACCTTTCGCTTCCAAAAGGCCTAGGCTCGCTGCTTGACGCAAGTGTTGGGAGAGGTAACTGGAATCTCCCGGCACACAAGACGAGTGCCTCCAAGCTCAATCAAGCGATTTCCTAGTAATTCCTGGGGTAGACTGGTGCTACATACTAAGTTAGATACGTGAGTATGTAGTTGAACGCCTTGTCCAAAAACATCTTACTTCTGAGAGTTGAGCTCACCCTCAGTCCCTCACAGTTCCACACTGCCTGCAGAGTGAGTTTCGCACGTCTTCACCAGAGACGTTTGCCAGAGGCTTCTGAGACGCAAGTTAACAATGCACACCTGGACGGTATCTCCAGGTGCAGTAGAGTGGTAATCTGGGAACCTCCTTACTCAGAATACTGCTACCTTCACACTGTCATAAGAATGCAGCTAGTTGAGAGCTGGCTTCTAGGCATGCTTCCCTGTGAGAGCTGAGGACAGGGCAGAACCCTCCCGCATCCTGCCTGACTGTAGTCGTACCTGCTAACCTCCTTATGTTAGTGGCTGGGATAGGTTGTGGGAAAAGCATGTGTAAGCATTGGGCCTGAACTCCCGTGTATCTGAGTTGAATACAGCGATTTCCAAAGTCATTCTTCATCAGAGTATAGCTAGGTTCCCACTCGCATGTCCGAGTGGGTAGCACACATCTGCCTCCCATGTATACACACTTCTGAGAGTTGAGCTTATGGCCTGTAAGCCTACTTCCTGCCTGCAGCTACCTTTCGCTTCCAAAAGGCCTAGGGTCGCTGCTTCACCGAAGTGTTGGGAGAGGTAACTGGAATCTCCCGGCACACAAGACTAGTGCCACCAAGCTCAATCCAGCGATTTCCCAGTAATTCCTGGGGTAGACTGGTGCTACATACTAAGTTCCATATGTGAGAAGGTAGCTGAACGCCTTGTCCAAAATCATCTTACTGCTGAGAGTTGAGCTCACCCTCAGTCCCTCACAGTTCCACACTGCCTGCAGAGTGAGCTTCCCACGTCTTCACCAGAGACGTTTGCCAGAGGCTTCTGAGACGCAAGTTAACAATGCAGACCTGGACGGTATCTCCAGGTGCAGTAGAGTGGTAATCTGGGAACCTCGTTACTCAGAATACTGCTACCTTCACACTGTCATAAGAATGCAGCTAGTTGAGAGCTGGCTTCTAGGCATGCTTCCCTGTGAGAGCTGAGGACAGGGCAGAACCCTCCCGCATCCTGCCTGACTGTAGACGTACCTGCTAACCTCCTTATGTTAGTGGCTGGGATAGGTTGTGGGAAAAGCATGTGTAAGCATTGGGCCTGAACTCCCGTGTATCTGAGTTGAATACAGCGATTTCCAAAGTCCTTCTTCATCAGAGTGTAGCTAGGTTCCCACTCACATGTCCGAGTGGGTAGCACACATCTGCCTCCCATGCATACACACTTCTGAGAGTTGAGCTTATGGCCTATAACCCTACATCCTGCCTGCCGCTACCTTTCGCTTCCAAAAGGCCTAGGCTCGCTGCTTGACGCAAGTGTTGGGAGAGGTAACTGGAATCTCCCGGCACACAAGACGAGTGCCTCCAAGCTCAATCAAGCGATTTCCTAGTAATTCCTGGGGTAGACTGGTGCTACATACTAAGTTCCATACGTGAGTAGGTAGTTGAACGCCTTGTCCAAAAACATCTTACTTCTGAGAGTTGAGCTCACCCTCAGTCCCTCACAGTACCACACTGCCTTCAGAGTGAGTTTCGCACGTCTTCACCAGAGACGTTTGCCAGAGGCTTCTGAGACGCAAGTTAACAATGCAGACCTGGAGGGTATCTCCAGGTCCAGTAGAGTGGTAACCTGGGAACCTCCTGTCTCAGAATCCTGCTACCTTCACCCTACCATAAGAATGCAGCTAGTTGACAGCTGGCTTCAAGGCCTGCTTCCCTGTGAGAGCTAAGGACAGGGCACAACCCTCCCGCATCCTGCTTGACTGTAGAAGGAGCTGCTAACGTCCTCATGTTAGTGGCAGGGAAACGTTGTGAGAAAAGCATGTGGAATCGTTGTGCCTGATCCCACGTGTATCTGAGTTGAATACAGCGATTTCCAAAGTCCTTCTTCATCAGAGTGAAGCTAGGTTCCCACTCGCATGTCTGAGTGGGTAGCAGACATCTGCCTCTCATGTATACACACTTCTGAGAGTTGAGCTTATGGCCTGTAAGCCTACCTCCTGCCTGCAGCTACCTTTCGCTTCCAAAAGGCCTAGGCTCGCTGCTTCACCGAAGTGTTGGGAGAGGTAACTGGAATCTCCCGGCACACAAGACTAGTGCCACCAAGCTCAATCCAGCGATTTCCCAGTAATTCCTGGGGTAGACTGGTGCTACATACTAAGTTCCATATGTGAGAAGGTAGCTGAACGCTTTGTCCAAAATCATCTTAGTGCTGAGAGTTGAGCTCACCCTCAGTCCCTCACAGTTCCACACTGCCTGCAGAGTGAGTTTCCCACGTCTTCACCAGAGACTTTTGCCAGAGGCTTCTGAGACGCAAGTTAACAATGCACACCTGGACGGTATTTCCAGGCGCAGTAGAGTGGTAATCTGGGAACCTCCTTACTCAGAATACTGCTACCTTCACACTGTCATAAGAATGCAGCTAGTTGAGAGCTGGCTTCTAGGCTTCTTCCCTGTGAGAGCTGAGGACAGGGCAGAACCCTCCCGCATCCTGCCTGACTGTAGACGTACCTGCTAACCTCCTTATGTTAGTGGCTGGGATGGGTTGCGGGAAAAGCATGTGTAAGCATTGGGCCTGAACTCCCGTGTATCTGAGTTGAATACAGCGATTTCCAACATC
The DNA here is from genome assembly GCF_053574225.1 of Canis aureus. NCBI lineage: Eukaryota > Metazoa > Chordata > Mammalia > Carnivora > Canidae > Canis > Canis aureus. The sequence goes on along the minus strand of NW_027554421.1, from coordinate 1,015,942 downwards.
CTTCTTCAATAGGAGTGTAGCTAGGTTCCAACTCCCATGTCCGAGTGGGTAGCAGACATCTGCCTCCCATGCATACACACTTCTGAGAGTTGAGCTTATGGCCTGTAACCCTACATCCTGCCTGCCGCTACCTTTCGCTTCCAAAAGGCCTAGGCTCGCTGCTTGACGCAAGTGTTGGGAGAGGTAACTGGAATCTCCCGGCACACAAGACGAGTGCCTCCAAGCTCAATCAAGCGATTTCCTAGTAATTCCTGGGGTAGACTGGTGCTACATACTAAGTTCCATACGTGAGTAGGTAGTTGAACGCCTTGCCCAAAAACATCTTACTTCTGAGAGTTGAGCTCACCCTCAGTCCCTCACAGTTCCACACTGCCTGCAGAGTGAGTTTCGCACGTCTTCACCAGAGACGTTTGCCAGAGGCTTCTGAGACGCAAGTTAACAATACAGACCTGGAGGGTATCTCCAGGTCCAGTAGAGTGGTAACCTGGGAACCTCCTCTCTCAGAATACTGCTACCTTCACCCTGCCATAAGAATGCAGCTAGTTGACAGCTGGCTTCAAGGCCTGCTTCCCTGTGAGAGCTAAAGACAGGGCACAACCCTCCCGCATCCTGCTTGACTGTAGAAGGAGCTGCTAACGTCCTCATGTTAGTGGCAGGGAAACGTTGTGAGAAAAGCATGTGGAATCGTTGTGCCTGAACTCACGTGTATCTGAGTTGAATACAGCGATTTCCAAAGTCCTTCTTCATCAGAGTGTAGCTAGGTTCCCACTCGCATGTCCGAGTGGGTAGCAGACATCTGCCTCCCATGTATACACACTTCTGAGAGTTGAGCTTATGGCCTGTAAGCCTACCTCCTGCCTGCAGCTACCTTTCGCTTCCAAAAGGCCTAGGCTCGCTGCTTCACCGAAGTGTTGGGAGAGGTAACTGGAATCTCCCGGCACACAAGACTAGTGCCTCCAAGCTAAATCCAGCGATTTCCCAGTAATTCCTGGGGTAGACTGGTGCTACATACTAAGTTCCATATGTGAGAAGGTAGCTGAACGCCTTGTCCAAAATCATCTTACTGCTGAGAGTTGAGCTCACCCTCAGTCCCTCACAGTTCCACACTGCCTGCAGAGTGAGTTTCCCACGTCTTCACCAGAGACTTTTGCCAGAGGCTTCTGAGACGCAAGTTAACAATGCACACCTGGACGGTATCTCCAGGTGCAGTAGAGTGGTAATCTGGGAACCTCCTTACTCAGAATACTGCTACCTTCACACTGTCATAAGAATGCAGCTAGTTGAGAGCTGGCTTCTAGGCAAGCTTCCCTGTGAGAGCTGAGGACAGGGCAGAACCCTCCCGCATCCTGCCTGACTGTAGACGTACCTGCTAACCTCCTTATGTTAGTGGCTGGGATGGGTTGCGGGAAAAGCATGTGTAAGCATTGGGCCTGAACTCCCGTGTATCTGAGTTGAATAGAGCGATTTCCAACATCCTTCTTCAATAGGAGTGTAGCTAGGTTCCAACTCCCATGTCCGAGTGGGTAGCAGACATCTGCCTCCCATGCATACACACTTCTGAGAGTTGAGCTTATGGCCTGTAACCCTACATCCTGCCTGTCGCTACCTTTCGCTTCCAAAAGGCCTAGGCTCGCTGCTTGACGCAAGTGTTGGGAGAGGTAACTGGAATCTCCAGGCACACAAGACGAGTGCCTCCAAGCTCAATCAAGCGATTTCCTAGTAATTCCTGGGGTAGACTGGTGCTACATACTAAGTTCCATACGTGAGTATGTAGTTGAACGCCTTGTCCAAAAACATCTTACTTCTCAGAGATGAGCTCACCCTCAGTCCCTCACAGTTCCACACTGCCTGCAGAGTGAGTTTCGCACGTCTTCACCAGAGACGTTTGCCAGAGGCTTCTGAGACGCAAGTTAACAATGCAGACCTGGAGGGTATCTCCAGGTCCAGTAGAGTGGTAACCTGGGAACCTCCTGTCTCAGAATACTGCTACCTTCACCCTGCCATAAGAATGCAGCTAGTTGACAGCTGGCTTCAAGGCCTGCTTCCCTGTGAGAGCTAAGGACAGGGCACAACCCTCCCGCATCCTGCTTGACTGTAGAAGGAGCTGCTAACGTCCTCATGTTAGTGGCAGGGAAACGTTGGGAGAAAAGCATGTGGAATCGTTGTGCCTGAACCCACGTGTATCTGAGTTGAATACAGCGATTTCCAAAGTCCTTCTTCATCAGAGTGTAGCTAGGTTCCCACTCGCATGTCCGAGTGGGTAGCAGACATCTGCCTCCCATGTATACACACTTCTGAGAGTTGAGCTTATGGCCTGTAAGCCTACCTCCTCCCTGCAGCTACCTTTCGCTTCCAAAAGGCCTAGGCTCGCTGCTTCACCGAAGTGTTGGGAGAGGTAACTGGAATCTCCCGGAACACAAGACTAGTGCCACCAAGCTCAATCCAGCGATTTCCCAGTAATTCCTGGGGTAGACTGGTGCTACATACTAAGTTCCATATGTGAGAAGGTAGCTGAACGCCTTGTCCAAAATCATCTTACTGCTGAGAGTTGAGCTCACCCTCAGTCCCTCACAGTTCCACACTGCCTGCAGAGTGAGTTTCCCACGTCTTCACCAGAGACTTTTGCCAGAGGCTTCTGAGACGCAAGTTAACAATGCACACCTGGACGGTATCTCCAGGTGCAGTAGAGTGGTAATCTGGGAACCTCCTTACTCAGAATACTGCTACCTTCACACTGTCATAAGAATGCAGCTAGTTGAGAGCTGGCTTCTAGGCAAGCTTCCCTGTGAGAGCTGAGGACAGGGCAGAACCCTCTCGCATCCTGCCTGACTGTAGACGTACCTGCTAACCTCCTTATGTTAGTGGCTGGGATGAGTTGTGGGAAAAGCATGTGTAAGCATTGGGCCTGAACTCCCGTGTATCTGAGTTGAATACAGCGATTTCCAACATCCTTCTTCAATAGGAGTGTAGCTAGGTTCCAACTCCCATGTCCGAGTGGGTAGCAGACATCTGCCTCCCATGCATACACACTTCTGAGAGTTGAGCTTATGGCCTATAACCCTACATCCTGCCTGCCGCTACCTTTCGCTTCCAAAAGGCCTAGGCTCGCTGCTTGACGCAAGTGTTGGGAGAGGTAACTGGAATCTCCCGGCACACAAGACGAGTGCCTCCAAGCTCAATCAAGCGATTTCCTAGTAATTCCTGGGGTAGACTGGTGTTACATACTAAGTTCCATACGTGAGTATGTAGTTGAACGCCTTGTCCAAAAACATCTTACTTCTGAGAGTTGAGCTCACCCTCAGTCCCTCACAGTTCCACACTGCCTTCAGAGTGAGTTTCGCACGTCTTCACCAGAGACGTTTGCCAGAGGCTTCTGAGACGCAAGTTAACAATGCAGACCTGGAGGGTATCTCCAGGTCCAGTAGAGTGGTAACCTGGGAACCTCCTGTCTCAGAATCCTGCTACCTTCACCCTGCCATAAGAATGCAGCTAGTTGACAGCTGGCTTCAAGGCCTGCTTCCCTGTGAGAGCTAAGGACAGGGCACAACCCTCCCGCATCCTGCTTGACTGTAGAAGGAGCTGCTAACGTCCTCATGTTAGTGGCAGGGAAACGTTGGGAGAAAAGCATGTGGAATCGTTGTGCCTGAACCCACGTGTATCTGAGTTGAATACAGCGATTTCCAAAGTCCTTCTTCATCAGAGTGTAGCTAGGTTCCCACTCGCATGTCCGAGTGGGTAGCAGACATCTGCCTCCCATGTATACACACTTCTGAGAGTTGAGCTTATGGCCTGTAAGCCTACCTCCTGCCTGCAGCTACCTTTCGCTTCCAAAAGGCCTAGGCTCGCTGCTTCACCGAAGTGTTGGGAGAGGTAACTGGAATCTCCCGGCACACAAGACTAGAGCCTCCAAGCTCAATCCAGCGATTTCCCAGTAATTCCTGGGGTAGACTGGTGCTACATACTAAGTTCCATATGTGAGAAGGTAGCTGAACGCCTTGTCCAAAATCATCTTACTGCTGAGAGTTGAGCTCACCCTCAGTCCCTCACAGTTCCACACTGCCTGCAGAGTGAGTTTCCCACGTCTTCACCAGAGACTTTTGCCAGAGGCTTCTGAGACGCAAGTTAACAATGCACACCTGGACGGTATCTCCAGGTGCAGTAGAGTGGTAATCTGGGAACCTCCTTACTCAGAATACTGCTACCTTCACACTGTCATAAGAATGCAGCTAGTTGAGAGCTGGCTTCTAGGCAAGCTTCCCTGTGAGAGCTGAGGACAGGGCAGAACCCTCCCGCATCCTGCCTGACTGTAGACGTACCTGCTAACCTCCTTATGTTAGTGGCTGGGATGGGTTGCGGGAAAAGCATGTGTAAGCATTGGGCCTGAACTCCCGTGTATCTGAGTTGAATACAGCGATTTCCAACATCCTTCTTCAATAGGAGTGTAGCTAGGTTCCAACTCCCATGTCCGAGTGGGTAGCAGACATCTGCCTCCCATGCATACACACTTCTGAGAGTTGAGCTTATGGCCTGTAACCCTACATCCTGCCTGCCGCTACCTTTCGATTCCAAAAGGCCTAGGCTCGCTGCTTGACGCAAGTGTTGGGAGAGGTAACTGGAATCTCCCGGCACACAAGACGAGTGCCTCCAAGCTCAATCAAGCGATTTCCTAGTAATTCCTGGGGTAGACTGGTGCTACATACTAAGTTCCATACGTGAGTATGTAGTTGAACGCCTTGTCCAAAAACATCTTACTTCTCAGAGTTGAGCTCACCCTCAGTCCCTCAGAGTTCCACACTTCCTGCAGAGTGAGTTTCGCACGTCTTCACCAGAGACGTTTGCCAGAGGCTTCTGACACGCAAGTTAACAATGCAGACCTGGAGGGTATCTCCAGGTCCAGTAGAGTGGTAACCTGGGAACCTCCTGTCTCAGAATACTGCTACCTTCACCCTACCATAAGAATGCAGCTAGTTGACAGCTGGCTTCAAGGCCTGCTTCCCTGTGAGAGCTAAGGACAGGGCACAACCCTCCCGCATCCTGCTTGACTGTAGAAGGAGCTGCTAACGTCCTCATGTTAGTGGCAGGGAAACGTTGTGAGAAAAGCATGTGGAATCGTTGTGCCTGAACCCACGTGTATCTGAGTTGAATACAGCGATTTCCAAAGTCCTTCATCAGAGTGTAGCTAGGTTCCCACTCGCATGTCTGAGTGGATAGCAGACATCTGCCTCCCATGTATACACACTTCTGAGAGTTGAGCTTATGGCCTGTAAGCCTACCTCCTGCCTGCAGCTACCTTTCGCTTCCAAAAGGCCTAGGCTCGCTGCTTCACCGAAGTGTTGAGAGAGGTAACTGGAATCTCCCGGCACACAAGACTAGTGCCACCAAGCTTAATCCAGCGATTTCCCAGTAATTCCTGGGGTAGACTGGTGCTACATACTAAGTTCCATATGTGAGAAGGTAGCTGAACGCCTTGTCCAAAATCATCTTACTGCTGAGAGTTGAGCTCACCCTCAGTCCCTCACAGTTCCACACTGCCTGCAGAGTGAGTTTCCCACGTCTTCACCAGAGACTTTTGCCAGAGGCTTCTGAGACGCAAGTTAACAATGCACACCTGGACGGTATCTCCAGGTGCAGTAGAGTGGTAATCTGGGAACCTCCTTACTCAGAATACTGCTACCTTCACACTGTCATAAGAATGCAGCTAGTTGAGAGCTAGCTTCTAGGCAAGCTTCCCTGTGAGAGCTGAGGAGAGGGCAGAACCCTCCCGCATCCTGCCTGACTGTAGACGTACCTGCTAACCTCCTTATGTTAGTGGCTGGGATGGGTTGCGGGAAAAGCATGTGTAAGCATTGGGCCTGAACTCCCGTGTATCTGAGTTGAATAGAGCGATTTCCAACATCCTTCTTCAATAGGAGTGTAGCTAGGTTCCAACTCCCATGTCCGAGTGGGTAGCAGACATCTGCCTCCCATGCATACACACTTCTGAGAGTTGAGCTTATGGCCTGTAACCCTACATCCTGCCTGCCGCTACCTTTCGCTTCCAAAAGGCCTAGGCTCGCTGCTTGACGCAAGTGTTGGGAGAGGTAACTGGAATCTCCCGGCACACAAGACGAGTGCCTCCAAGCTCAATCAAGCGATTTCCTAGTAATTCCTGGGGTAGACTTGTGCTACATACTAAGTTAGATACGTGAGTATGTAGTTGAACGCCTTGTCCAAAAACATCTTACTTCTGAGAGTTGAGCTCACCCTCAGTCCCTCACAGTTCCACACTGCCTGCAGAGTGAGTTTCGCACGTCTTCACCAGAGACGTTTGCCAGAGGCTTCTGAGACGCAAGTTAACAATGCAGACCTGGAAGGTATCTCCAGGACCAGTAGAGTGGTAACCTGGGAACCTCCTGTCTCAGAATCCTGCTACCTTCACCCTACCATAAGAATGCAGCTAGTTGACAGCTGGCTTCAAGGCCTGCTTCCCTGTGAGAGCTAAGGACAGGGCACAACCCTCCCGCATCCTGCTTGACTGTAGAAGGAGCTGCTAACGTCCTCATGTTAGTGGCAGGGAAACGTTGTGAGAAAAGCATGTGGAATCGTTGTGCCTGAACCCACGTGTATCTGAGTTGAATACAGCGATTTCCAAAGTCCTTCTTCATCAGAGTGAAGCTAGGTTCCCACTCGCATGTCTGAGTGGGTAGCAGACATCTGCCTCTCATGTATACACACTTCTGAGAGTTGAGCTTATGGCCTGTAAGCCTACCTCCTGCCTGCAGCTACCTTTCGCTTCCAAAAGGCCTAGGCTCGCTGCTTCACCGAAGTGTTGGGAGAGGTAACTGGAATCTCCCGGCACACAAGACTAGTGTCACCAAGCTCAATCCAGCGATTTCCCAGTAATTCCTGGGGTAGACTGGTGCTACATACTAAGTTCCATATGTGAGAAGGTAGCTGAACGCTTTGTCCAAAATCATCTTAGTGCTGAGAGTTGAGCTCACCCTCAGTCCCTCACAGTTCCACACTGCCTGCAGAGTGAGTTTCCCACGTCTTCACCAGAGACTTTTGCCAGAGGCTTCTGAGACGCAAGTTAACAATGCACACCTGGACGGTATTTCCAGGCGCAGTAGAGTGGTAATCTGGGAACCTCCTTACTCAGAATACTGCTACCTTCACACTGTCATAAGAATGCAGCTAGTTGAGAGCTGGCTTCTAGGCATGCTTCCCTGTGAGAGCTGAGGACAGGGCAGAACCCTCCCGCATCCTGCCTGACTGTAGACGTACCTGCTAACCTCCTTATGTTAGTGGCTGGGATGGGTTGCGGGAAAAGCATGTGTAAGCATTGGGCCTGAACTCCCGTGTATCTGAGTTGAATACAGCGATTTCCAACATCCTTCTTCAATAGGAGTGTAGCTAGGTTCCAACTCCCATGTCCGAGTGGGTAGCAGACATCTGCCTCCCATGCATACACACTTCTGAGAGTTGAGCTTATGGCCTGTAACCCTACATCCTGCCTGCCGCTACCTTTCGCTTCCAAAAGGCCTAGGCTCGCTGCTTGACGCAAGTGTTGGGAGAGGTAACTGGAATCTCCCGGCACACAAGACGAGTGCCTCCAAGCTCAATCAAGCGATTTCCTAGTAATTCCTGGGGTAGACTGGTGCTACATACTAAGTTCCATACGTGAGTAGGTAGTTGAACGCCTTGCCCAAAAACATCTTACTTCTGAGAGGTGAGCTCACCCTCAGTCCCTCACAGTTCCACACTGCCTTCAGAGTGAGTTTCGCACGTCTTCACCAGAGACGTTTGCCAGAGGCTTCTGAGACACAAGTTAACAATACAGACCTGGAGGGTATCTCCAGGTCCAGTAGAGTGGTAGCCTGGGAACCTCCTCTCTCAGAATACTGCTACCTTCACCCTGCCATAAGAATGCAGCTAGTTGACAGCTGGCTTCAAGGCCTGCTTCCCTGTGAGAGCTAAAGACAGGGCACAACCCTCCCGCATCCTGCTTGACTGTAGAAGGAGCTGCTAACGTCCTCATGTTAGTGGCAGGGAAACGTTGTGAGAAAAGCATGTGGAATCGTTGTGCCTGAACTCACGTGTATCTGAGTTGAATACAGCGATTTCCAAAGTCCTTCTTCATCAGAGTGTAGCTAGGTTCCCACTCGCATGTCCGAGTGGGTAGCAGACATCTGCCTCCCATGTATACACACTTCTGAGAGTTGAGCTTATGGCCTGTAAGCCTACCTCCTGCCTGCAGCTACCTTTCGCTTCCAAAAGGCCTAGGCTCGCTGCTTCACCGAAGTGTTGGGAGAGGTAACTGGAATCTCCCGGCACACAAGACTAGTGCCTCCAAGCTAAATCCAGCGATTTCCCAGTAATTCCTGGGGTAGACTGGTGCTACATACTAAGTTCCATATGTGAGAAGGTAGCTGAACGCCTTGTCCAAAATCATCTTACTGCTGAGAGTTGAGCTCACCCTCAGTCCCTCACAGTTCCACACTGCCTGCAGAGTGAGTTTCCCACGTCTTCACCAGAGACTTTTGCCAGAGGCTTCTGAGACGCAAGTTAACAATGCACACCTGGACGGTATCTCCAGGTGCAGTAGAGTGGTAATCTGGGAACCTCCTTACTCAGAATACTGCTACCTTCACACTGTCATAAGAATGCAGCTAGTTGAGAGCTGGCTTCTAGGCAAGCTTCCCTGTGAGAGCTGAGGACAGGGCAGAACCCTCCCGCATCCTGCCTGACTGTAGACATACCTGCTAACCTCCTTATGTTAGTGGCTGGGATGGGTTGCGGGAAAAGCATGTGTAAGCATTGGGCCTGAACTCCCGTGTATCTGAGTTGAATAGAGCGATTTCCAACATCCTTCTTCAATAGGAGTGTAGCTAGGTTCCAACTCCCATGTCCGAGTGGGTAGCAGACATCTGCCTCCCATGCATACACACTTCTGAGAGTTGAGCTTATGGCCTGTAACCCTACATCCTGCCTGTCGCTACCTTTCGTTCCAAAAGGCCTAGGCTCGCTGCTTGACGCAAGTGTTGGGAGAGGTAACTGGAATCTCCAGGCACACAAGACGAGTGCCTCCAAGCTCAATCAAGCGATTTCCTAGTAATTCCTGGGGTAGACTGGTGCTACATACTAAGTTCCATACGTGAGTATGTAGTTGAACGCCTTGTCCAAAAACATCTTACTTCTCAGAGATGAGCTCACCCTCAGTCCCTCACAGTTCCACACTGCCTGCAGAGTGAGTTTCGCACGTCTTCACCAGAGACGTTTGCCAGAGGCTTCTGAGACGCAAGTTAACAATGCAGACCTGGAGGGTATCTCCAGGTCCAGTAGAGTGGTAACCTGGGAACCTCCTGTCTCAGAATACTGCTACCTTCACCCTGCCATAAGAATGCAGCTAGTTGACAGCTGGCTTCAAGGCCTGCTTCCCTGTGAGAGCTAAGGACAGGGCACAACCCTCCCGCATCCTGCTTGACTGTAGAAGGAGCTGCTAACGTCCTCATGTTAGTGGCAGGGAAACGTTGTGAGAAAAGCATGTGGAATCGTTGTGCCTGAACCCACGTGTATCTGAGTTGAATACAGCGATTTCCAAAGTCCTTCATCACAGTGTAGCTAGGTTCCCACTCGCATGTCTGAGTGGGTAGCAGACATCTGCCTCCCATGTATACACACTTCTGAGAGTTGAGCTTATGGCCTGTAAGCCTACCTCCTGCCTGCAGCTACCTTTCGCTTCCAAAAGGCCTAGGCTCGCTGCTTCACCGAAGTGTTGAGAGAGGTAACTGGAATCTCCCGGCACACAAGACTAGTGCCACCAAGCTCAATCCAGCGATTTCCCAGTAATTCCTGGGGTAGACTGGTGCTACATACTAAGTTCCATATGTGAGAAGGTAGCTGAACGCCTTGTCCAAAATCATCTTACTGCTGAGAGTTGAGCTCACCCTCAGTCCCTCACAGTTCCACACTGCCTGCAGAGTGAGTTTCCCACGTCTTCACCAGAGACTTTTGCCAGAGGCTTCTGAGACGCAAGTTAACAATGCACACCTGGACGGTATCTCCAGGTGCAGTAGAGTGGTAATCTGGGAACCTCCTTACTCAGAATACTGCTACCTTCACACTGTCATAAGAATGCAGCTAGTTGAGAGCTGGCTTCTAGGCATGCTTCCCTGTGAGAGCTGAGGACAGGGCAGAACCCTCCCGCATCCTGCCTGACTGTAGACGTACCTGCTAACCTCCTTATGTTAGTGGCTGGGATGGGTTGTGGGAAAAGCATGTGTAAGCATTGGGCCTGAACTCCCGTGTATCTGAGTTGAATACAGCGATTTCCAACATCCTTCTTCAATAGGAGTGTAGCTAGGTTCCAACTCCCAATCCGAGTGGGTAGCAGACATCTGCCTCCCATGCATACACACTTCTGAGAGTTGAGCTTATGGCCTATAACCCTACATCCTGCCTGCCGCTACCTTTCGCTTCCAAAAGGCCTAGGCTCGCTGCTTGACGCAAGTGTTGGGAGAGGTAACTGGAATCTCCCGGCACACAAGACGAGTGCCTCCAAGCTCAATCAAGCGATTTCCTAGTAATTCCTGGGGTAGACTGGTGCTACATACTAAGTTCCATACGTGAGTATGTAGTTGAACGCCTTGTCCAAAAACATCTTACTTCTGAGAGTTGAGCTCACCCTCAGTCCCTCACAGTTCCACACTGCCTTCAGAGTGAGTTTCGCACGTCTTCACCAGAGACGTTTGCCAGAGGCTTCTGAGACGCAAGTTAACAATGCAGACCTGGAGGGTATCTCCAGGTCCAGTAGAGTGGTAACCTGGGAACCTCCTGTCTCAGAATCCTGCTACCTTCACCCTGCCATAAGAATGCAGCTAGTTGACAGCTGGCTTCAAGGCCTGCTTCCCTGTGAGAGCTAAGGACAGGGCACAACCCTCCCGCATCCTGCTTGACTGTAGAAGGAGCTGCTAACGTCCTCATGTTAGTGGCAGGGAAACGTTGGGAGAAAAGCATGTGGAATCGTTGTGCCTGAACCCACGTGTATCTGAGTTGAATACAGCGATTTCCAAAGTCCTTCTTCATCAGAGTGTAGCTAGGTTCCCACTCGCATGTCCGAGTGGGTAGCAGACATCTGCCTCCCATGTATACACACTTCTGAGAGTTGAGCTTATGGCCTGTAAGCCTACCTCCTGCCTGCAGCTACCTTTCGCTTCCAAAAGGCCTAGGCTCGCTGCTTCACCGAAGTGTTGGGAGAGGTAACTGGAATCTCCCGGCACACAAGACTAGAGCCTCCAAGCTCAATCCAGCGATTTCCCAGTAATTCCTGGGGTAGACTGGTGCTACATACTAAGTTCCATATGTGAGAAGGTAGCTGAACGCCTTGTCCAAAATCATCTTACTGCTGAGAGTTGAGCTCACCCTCAGTCCCTCACAGTTCCACACTGCCTGCAGAGTGAGTTTCCCACGTCTTCACCAGAGACTTTTGCCAGAGGCTTCTGAGACGCAAGTTAACAATGCACACCTGGACGGTATCTCCAGGTGCAGTAGAGTGGTAATCTGGGAACCTCCTTACTCAGAATACTGCTACCTTCACACTGTCATAAGAATGCAGCTAGTTGAGAGCTGGCTTCTAGGCAAGCTTCCCTGTGAGAGCTGAGGACAGGGCAGAACCCTCCCGCATCCTGCCTGACTGTAGACGTACCTGCTAACCTCCTTATGTTAGTGGCTGGGATGGGTTGCGGGAAAAGCATGTGTAAGCATTGGGCCTGAACTCCCGTGTATCTGAGTTGAATACAGCGATTTCCAACATCCTTCTTCAATAGGAGTGTAGCTAGGTTCCAACTCCCATGTCCGAGTGGGTAGCAGACATCTGCCTCCCATGCATACACACTTCTGAGAGTTGAGCTTATGGCCTGTAACCCTACATCCTGCCTGCCGCTACCTTTCGATTCCAAAAGGCCTAGGCTCGCTGCTTGACGCAAGTGTTGGGAGAGGTAACTGGAATCTCCCGGCACACAAGACGAGTGCCTCCAAGCTCAATCAAGCGATTTCCTAGTAATTCCTGGGGTAGACTGGTGCTACATACTAAGTTCCATACGTGAGTATGTAGTTGAACGCCTTGTCCAAAAACATCTTACTTCTCAGAGTTGAGCTCACCCTCAGTCCCTCAGAGTTCCACACTGCCTTCAGAGTGAGTTTCGCACGTCTTCACCAGAGACGTTTGCCAGAGGCTTCTGAGACGCAAGTTAACAATGCAGACCTGGAGGGTATCTCCAGGTCCAGTAGAGTGGTAACCTTGGAACCTCCTGTCTCAGAATCCTGCTACCTTCACCCTACCATAAGAATGCAGCTAGTTGACAGCTGGCTTCAAGGCCTGCTTCCCTGTGAGAGCTAAGGACAGGGCACAACCCTCCCGCATCCTGCTTGACTGTAGAAGGAGCTGCTAACGTCCTCATGTTAGTGGCAGGGAAACGTTGGGAGAAAAGCATGTGGAATCGTTGTGCCTGAACCCACGTGTATCTGAGTTGAATACAGCGATTTCCAAAGTCCTTCTTCATCAGAGTGTAGCTAGGTTCCCACTCGCATGTCCGAGTGGGTAGCAGACATCTGCCTCCCATGTATACACACTTCTGAGAGTTGAGCTTATGGCCTGTAAGCCTACCTCCTGCCTGCAGCTACCTTTCGCTTCCAAAAGGCCTAGGCTCGCTGCTTCACCGAAGTGTTGGGAGAGGTAACTGGAATCTCCCGGCACACAAGACTAGTGTCACCAAGCTCAATCCAGCGATTTCCCAGTAATTCCTGGGGTAGACTGGTGCTACATACTAAGTTCCATATGTGAGAAGGTAGCTGAACGCTTTGTCCAAAATCATCTTAGTGCTGAGAGTTGAGCTCACCCTCAGTCCCTCACAGTTCCACACTGCCTGCAGAGTGAGTTTCCCACGTCTTCACCAGAGACTTTTGCCAGAGGCTTCTGAGACGCAAGTTAACAATGCACACCTGGACGGTATTTCCAGGCGCAGTAGAGTGGTAATCTGGGAACCTCCTTACTCAGAATACTGCTACCTTCACACTGTCATAAGAATGCAGCTAGTTGAGAGCTGGCTTCTAGGCATGCTTCCCTGTGAGAGCTGAGGACAGGGCAGAACCCTCCCGCATCCTGCCTGACTGTAGACGTACCTGCTAACCTCCTTATGTTAGTGGCTGGGATGGGTTGCGGGAAAAGCATGTGTAAGCATTGGGCCTGAACTCCCGTGTATCTGAGTTGAATACAGCGATTTCCAACATCCTTCTTCAATAGGAGTGTAGCTAGGTTCCAACTCCCATGTCCGAGTGGGTAGCAGACATCTGCCTCCCATGCATACACACTTCTGAGAGTTGAGCTTATGGCCTGTAACCCTACATCCTGCCTGCCGCTACCTTTCGCTTCCAAAAGGCCTAGGCTCGCTGCTTGACGCAAGTGTTGGGAGAGGTAACTGGAATCTCCCGGCACACAAGACGAGTGCCTCCAAGCTCAATCAAGCGATTTCCTAGTAATTCCTGGGGTAGACTGGTGCTACATACTAAGTTCCATACGTGAGTAGGTAGTTGAACGCCTTGCCCAAAAACATCTTACTTCTGAGAGTTGAGCTCACCCTCAGTCCCTCACAGTTCCACACTGCCTGCAGAGTGAGTTTCGCACGTCTTCACCAGAGACGTTTGCCAGAGGCTTCTGAGACGCAAGTTAACAATGCAGACCTGGAGGGTATCTCCAGGTCCAGTAGAGTGGTAACCTGGGAACCTCCTGTCTCAGAATACTGCTACCTTCACCCTGCCATAAGAATGCAGCTAGTTGACAGCTGGCTTCAAGGCCTGCTTCCCTGTGAGAGCTAAGGACAGGGCACAACCCTCCCGCATCCTGCTTGACTGTAGAAGGAGCTGCTAACGTCCTCATGTTAGTGGCAGGGAAACGTTGTGAGAAAAGCATGTGGAATCGTTGTGCCTGAACCCACGTGTATCTGAGTTGAATACAGCGATTTCCAAAGTCCTTCTTCATCAGAGTGTAGCTAGGTTCCCACTCGCATGTCCGAGTGGGTAGCAGACATCTGCCTCCCATGTATACACACTTCTGAGAGTTGAGCTTATGGTCTGTAAGCCTACCTCCTGCCTGCAGCTACCTTTCGCTTCCAAAAGGCCTAGGCTCGCTGCTTCACCGAAGTGTTGAGAGAGGTAACTGGAATCTCCCGGCACACAAGACTAGTGCCACCAAGCTCAATCCAGCGATTTCCCAGTAATTCCTGGGGTAGACTGGTGCTACATACTAAGTTCCATATGTGAGAAGGTAGCTGAACGCCTTGTCCAAAATCATCTTACTGCTGAGAGTTGAGCTCACCCTCAGTCCCTCACAGTTCCACACTGCCTGCAGAGTGAGTTTCCCACGTCTTCACCAGAGACTTTTGCCAGAGGCTTCTGAGACGCAAGTTAACAATGCACACCTGGACGGTATCTCCAGGTGCAGTAGAGTGGTAATCTGGGAACCTCCTTACTCAGAATACTGCTACCTTCACACTGTCATAAGAATGCAGCTAGTTGAGAGCTGGCTTCTAGGCATGCTTCCCTGTGAGAGCTGAGGACAGGGCAGAACCCTCCCGCATCCTGCCTGACTGTAGACGTACCTGCTAACCTCCTTATGTTAGTGGCTGGGATGGGTTGTGGGAAAAGCATGTGTAAGCATTGGGCCTGAACTCCCGTGTATCTGAGTTGAATACAGCGATTTCCAACATCCTTCTTCAATAGGAGTGTAGCTAGGTTCCAACTCCCATGTCCGAGTGGGTAGCAGACATCTGCCTCCCATGCATACACACTTCTGAGAGTTGAGCTTATGGCCTATAACCCTACATCCTGCCTGCCGCTACCTTTCGCTTCCAAAAGGCCTAGGCTCGCTGCTTGACGCAAGTGTTGGGAGAGGTAACTGGAATCTCCCGGCACACAAGACGAGTGCCTCCAAGCTCAATCAAGCGATTTCCTAGTAATTCCTGGGGTAGACTGGTGCTACATACTAAGTTCCATACGTGAGTATGTAGTTGAACGCCTTGTCCAAAAACATCTTACTTCTGAGAGTTGAGCTCACCCTCAGTCCCTCACAGTTCCACACTGCCTTCAGAGTGAGTTTCGCACGTCTTCACCAGAGACGTTTGCCAGAGGCTTCTGAGACGCAAGTTAACAATGCAGACCTGGAGGGTATCTCCAGGTCCAGTAGAGTGGTAACCTGGGAACCTCCTGTCTCAGAATCCTGCTACCTTCACCCTGCCATAAGAATGCAGCTAGTTGACAGCTGGCTTCAAGGCCTGCTTCCCTGTGAGAGCTAAGGACAGGGCACAACCCTCCCGCATCCTGCTTGACTGTAGAAGGAGCTGCTAACGTCCTCATGTTAGTGGCAGGGAAACGTTGGGAGAAAAGCATGTGGAATCGTTGTGCCTGAACCCACGTGTATCTGAGTTGAATACAGCGATTTCCAAAGTCCTTCTTCATCAGAGTGTAGCTAGGTTCCCACTCGCATGTCCGAGTGGGTAGCAGACATCTGCCTCCCATGTATACACACTTCTGAGAGTTGAGCTTATGGCCTGTAAGCCTACCTCCTGCCTGCAGCTACCTTTCGCTTCCAAAAGGCCTAGGCTCGCTGCTTCACCGAAGTGTTGGGAGAGGTAACTGGAATCTCCCGGCACACAAGACTAGAGCCTCCAAGCTCAATCCAGCGATTTCCCAGTAATTCCTGGGGTAGACTGGTGCTACATACTAAGTTCCATATGTGAGAAGGTAGCTGAACGCCTTGTCCAAAATCATCTTACTGCTGAGAGTTGAGCTCACCCTCAGTCCCTCACAGTTCCACACTGCCTGCAGAGTGAGTTTCCCACGTCTTCACCAGAGACTTTTGCCAGAGGCTTCTGAGACGCAAGTTAACAATGCACACCTGGACGGTATTTCCAGGTGCAGTAGAGTGGTAATCTGGGAACCTCCTTACTCAGAATACTGCTACCTTCACACTGTCATAAGAATGCAGCTAGTTGAGAGCTGGCTTCTAGGCAAGCTTCCCTGTGAGAGCTGAGGACAGGGCAGAACCCTCCCGCATCCTGCCTGACTGTAGACGTACCTGCTAACCTCCTTATGTTAGTGGCTGGGATGGGTTGCGGGAAAAGCATGTGTAAGCATTGGGCCTGAACTCCCGTGTATCTGAGTTGAATACAGCGATTTCCAACATCCTTCTTCAATAGGAGTGTAGCTAGGTTCCAACTCCCATGTCCGAGTGGGTAGCAGACATCTGCCTCCCATGCATACACACTTCTGAGAGTTGAGCTTATGGCCTGTAACCCTACATCCTGCCTGCCGCTACCTTTCGATTCCAAAAGGCCTAGGCTCGCTGCTTGACGCAAGTGTTGGGAGAGGTAACTGGAATCTCCCGGCACACAAGACGAGTGCCTCCAAGCTCAATCAAGCGATTTCCTAGTAATTCCTGGGGTAGACTGGTGCTACATACTAAGTTCCATACGTGAGTATGTAGTTGAACGCCTTGTCCAAAAACATCTTACTTCTCAGAGTTGAGCTCACCCTCAGTCCCTCAGAGTTCCACACTGCCTTCAGAGTGAGTTTCGCACGTCTTCACCAGAGACGTTTGCCAGAGGCTTCTGAGACGCAAGTTAACAATGCAGACCTGGAGGGTATCTCCAGGTCCAGTAGAGTGGTAACCTTGGAACCTCCTGTCTCAGAATCCTGCTACCTTCACCCTACCATAAGAATGCAGCTAGTTGACAGCTGGCTTCAAGGCCTGCTTCCCTGTGAGAGCTAAGGACAGGGCACAACCCTCCCGCATCCTGCTTGACTGTAGAAGGAGCTGCTAACGTCCTCATGTTAGTGGCAGGGAAACGTTGTCAGAAAAGCATGTGGAATCGTTGTGCCTGAACCCACGTGTATCTGAGTTGAATACAGCGATTTCCAAAGTCCTTCTTCATCAGAGTGAAGCTAGGTTCCCACTCGCATGTCTGAGTGGGTAGCAGACATCTGCCTCTCATGTATACACACTTCTGAGAGTTGAGCTTATGGCCTGTAAGCCTACCTCCTGCCTGCAGCTACCTTTCGCTTCCAAAAGGCCTAGGCTCGCTGCTTCACCGAAGTGTTGGGAGAGGTAACTGGAATCTCCCGGCACACAAGACTAGTGCCACCAAGCTCAATCCAGCGATTTCCCAGTAATTCCTGGGGTAGACTGGTGCTACATACTAAGTTCCATATGTGAGAAGGTAGCTGAACGCTTTGTCCAAAATCATCTTACTGCTGAGAGTTGAGCTCACCCTCAGTCCCTCACAGTTCCACACTGCCTGCAGAGTGAGTTTCCCACGTCTTCACCAGAGACTTTTGCCAGAGGCTTCTGAGACGCAAGTTAACAATGCACACCTGGACGGTATTTCCAGGCGCAGTAGAGTGGTAATCTGGGAACCTCCTTACTCAGAATACTGCTACCTTCACACTGTCATAAGAATGCAGCTAGTTGAGAGCTGGCTTCTAGGCATGCTTCCCTGTGAGAGCTGAGGACAGGGCAGAACCCTCCCGCATCCTGCCTGACTGTAGACGTACCTGCTAACCTCCTTATGTTAGTGGCTGGGATGGGTTGCGGGAAAAGCATGTGTAAGCATTGGGCCTGAACTCCCGTGTATCTGAGTTGAATACAGCGATTTCCAACATCCTTCTTCAATAGGAGTGTAGCTAGGTTCCAACTCCCATGTCCGAGTGGGTAGCAGACATCTGCCTCCCATGCATACACACTTCTGAGAGTTGAGCTTATGGCCTGTAACCCTACATCCTGCCTGCCGCTACCTTTCGCTTCCAAAAGGCCTAGGCTCGCTGCTTGACGCAAGTGTTGGGAGAGCTAACTGGAATCTCCCGGCACACAAGACGAGTGCCTCCAAGCTCAATCAAGCGATTTCCTAGTAATTCCTGGGGTAGACTGGTGCTACATACTAAGTTCCATACGTGAGTAGGTAGTTGAACGCCTTGCCCAAAAACATCTTACTTCTGAGAGTTGAGCTCACCCTCAGTCCCTCACAGTTCCACACTGCCTGCAGAGTGAGTTTCGCACGTCTTCACCAGAGACGTTTGCCAGAGGCTTCTGAGACGCAAGTTAACAATGCAGACCTGGAGGGTATCTCCAGGTCCAGTAGAGTGGTAACCTGGGAACCTCCTGTCTCAGAATCCTGCTACCTTCACCCTGCCATAAGAATGCAGCTAGTTGACAGCTGGCTTCAAGGCCTGCTTCCCTGTGAGAGCTAAGGACAGGGCACAACCCTCCCGCATCCTGCTTGACTGTAGAAGGAGCTGCTAACGTCCTCATGTTAGTGGCAGGGAAACGTTGGGAGAAAAGCATGTGGAATCGTTGTGCCTGAACCCACGTGTATCTGAGTTGAATACAGCGATTTCCAAAGTCCTTCTTCATCAGAGTGTAGCTAGGTTCCCACTCGCATGTCCGAGTGGGTAGCAGACATCTGCCTCCCATGTATACACACTTCTGAGAGTTGAGCTTATGGCCTGTAAGCCTACCTCCTGCCTGCAGCTACCTTTCGCTTCCAAAAGGCCTAGGCTCGCTGCTTCACCGAAGTGTTGGGAGAGGTAACTGGAATCTCCCGGCACACAAGACTAGAGCCTCCAAGCTCAATCCAGCGATTTCCCAGTAATTCCTGGGGTAGACTGGTGCTACATACTAAGTTCCATATGTGAGAAGGTAGCTGAACGCCTTGTCCAAAATCATCTTACTGCTGAGAGTTGAGCTCACCCTCAGTCCCTCACAGTTCCACACTGCCTGCAGAGTGAGTTTCCCACGTCTTCACCAGAGACTTTTGCCAGAGGCTTCTGAGACGCAAGTTAACAATGCACACCTGGACGGTATCTCCAGGTGCAGTAGAGTGGTAATCTGGGAACCTCCTTACTCAGAATACTGCTACCTTCACACTGTCATAAGAATGCAGCTAGTTGAGAGCTGGCTTCTAGGCAAGCTTCCCTGTGAGAGCTGAGGACAGGGCAGAACCCTCCCGCATCCTGCCTGACTGTAGACGTACCTGCTAACCTCCTTATGTTAGTGGCTGGGATGGGTTGCGGGAAAAGCATGTGTAAGCATTGGGCCTGAACTCCCGTGTATCTGAGTTGAATACAGCGATTTCCAACATCCTTCTTCAATAGGAGTGTAGCTAGGTTCCAACTCCCATGTCCGAGTGGGTAGCAGACATCTGCCTCCCATGCATACACACTTCTGAGAGTTGAGCTTATGGCCTGTAACCCTACATCCTGCCTGCCGCTACCTTTCGATTCCAAAAGGCCTAGGCTCGCTGCTTGACGCAAGTGTTGGGAGAGGTAACTGGAATCTCCCGGCACACAAGACGAGTGCCTCCAAGCTCAATCAAGCGATTTCCTAGTAATTCCTGGGGTAGACTGGTGCTACATACTAAGTTCCATACGTGAGTATGTAGTTGAACGCCTTGTCCAAAAACATCTTACTTCTCAGAGTTGAGCTCACCCTCAGTCCCTCAGAGTTCCACACTTCCTGCAGAGTGAGTTTCGCACGTCTTCACCAGAGACGTTTGCCAGAGGCTTCTGAGACGCAAGTTAACAATGCAGACCTGGAGGGTATCTCCAGGTCCAGTAGAGTGGTAACCTGGGAACCTCCTGTCTCAGAATCCTGCTACCTTCACCCTACCATAAGAATGCAGCTAGTTGACAGCTGGCTTCAAGGCCTGCTTCCCTGTGAGAGCTAAGGACAGGGCACAACCCTCCCGCATCCTGCTTGACTGTAGAAGGAGCTGCTAACGTCCTCATGTTAGTGGCAGGGAAACGTTGTGAGAAAAGCATGTGGAATCGTTGTGCCTGAACCCACGTGTATCTGAGTTGAATACAGCGATTTCCAAAGTCCTTCTTCATCAGAGTGAAGCTAGGTTCCCACTCGCATGTCTGAGTGGGTAGCAGACATCTGCCTCTCATGTATACACACTTCTGAGAGTTGAGCTTATGGCCTGTAAGCCTACCTCCTGCCTGCAGCTACCTTTCGCTTCCAAAAGGCCTAGGCTCGCTGCTTCACCGAAGTGTTGGGAGAGGTAACTGGAATCTCCCGGCACACAAGACTAGTGCCTCCAAGCTCAATCCAGCGATTTCCCAGTAATTCCTGGGGTAGACTGGTGCTACATACTAAGTTCCATATGTGAGAAGGTAGCTGAACGCTTTGTCCAAAATCATCTTAGTGCTGAGAGTTGAGCTCACCCTCAGTCCCTCACAGTTCCACACTGCCTGCAGAGTGAGTTTCCCACGTCTTCACCAGAGACTTTTGCCAGAGGCTTCTGAGACGCAAGTTAACAATGCACACCTGGACGGTATTTCCAGGCGCAGTAGAGTGGTAATCTGGGAACCTCCTTACTCAGAATACTGCTACCTTCACACTGTCATAAGAATGCAGCTAGTTGAGAGCTGGCTTCTAGGCATGCTTCCCTGTGAGAGCTGAGGACAGGGCAGAACCCTCCCGCATCCTGCCTGACTGTAGACGTACCTGCTAACCTCCTTATGTTAGTGGCTGGGATGGGTTGCGGGAAAAGCATGTGTAAGCATTGGGCCTGAACTCCCGTGTATCTGAGTTGAATACAGCGATTTCCAACATCCTTCTTCAATAGGAGTGTAGCTAGGTTCCAACTCCCATGTCCGAGTGGGTAGCAGACATCTGCCTCCCATGCATACACACTTCTGAGAGTTGAGCTTATGGCCTGTAACCCTACATCCTGCCTGCCGCTACCTTTCGCTTCCAAAAGGCCTAGGCTCGCTGCTTGACGCAAGTGTTGGGAGAGCTAACTGGAATCTCCCGGCACACAAGACGAGTGCCTCCAAGCTCAATCAAGCGATTTCCTAGTAATTCCTGGGGTAGACTGGTGCTACATACTAAGTTCCATACGTGAGTAGGTAGTTGAACGCCTTGCCCAAAAACATCTTACTTCTGAGAGTTGAGCTCACCCTCAGTCCCTCACAGTTCCACACTGCCTGCAGAGTGAGTTTCGCACGTCTTCACCAGAGACGTTTGCCAGAGGCTTCTGAGACGCAAGTTAACAATGCAGACCTGGAGGGTATCTCCAGGTCCAGTAGAGTGGTAACCTGGGAACCTCCTGTCTCAGAATACTGCTACCTTCACCCTGCCATAAGAATGCAGCTAGTTGACAGCTGGCTTCAAGGCCTGCTTCCCTGTGAGAGCTAAGGACAGGGCACAACCCTCCCGCATCCTGCTTGACTGTAGAAGGAGCTGCTAACGTCCTCATGTTAGTGGCAGGGAAACGTTGGGAGAAAAGCATGTGGAATCGTTGTGCCTGAACCCACGTGTATCTGAGTTGAATACAGCGATTTCCAAAGTCCTTCTTCATCAGAGTGTAGCTAGGTTCCCACTCGCATGTCCGAGTGGGTAGCAGACATCTGCCTCCCATGTATACACACTTCTGAGAGTTGAGCTTATGGCCTGTAAGCCTACCTCCTGCCTGCAGCTACCTTTCGCTTCCAAAAGGCCTAGGCTCGCTGCTTCACCGAAGTGTTGGGAGAGGTAACTGGAATCTCCCGGCACACAAGACTAGTGCCTCCAAGCTCAATCCAGCGATTTCCCAGTAATTCCTGGGGTAGACTGGTGCTACATACTAAGTTCCATATGTGAGAAGGTAGCTGAACGCCTTGTCCAAAATCATCTTACTGCTGAGAGTTGAGCTCACCCTCAGTCCCTCACAGTTCCACACTGCCTGCAGAGTGAGTTTCCCACGTCTTCACCAGAGACTTTTGCCAGAGGCTTCTGAGACGCAAGTTAACAATGCACACCTGGACGGTATCTCCAGGTGCAGTAGAGTGGTAATCTGGGAACCTCCTTACTCAGAATACTGCTACCTTCACACTGTCATAAGAATGCAGCTAGTTGAGAGCTGGCTTCTAGGCAAGCTTCCCTGTGAGAGCTGAGGAGAGGGCAGAACCCTCCCGCATCCTGCCTGTCTGTAGACGTACCTGCTAACCTCCTTATGTTAGTGGCTGGGATGGGTTGCGGGAAAAGCATGTGTAAGCATTGGGCCTGAACTCCCGTGTATCTGAGTTGAATACAGCGATTTCCAACATCCTTCTTCAATAGGAGTGTAGCTAGGTTCCAACTCCCATGTCCGAGTGGGTAGCAGACATCTGCCTCCCATGCATACACACTTCTGAGAGTTGAGCTTATGGCCTGTAAGCCTACCTCCTGCCTGCCGCTACCTTTCGCTTCCAAAAGGCCTAGGCTCGCTGCTTGACGCAAGTGTTGGGAGAGGTAACTGGAATCTCCCGGCACACAAGACTAGTGCCACCAAGCTCAATCCAGCGATTTCCCAGTAATTCCTGGGGTAGACTGGTGCTACATACTAAGTTCCATATGTGAGAAGGTAGCTGAACGCCTTGTCCAAAATCATCTTACTGCTGAGAGTTGAGCTCACCCTCAGTCCCTCACAGTTCCACACTGCCTGCAGAGTGAGTTTCGCACGTCTTCACCAGAGACTTTTGCCAGAGGCTTCTGAGACGCAAGTTAACAATGCACACCTGGACGGTATCTCCAGGTGCAGTAGAGTGGTAATCTGGGAACCTCCTTACTCAGAATACTGCTACCTTCACACTGTCATAAGAATGCAGCTAGTTGAGAGCTGGCTTCTAGGCAAGCTTCCCTGTGAGAGCTGAGGAGAGGGCAGAACCCTCCCGCATCCTGCCTGACTGTAGACGTACCTGCTAACCTCCTTATGTTAGTGGCTGGGATGGGTTGCGGGAAAAGCATGTGTAAGCATTGGGCCTGAACTCCCGTGTATCTGAGTTGAATACAGCGATTTCCAAAGTCCTTCTTCATCAGAGTGTAGCTAGGTTCCCACTCACATGTCCGAGTGGGTAGCAGACATCTGCCTCCCATGTATACACACTTCTGAGAGTTGAGCTTATGGCCTGTAAGCCTACCTCCTGCCTGCAGCTACCTTTCGCTTCCAAAAGGCCTAGGCTCGCTGCTTCACCGAAGTGTTGGGAGAGGTAACTGGAATCTCCCGGCACACAAGACTAGTGCCACCAAGCTCAATCCAGCGATTTCCCAGTAATTCCTGGGGTAGACTGGTGCTACATACTAAGTTCCATATGTGAGAAGGTAGCTGAACGCCTTGTCCAAAATCATCTTACTGCTGAGAGTTGAGCTCACCCTCAGTCCCTCACAGTTCCACACTGCCTGCAGAGTGAGCTTCCCACGTCTTCACCAGAGACGTTTGCCAGAGGCTTCTGAGACACAAGTTAACAATGCACACCTGGACGGTATCTCCAGGTGCAGTAGAGTGGTAATCTGGGAACCTCCTTACTCAGAATACTGCTACCTTCACACTGTCATAAGAATGCAGCTAGTTGAGAGCTGGCTTCTAGGCATGCTTCCCTGTGAGAGCTGAGGACAGGGCAGAACCCTCCCGCATCCTGCCTGACTGTAGACGTACCTGCTAACCTCCTTATGTTAGTGGCTGGGATAGGTTGTGGGAAAAGCATGTGTAAGCATTGGGCCTGAACTCCCGTGTATCTGAGTTGAATACAGCGATTTCCAAAGTCCTTCTTCATCAGAGTGTAGCTAGGTTCCCACTCACATGTCCGAGTGGGTAGCACACATCTGCCTCCCATGTATACACACTTCTGAGAGTTGAGCTTATGGCCTGTAAGCCTACCTCCTGCCTGCAGCTACCTTTCGCTTCCAAAAGGCCTAGGCTCGCTGCTTGACGCAAGTGTTGGGAGAGGTAACTGGAATCTCCCGGCACACAAGACTAGTGCCACCAAGCTCAATCCAGCGATTTCCCAGTAATTCCTGGGGTAGACTGGTGCTACATACTAAGTTCCATATGTGAGAAGGTAGCTGAACGCCTTGTCCAAAATCATCTTACTGCTGAGAGTTGAGCTCACCCTCAGTCCCTCACAGTTCCACACTGCCTGCAGAGTGAGTTTCCCACGTCTTCAACAGAGACTTTTGCCAGAGGCTTCTGAGACGCAAGTTAACAATGCACACCTGGACGGTATCTCCAGGTGCAGTAGAGTGGTAATCTGGGAACCTCCTTACTCAGAATACTGCTACCTTCACACTGTCATAAGAATGCAGCTAGTTGAGAGCTGGCTTCTAGGCATGCTTCCCTGTGAGAGCTGAGGACAGGGCAGAACCCTCCCACATCCTGCCTGACTGTAGACGTACCTGCTAACCTCCTTATGTTAGTGGCTGGGATAGGTTGTGGGAAAAGCATGTGTAAGCATTGGGCCTGAACTCCCGTGTATCTGAGTTGAATACAGCGATTTCCAAAGTCCTTCATCAGAGTGTAGCTAGGTTCCCACTCACATGTCCGAGTGGGTAGCACACATCTGCCTCCCATGTATACACACTTCTGAGAGTTGAGCTTATGGCCTGTAAGCCTACCTCCTGCCTGCAGCTACCTTTCGCTTCCAAAAGGCCTAGGCTCGCTGCTTGACGCAAGTGTTGGGAGAGGTAACTGGAATCTCCCGGCACACAAGACTAGTGCCACCAAGCTCAATCCAGCGATTTCCCAGTAATTCCTGGGGTAGACTGGTGCTACATACTAAGTTCCATATGTGAGAAGGTAGCTGAACGCCTTGTCCAAAATCATCTTACTGCTGAGAGTTGAGCTCACCCTCAGTCCCTCACAGTTCCACACTGCCTGCAGAGTGAGTTTCCCACGTCTTCACCAGAGACTTTTGCCAGAGGCTTCTGAGACGCAAGTTAACAATGCACACCTGGACGGTATCTCCAGGTGCAGTAGAGTGGTAATCTGGGAACCTCCTTACTCAGAATACGGCTACCTTCACACTGTCATAAGAATGCAGCTAGTTGAGAGCTGGCTTCTAGGCAAGCTTCCCTGTGAGAGCTGAGGACAGGGCAGAACCCTCCCGCATCCTGCCTGACTGTAGACGTACCTGCTAACCTCCTTATGTTAGTGGCTGGGATGGGTTGCGGGAAAAGCATGTGTAAGCATTGGGCCTGAACTCCCGTGTATCTGAGTTGAATACAGCGATTTCCAACATCCTTCTTCAATAGGAGTGTAGCTAGGTTCCAACTCCCATGTCCGAGTGGGTAGCAGACATCTGCCTCCCATGCATACACACTTCTGAGAGTTGAGCTTATGGCCTGTAACCCTACATCCTGCCTGCCGCTACCTTTCGCTTCCAAAAGGCCTAGGCTCGCTGCTTGACGCAAGTGTTGGGAGAGGTAACTGGAATCTCCCGGCACACAAGACGAGTGCCTCCAAGCTCAATCAAGCGATTTCCTAGTAATTCCTGGGGTAGACTGGTGCTACATACTAAGTTAGATACGTGAGTATGTAGTTGAACGCCTTGTCCAAAAACATCTTACTTCTGAGAGTTGAGCTCACCCTCAGTCCCTCACAGTTCCACACTTCCTGCAGAGTGAGTTTCGCACGTCTTCACCAGAGACGTTTGCCAGAGGCTTCTGAGACGCAAGTTAACAATGCAGACCTGGAGGGTATCTCCAGGTCCAGTAGATTGGTAACCTGGGAACCTCCTGTCTCAGAATACTGCTACCTTCACACTGTCATAAGAATGCAGCTAGTTGAGAGCTGGCTTCTAGGCATGCTTCCCTGTGAGAGCTGAGGACAGGGCAGAACCCTCCCGCATCCTGCCTGACTGTAGACGTACCTGCTAACCTCCTTATATTAGTGGCTGGGATAGGTTGTGGGAAAAGCATCTGTAAGCATTGGGCCTGAACTCCCGTGTATCTGAGTTGAATACAGCGATTTCCAAAGTCCTTCTTCATCAGAGTGTAGCTAGGTTCCCACTCACATGTCCGAGTGGGTAGCACACATCTGCCTCCCATGTATACACACTTCTGAGAGTTGAGCTTATGGCCTGTAAGCCTACCTCCTGCCTGCAGCTACCTTTCGCTTCCAAAAGGCCTAGGCTCGCTGCTTGACGCAAGTGTTGGGAGAGGTAACTGGAATCTCCCGGCACACAAGACGAGTGCCACCAAGCTCAATCAAGCGATTTCCTAGTAATTCCTGGGGTAGACTGGTGCTACATACTAAGTTCCATACGTGAGTATGTAGTTGAACGCCTTGTCCAAAAACATCTTACTTCTCAGAGTTGAGCTCACCCTCAGTCCCTCACAGTTCCACACTGCCTTCAGAGTGAGTTTCGCACGTCTTCACCAGAGACGTTTGCCAGAGGCTTCTGAGACGCAAGTTAACAATGCAGACCTGGAGGGTATCTCCAGGTCCAGTAGAGTGGTAACCTGGGAACCTCCTGTCTCAGAATCCTGCTACCTTCACCCTGCCATAAGAATGCAGCTAGTTGACAGCTGGCTTCAAGGCCTGCTTCCCTGTGAGAGCTAAGGACAGGGCACAACCCTCCCGCATCCTGCTTGACTGTAGAAGGAGCTGCTAACGTCCTCATGTTAGTGGCAGGGAAACGTTGTGAGAAAAGCATGTGGAATCGTTGTGCCTGAACCCACGTGTATCTGAGTTGAATACAGCGATTTCCAAAGTCCTTCTTCATCAGAGTGTAGCTAGGTTCCCACTCGCATGTCCGAGTGGGTAGCAGACATCTGCCTCCCATGTATACACACTTCTGAGAGTTGAGCTTATGGCCTGTAAGCCTACCTCCTGCCTGCAGCTACCTTTCGCTTCCAAAAGGCCTAGGCTCGCTGCTTCACCGAAGTGTTGGGAGAGGTAACTGGAATCTCCCGGCACACAAGACTAGTGCCTCCAAGCTCAATCCAGCGATTTCCCAGTAATTCCTGGGGTAGACTGGTGCTACATACTAAGTTCCATATGTGAGAAGGTAGCTGAACGCCTTGTCCAAAATCATCTTACTGCTGAGAGTTGAGCTCACCCTCAGTCCCTCACAGTTCCACACTGCCTGCAGAGTGAGTTTCCCACGTCTTCACCAGAGACTTTTGCCAGAGGCTTCTGAGACGCAAGTTAACAATGCACACCTGGACGGTATCTCCAGGTGCAGTAGAGTGGTAATCTGGGAACCTCCTTACTCAGAATACTGCTACCTTCACACTGTCATAAGAATGCAGCTAGTTGAGAGCTGGCTTCTAGGCAAGCTTCCCTGTGAGAGCTGAGGAGAGGGCAGAACCCTCCCGCATCCTGCCTGTCTGTAGACGTACCTGCTAACCTCCTTATGTTAGTGGCTGGGATGGGTTGCGGGAAAAGCATGTGTAAGCATTGGGCCTGAACTCCCGTGTATCTGAGTTGAATACAGCGATTTCCAACATCCTTCTTCAATAGGAGTGTAGCTAGGTTCCAACTCCCATGTCCGAGTGGGTAGCAGACATCTGCCTCCCATGCATACACACTTCTGAGAGTTGAGCTTATGGCCTGTAACCCTACATCCTGCCTGCCGCTACCTTTCGCTTCCAAAAGGCCTAGGCTCGCTGCTTGACGCAAGTGTTGGGAGAGGTAACTGGAATCTCCCGGCACACAAGACGAGTGCCTCCAAGCTCAATCAAGCGATTTCCTAGTAATTCCTGGGGTAGACTGGTGCTACATACTAAGTTCCATACGTGAGTATGTAGTTGAACGCCTTGTCCAAAAACATCTTACTTCTGAGAGTTGAGCTCACCCTCAGTCCCTCACAGTTCCACACTGCCTGCAGAGTGAGTTTCGCACGTCTTCACCAGAGACGTTTGCCAGAGGCTTCTGACACGCAAGTTAACAATGCAGACCTGGAGGGTATCTCCAGGTCCAGTAGAGTGGTAACCTGGGAACCTCCTGTCTCAGAATACTGCTACCTTCACACTGTCATAAGAATGCAGCTAGTTGAGAGCTGGCTTCTAGGCATGCTTCCCTGTGAGAGCTGAGGACAGGGCAGAACCCTCCCGCATCCTGCCTGACTGTAGACGTACCTGCTAACCTCCTTATGTTAGTGGCTGGGATAGGTTGTGGGAAAAGCATGTGTAAGCATTGGGCCTGAACTCCCGTGTATCTGAGTTGAATACAGCGATTTCCAAAGTCCTTCTTCATCAGAGTGTAGCTAGGTTCCTACTCACATGTCCGAGTGGGTAGCACACATCTGCCTCCCATGTATACACACTTCTGAGAGTTGAGCTTATGGCCTGTAAGCCTACCTCCTGCCTGCCGCTACCTTTCGCTTCCAAAAGGCCTAGGCTCGCTGCTTGACGCAAGTGTTGGGAGAGGTAACTGGAATCTCCCGGCACACAAGACTAGTGCCACCAAGCTCAATCCAGCGATTTCCCAGTAATTCCTGGGGTAGACTGGTGCTACATACTAAGTTCCATATGTGAGAAGGTAGCTGAACGCCTTGTCCAAAATCATCTTACTGCTGAGAGTTGAGCTCACCCTCAGTCCCTCACAGTTCCACACTGCCTGCAGAGTGAGTTTCCCACGTCTTCACCAGAGACTTTTGCCAGAGGCTTCTGAGACGCAAGTTAACAATGCACACCTGGACGGTATCTCCAGGTGCAGTAGAGTGGTAATCTGGGAACCTCCTTACTCAGAATACTGCTACCTTCACACTGTCATAAGAATGCAGCTAGTTGAGAGCTGGCTTCTAGGCAAGCTTCCCTGTGAGAGCTGAGGAGAGGGCAGAACCCTCCCGCATCCTGCCTGACTGTAGACGTACCTGCTAACCTCCTTATGTTAGTGGCTGGGATGGGTTGCGGGAAAAGCATGTGTAAGCATTGGGCCTGAACTCCCGTGTATCTGAGTTGAATAGAGCGATTTCCAACATCCTTCTTCAATAGGAGTGTAGCTAGGTTCCAACTCCCATGTCCGAGTGGGTAGCAGACATCTGCCTCCCATGCATACACACTTCTGAGAGTTGAGCTTATGGCCTGTAACCCTACATCCTGCCTGCCGCTACCTTTCGCTTCCAAAAGGCCTAGGCTCGCTGCTTGACGCAAGTGTTGGGAGAGGTAACTGGAATCTCCCGGCACACAAGACGAGTGCCTCCAAGCTCAATCAAGCGATTTCCTAGTAATTCCTGGGGTAGACTGGTGCTAAATACTAAGTTCCATACGTGAGTATGTAGTTGAACGCCTTGTCCAAAAACATCTTACTTCTCAGAGTTGAGCTCACCCTCAGTCCCTCACAGTTCCACACTGCCTGCAGAGTGAGTTTCGCACGTCTTCACCAGAGACGTTTGCCAGAGGCTTCTGAGACGCAAGTTAACAATGCAGACCTGGAGGGTATCTCCAGGTCCAGTAGAGTGGTAACCTGGGAACCTCCTGTCTCAGAATCCTGCTACCTTCACCCTGCCATAAGAATGCAGCTAGTTGACAGCTGGCTTCAAGGCCTGCTTCCCTGTGAGAGCTAAGGACAGGGCACAACCCTCCCGCATCCTGCTTGACTGTAGAAGGAGCTGCTAACGTCCTCATGTTAGTGGCAGGGAAACGTTGTGAGAAAAGCATGTGGAATCGTTGTGCCTGAACCCACGTGTATCTGAGTTGAATACAGCGATTTCCAAAGTCCTTCTTCATCAGAGTGTAGCTAGGTTCCCACTCGCATGTCCGAGTGGGTAGCAGACATCTGCCTCCCATGTATACACACTTCTGAGAGTTGAGCTTATGGCCTGTAAGCCTACCTCCTGCCTGCAGCTACCTTTCGCTTCCAAAAGGCCTAGGCTCGCTGCTTCACCGAAGTGTTGGGAGAGGTAACTGGAATCTCCCGGCACACAAGACTAGTGCCACCAAGCTCAATCCAGCGATTTCCCAGTAATTCCTGGGGTAGACTGGTGCTACATACTAAGTTCCATATGTGAGAAGGTAGCTGAACGCCTTGTCCAAAATCATCTTACTGCTGAGAGTTGAGCTCACCCTCAGTCCCTCACAGTTCCACACTGCCTGCAGAGTGAGCTTCCCACGTCTTCACCAGAGACGTTTGCCAGAGGCTTCTGAGACGCAAGTTAACAATGCACACCTGGACGGTATCTCCAGGTGCAGTAGAGTGGTAATCTGGGAACCTCCTGTCTCAGAATACTGCTACCTTCACACTGTCATAAGAATGCAGCTAGTTGAGAGCTGGCTTCTAGGCATGCTTCCCTGTGAGAGCTGAGGACAGGGCAGAACCCTCCCGCATCCTGCCTGACTGTAGACGTACCTGCTAACCTCCTTATGTTAGTGGCTGGGATAGGTTGTGGGAAAAGCATGTGTAAGCATTGGGCCTGAACTCCCGTGTATCTGAGTTGAATACAGCGATTTCCAAAGTCCTTCTTCATCAGAGTGTAGCTAGGTTCCCACTCACATGTCCGAGTGGGTAGCACACATCTGCCTCCCATGTATACACACTTCTGAGAGTTGAGCTTATGGCCTGTAAGCCTACCTCCTGCCTGCAGCTACCTTTCGCTTCCAAAAGGCCTAGGCTCGCTGCTTCACCGAAGTGTTGGGAGAGGTAACTGGAATCTCCCGGCACACAAGACTAGTGCCACCAAGCTCAATCCAGCGATTTCCCAGTAATTCCTGGGGTAGACTGGTGCTACATACTAAGTTCCATATGTGAGAAGGTAGCTGAACGCCTTGTCCAAAATCATCTTACTGCTGAGAGTTGAGCTCACCCTCAGTCCCTCACAGTTCCACACTGCCTGCAGAGTGAGTTTCCCACGTCTTCAACAGAGACTTTTGCCAGAGGCTTCTGAGACGCAAGTTAACAATGCACACCTGGACGGTATCTCCAGGTGCAGTAGAGTGGTAATCTGGGAACCTCCTTACTCAGAATACTGCTACCTTCACACTGTCATAAGAATGCAGCTAGTTGAGAGCTGGCTTCTAGGCAAGCTTCCCTGTGAGAGCTGAGGACAGGGCAGAACCCTCCCGCATCCTGCCTGACTGTAGACGTACCTGCTAACCTCCTTATGTTAGTGGCTGGGATGGGTTGCGGGAAAAGCATGTGTAAGCATTGGGCCTGAACTCCCGTGTATCTGAGTTGAATAGAGCGATTTCCAACATCCTTCTTCAATAGGAGTGTAGCTAGGTTCCAACTCCCATGTCCGAGTGGGTAGCAGACATCTGCCTCCCATGCATACACACTTCTGAGAGTTGAGCTTATGGCCTGTAACCCTACATCCTGCCTGCCGCTACCTTTCGCTTCCAAAAGGCCTAGGCTCGCTGCTTGACGCAAGTGTTGGGAGAGGTAACTGGAATCTCCCGGCACACAAGACGAGTGCCTCCAAGCTCAATCAAGCGATTTCCTAGTAATTCCTGGGGTAGACTGGTGCTACATACTAAGTTAGATACGTGAGTATGTAGTTGAACGCCTTGTCCAAAAACATCTTACTTCTCAGAGTTGAGCTCACCCTCAGTCCCTCACAGTTCCACACTTCCTGCAGAGTGAGTTTCGCACGTCTTCACCAGAGACGTTTGCCAGAGGCTTCTGAGACGCAAGTTAACAATGCAGACCTGGAGGGTATCTCCAGGTCCAGTAGATTGGTAACCTGGGAACCTCCTGTCTCAGAATACTGCTACCTTCACACTGTCATAAGAATGCAGCTAGTTGAGAGCTGGCTTCTAGGCATGCTTCCCTGTGAGAGCTGAGGACAGGGCAGAACCCTCCCGCATCCTGCCTGACTGTAGACGTACCTGCTAACCTCCTTATGTTAGTGGCTGGGATAGGTTGTGAGAAAAGCATCTGTAAGCATTGGGCCTGAACTCCCGTGTATCTGAGTTGAATACAGCGATTTCCAAAGTCCTTCTTCATCAGAGTGTAGCTAGGTTCCCACTCACATGTCCGAGTGGGTAGCACACATCTGCCTCCCAT
Source organism: Canis aureus (assembly GCF_053574225.1). NCBI lineage: Eukaryota > Metazoa > Chordata > Mammalia > Carnivora > Canidae > Canis > Canis aureus. The sequence continues at coordinate 984,173 of NW_027554421.1, read as the reverse complement.
GTATACACACTTCTGAGAGTTGAGCTTATGGCCTGTAAGCCTACCTCCTGCCTGCAGCTACCTTTCGCTTCCAAAAGGCCTAGGCTCGCTGCTTGACGCAAGTGTTGGGAGAGGTAACTGGAATCTCCCGGCACACAAGACTAGTGCCACCAAGCTCAATCCAGCGATTTCCCAGTAATTCCTGGGGTAGACTGGTGCTACATACTAAGTTCCATATGTGAGAAGGTAGCTGAACGCCTTGTCCAAAATCATCTTACTGCTGAGAGTTGAGCTCACCCTCAGTCCCTCACAGTTCCACACTGCCTGCAGAGTGAGCTTCCCACGTCTTCACCAGAGACGTTTGCCAGAGGCTTCTGAGACGCAAGTTAACAATGCACACCTGGACGGTATCTCCAGGTGCAGTAGAGTGGTAATCTGGGAACGTCCTTACTCAGAATACTGCTACCTTCACACTGTCATAAGAATGCAGCTAGTTGAGAGCTGGCTTCTAGGCATGCTTCCCTGTGAGAGCTGAGGACAGGGCAGAACCCTCCCGCATCCTGCCTGACTGTAGACGTACCTGCTAACCTCCTTATGTTAGTGGCTGGGATAGGTTGTGGGAAAAGCATGTGTAAGCATTGGGCCTGAACTCCCGTGTATCTGAGTTGAATACAGCGATTTCCAAAGTCCTTCTTCATCAGAGTGTAGCTAGGTTCCCACTCACATGTCCGAGTGGGTAGCACACATCTGCCTCCCATGTAAACACACTTCTGAGAGTTGAGCTTATGGCCTGTAACCCTACATCCTGCCTGCCGCTACCTTTCGCTTCCAAAAGGCCTAGGCTCGCTGCTTGACGCAAGTGTTGGGAGAGGTAACTGGAATCTCCCGGCACACAAGACGAGTGCCTCCAAGCTCAATCAAGCGATTTCCTAGTAATTCCTGGGGTAGACTGGTGCTACATACTAAGTTCCATACGTGAGTATGTAGTTGAACGCCTTGTCCAAAAACATCTTACTTCTCAGAGTTGAGCTCACCCTCAGTCCCTCACAGTTCCACACTGCCTGCAGAGTGAGTTTCGCACGTCTTCACCAGAGACGTTTGCCAGAGGCTTCTGAGACGCAAGTTAACAATGCAGACCTGGAGGGTATCTCCAGGTCCAGTAGAGTGGTAACCTGGGAACCTCCTGTCTCAGAATCCTGCTACCTTCACCCTGCCATAAGAATGCAGCTAGTTGACAGCTGGCTTCAAGGCCTGCTTCCCTGTGAGAGCTAAGGACAGGGCACAACCCTCCCGCATCCTGCTTGACTGTAGAAGGAGCTGCTAACGTCCTCATGTTAGTGGCAGGGAAACGTTGTGAGAAAAGCATGTGGAATCGTTGTGCCTGAACCCACGTGTATCTGAGTTGAATACAGCGATTTCCAAAGTCCTTCTTCATCAGAGTGTAGCTAGGTTCCCACTCGCATGTCCGAGTGGGTAGCAGACATCTGCCTCCCATGTATACACACTTCTGAGAGTTGAGCTTATGGCCTGTAAGCCTACCTCCTGCCTGCAGCTACCTTTCGCTTCCAAAAGGCCTAGGCTCGCTGCTTCACCGAAGTGTTGGGAGAGGTAACTGGAATCTCCCGGCACACAAGACTAGTGCCACCAAGCTCAATCCAGCGATTTCCCAGTAATTCCTGGGGTAGACTGGTGCTACATACTAAGTTCCATATGTGAGAAGGTAGCTGAACGCCTTGTCCAAAATCATCTTACTGCTGAGAGTTGAGCTCACCCTCAGTCCCTCACAGTTCCACACTGCCTGCAGAGTGAGCTTCCCACGTCTTCACCAGAGACGTTTGCCAGAGGCTTCTGAGACGCAAGTTAACAATGCACACCTGGACGGTATCTCCAGGTGCAGTAGAGTGGTAATCTGGGAACCTCCTGTCTCAGAATACTGCTACCTTCACACTGTCATAAGAATGCAGCTAGTTGAGAGCTGGCTTCTAGGCATGCTTCCCTGTGAGAGCTGAGGACAGGGCAGAACCCTCCCGCATCCTGCCTGACTGTAGACGTACCTGCTAACCTCCTTATGTTAGTGGCTGGGATAGGTTGTGGGAAAAGCATGTGTAAGCATTGGGCCTGAACTCCCGTGTATCTGAGTTGAATACAGCGATTTCCAAAGTCCTTCTTCATCAGAGTGTAGCTAGGTTCCCACTCACATGTCCGAGTGGGTAGCACACATCTGCCTCCCATGTATACACACTTCTGAGAGTTGAGCTTATGGCCTGTAAGCCTACCTCCTGCCTGCAGCTACCTTTCGCTTCCAAAAGGCCTAGGCTCGCTGCTTCACCGAAGTGTTGGGAGAGGTAACTGGAATCTCCCGGCACACAAGACTAGTGCCACCAAGCTCAATCCAGCGATTTCCCAGTAATTCCTGGGGTAGACTGGTGCTACATACTAAGTTCCATATGTGAGAAGGTAGCTGAACGCCTTGTCCAAAATCATCTTACTGCTGAGAGTTGAGCTCACCCTCAGTCCCTCACAGTTCCACACTGCCTGCAGAGTGAGTTTCCCACGTCTTCACCAGAGACTTTTGCCAGAGGCTTCTGAGACGCAAGTTAACAATGCACACCTGGACGGTATCTCCAGGTGCAGTAGAGTGGTAATCTGGGAACCTCCTTACTCAGAATACTGCTACCTTCACACTGTCATAAGAATGCAGCTAGTTGAGAGCTGGCTTCTAGGCATGCTTCCCTGTGAGAGCTGAGGACAGGGCAGAACCCTCCCACATCCTGCCTGACTGTAGACGTACCTGCTAACCTCCTTATGTTAGTGGCTGGGATAGGTTGTGGGAAAAGCATGTGTAAGCATTGGGCCTGAACTCCCGTGTATCTGAGTTGAATACAGCGATTTCCAAAGTCCTTCTTCATCAGAGTGTAGCTAGGTTCCCACTCACATGTCCGAGTGGGTAGCACACATCTGCCTCCCATGTATACACACTTCTGAGAGTTGAGCTTATGGCCTGTAAGCCTACCTCCTGCCTGCAGCTACCTTTCGCTTCCAAAAGGCCTAGGCTCGCTGCTTGACGCAAGTGTTGGGAGAGGTAACTGGAATCTCCCGGCACACAAGACTAGTGCCACCAAGCTCAATCCAGCGATTTCCCAGTAATTCCTGGGGTAGACTGGTGCTACATACTAAGTTCCATATGTGAGAAGGTAGCTGAACGCCTTGTCCAAAATCATCTTACTGCTGAGAGTTGAGCTCACCCTCAGTCCCTCACAGTTCCACACTGCCTGCAGAGTGAGTTTCCCACGTCTTCACCAGAGACTTTTGCCAGAGGCTTCTGAGACGCAAGTTAACAATGCACACCTGGACGGTATCTCCAGGTGCAGTAGAGTGGTAATCTGGGAACCTCCTTACTCAGAATACTGCTACCTTCACACTGTCATAAGAATGCAGCTAGTTGAGAGCTGGCTTCTAGGCAAGCTTCCCTGTGAGAGCTGAGGAGAGGGCAGAACCCTCCCGCATCCTGCCTGACTGTAGACGTACCTGCTAACCTCCTTATGTTAGTGGCTGGGATGGGTTGCGGGAAAAGCATGTGTAAGCATTGGGCCTGAACTCCCGTGTATCTGAGTTGAATAGAGCGATTTCCAACATCTTTCTTCAATAGGAGTGTAGCTAGGTTCCAACTCCCATGTCCGAGTGGGTAGCAGACATCTGCCTCCCATGCATACACACTTCTGAGAGTTGAGCTTATGGCCTGTAACCCTACATCCTGCCTGCCGCTACCTTTCGCTTCCAAAAGGCCTAGGCTCGCTGCTTGACGCAAGTGTTGGGAGAGGTAACTGGAATCTCCCGGCACACAAGACGAGTGCCTCCAAGCTCAATCAAGCGATTTCCTAGTAATTCCTGGGGTAGACTGGTGCTACATACTAAGTTCCATACGTGAGTATGTAGTTGAACGCCTTGTCCAAAAACATCTTACTTCTCAGAGTTGAGCTCACCCTCAGTCCCTCACAGTTCCACACTGCCTGCAGAGTGAGTTTCGCACGTCTTCACCAGAGACGTTTGCCAGAGGCTTCTGAGACGCAAGTTAACAATGCAGACCTGGAGGGTATCTCCAGGTCCAGTAGAGTGGTAACCTGGGAACCTCCTGTCTCAGAATCCTGCTACCTTCACCCTGCCATAAGAATGCAGCTAGTTGACAGCTGGCTTCAAGGCCTGCTTCCCTGTGAGAGCTAAGGACAGGGCACAACCCTCCCGCATCCTGCTTGACTGTAGAAGGAGCTGCTAACGTCCTCATGTTAGTGGCAGGGAAACGTTGTGAGAAAAGCATGTGGAATCGTTGTGCCTGAACCCACGTGTATCTGAGTTGAATACAGCGATTTCCAAAGTCCTTCTTCATCAGAGTGTAGCTAGGTTCCCACTCGCATGTCCGAGTGGGTAGCAGACATCTGCCTCCCATGTATACACACTTCTGAGAGTTGAGCTTATGGCCTGTAAGCCTACCTCCTGCCTGCAGCTACCTTTCGCTTCCAAAAGGCCTAGGCTCGCTGCTTCACCGAAGTGTTGGGAGAGGTAACTGGAATCTCCCGGCACACAAGACTAGTGCCACCAAGCTCAATCCAGCGATTTCCCAGTAATTCCTGGGGTAGACTGGTGCTACATACTAAGTTCCATATGTGAGAAGGTAGCTGAACGCCTTGTCCAAAATCATCTTACTGCTGAGAGTTGAGCTCACCCTCAGTCCCTCACAGTTCCACACTGCCTGCAGAGTGAGCTTCCCACGTCTTCACCAGAGACGTTTGCCAGAGGCTTCTGAGACGCAAGTTAACAATGCACACCTGGACGGTATCTCCAGGTGCAGTAGAGTGGTAATCTGGGAACCTCCTTACTCAGAATACTGCTACCTTCACACTGTCATAAGAATGCAGCTAGTTGAGAGCTGGCTTCTAGGCATGCTTCCCTGTGAGAGCTGAGGACAGGGCAGAACCCTCCCGCATCCTGCCTGACTGTAGACGTACCTGCTAACCTCCTTATGTTAGTGGCTGGGATAGGTTGTGGGAAAAGCATGTGTAAGCATTGGGCCTGAACTCCCGTGTATCTGAGTTGAATACAGCGATTTCCAAAGTCCTTCTTCATCAGAGTGTAGCTAGGTTCCCACTCACATGTCCGAGTGGGTAGCACACATCTGCCTCCCATGTATACACACTTCTGAGAGTTGAGCTTATGGCCTGTAAGCCTACCTCCTGCCTGCAGCTACCTTTCGCTTCCAAAAGGCCTAGGCTCGCTGCTTGACGCAAGTGTTGGGAGAGGTAACTGGAATCTCCCGGCACACAAGACTAGTGCCACCAAGCTCAATCCAGCGATTTCCCAGTAATTCCTGGGGTAGACTGGTGCTACATACTAAGTTCCATATGTGAGAAGGTAGCTGAACGCCTTGTCCAAAATCATCTTACTGCTGAGAGTTGAGCTCACCCTCAGTCCCTCACAGTTCCACACTGCCTGCAGAGTGAGTTTCCCACGTCTTCACCAGAGACTTTTGCCAGAGGCTTCTGAGACGCAAGTTAACAATGCACACCTGGACGGTATCTCCAGGTGCAGTAGAGTGGTAATCTGGGAACCTCCTTACTCAGAATACTGCTACCTTCACACTGTCATAAGAATGCAGCTAGTTGAGAGCTGGCTTCTAGGCAAGCTTCCCTGTGAGAGCTGAGGACAGGGCAGAACCCTCCCGCATCCTGCCTGACTGTAGACGTACCTGCTAACCTCCTTATGTTAGTGGCTGGGATGGGTTGCGGGAAAAGCATGTGTAAGCATTGGGCCTGAACTCCCGTGTATCTGAGTTGAATAGAGCGATTTCCAACATCCTTCTTCAATAGGAGTGTAGCTAGGTTCCAACTCCCATGTCCGAGTGGGTAGCAGACATCTGCCTCCCATGCATACACACTTCTGAGAGTTGAGCTTATGGCCTGTAACCCTACATCCTGCCTGCCGCTACCTTTCGCTTCCAAAAGGCCTAGGCTCGCTGCTTGACGCAAGTGTTGGGAGAGGTAACTGGAATCTCCCGGCACACAAGACGAGTGCCTCCAAGCTCAATCAAGCGATTTCCTAGTAATTCCTGGGGTAGACTGGTGCTACATACTAAGTTAGATACGTGAGTATGTAGTTGAACGCCTTGTCCAAAAACATCTTACTTCTGAGAGTTGAGCTCACCCTCAGTCCCTCACAGTTCCACACTTCCTGCAGAGTGAGTTTCGCACGTCTTCACCAGAGACGTTTGCCAGAGGCTTCTGAGACGCAAGTTAACAATGCAGACCTGGAGGGTATCTCCAGGTCCAGTAGATTGGTAACCTGGGAACCTCCTGTCTCAGAATACTGCTACCTTCACACTGTCATAAGAATGCAGCTAGTTGAGAGCTGGCTTCTAGGCATGCTTAACTGTGAGAGCTGAGGACAGGGCAGAACCCTCCCGCATCCTGCCTGACTGTAGACGTACCTGCTAACCTCCTTATGTTAGTGGCTGGGATAGGTTGTGAGAAAAGCATCTGTAAGCATTGGGCCTGAACTCCCGTGTATCTGAGTTGAATACAGCGATTTCCAAAGTCCTTCTTCATCAGAGTGTAGCTAGGTTCCCACTCACATGTCCGAGTGGGTAGCACACATCTGCCTCCCATGTATACACACTTCTGAGAGTTGAGCTTATGGCCTGTAAGCCTACCTCCTGCCTGCAGCTACCTTTCGCTTCCAAAAGGCCTAGGCTCGCTGTTTGACGCAAGTGTTGGGAGAGGTAACTGGAATCTCCCGGCACACAAGACTAGTGCCACCAAGCTCAATCCAGCGATTTCCCAGTAATTCCTGGGGTAGACTGGTGCTACATACTAAGTTCCATATGTGAGAAGGTAGCTGAACGCCTTGTCCAAAATCATCTTACTGCTGAGAGTTGAGCTCACCCTCAGTCCCTCACAGTTCCACACTGCCTGCAGAGTGAGTTTCCCACGTCTTCACCAGAGACTTTTGCCAGAGGCTTCTGAGACGCAAGTTAACAATGCACACCTGGACGGTATCTCCAGGTGCAGTAGAGTGGTAATCTGGGAACCTCCTTACTCAGAATACTGCTACCTTCACACTGTCATAAGAATGCAGCTAGTTGAGAGCTGGCTTCTAGGCAAGCTTCCCTGTGAGAGCTGAGGACAGGGCAGAACCCTCCCGCATCCTGCCTGACTGTAGACGTACCTGCTAACCTCCTTATGTTAGTGGCTGGGATGGGTTGCGGGAAAAGCATGTGTAAGCATTGGGCCTGAACTCCCGTGTATCTGAGTTGAATAGAGCGATTTCCAACATCCTTCTTCAATAGGAGTGTAGCTAGGTTCCAACTCCCATGTCCGAGTGGGTAGCAGACATCTGCCTCCCATGCATACACACTTCTGAGAGTTGAGCTTATGGCCTGTAACCCTACATCCTGCCTGCCGCTACCTTTCGCTTCCAAAAGGCCTAGGCTCGCTGCTTGACGCAAGTGTTGGGAGAGGTAACTGGAATCTCCCGGCACACAAGACGAGTGCCTCCAAGCTCAATCAAGCGATTTCCTAGTAATTCCTGGGGTAGACTGGTGCTACATACTAAGTTAGATACGTGAGTATGTAGTTGAACGCCTTGTCCAAAAACATCTTACTTCTGAGAGTTGAGCTCACCCTCAGTCCCTCACAGTTCCACACTTCCTGCAGAGTGAGTTTCGCACGTCTTCACCAGAGACGTTTGCCAGAGGCTTCTGAGACGCAAGTTAACAATGCAGACCTGGAGGGTATCTCCAGGTCCAGTAGATTGGTAACCTGGGAACCTCCTGTCTCAGAATACTGCTACCTTCACACTATCATAAGAATGCAGCTAGTTGAGAGCTGGCTTCTAGGCATGCTTCCCTGTGAGAGCTGAGGACAGGGCAGAACCCTCCCGCATCCTGCCTGACTGTAGACGTACCTGCTAACCTCCTTATGTTAGTGGCTGGGATAGGTTGTGAGAAAAGCATCTGTAAGCATTGGGCCTGAACTCCCGTGTATCTGAGTTGAATACAGCGATTTCCAAAGTCCTTCTTCATCAGAGTGTAGCTAGGTTCCCACTCACATGTCCGAGTGGGTAGCACACATCTGCCTCCCATGTATACACACTTCTGAGAGTTGATCTTATGGCCTGTAAGCCTACCTCCTGCCTGCAGCTACCTTTCGCTTCCAAAAGGCCTAGGCTCGCTGTTTGACGCAAGTGTTGGGAGAGGTAACTGGAATCTCCCGGCACACAAGACTAGTGCCACCAAGCTCAATCCAGCGATTTCCCAGTAATTCCTGGGGTAGACTGGTGCTACATACTAAGTTCCATATGTGAGAAGGTAGCTGAACGCCTTGTCCAAAATCATCTTACTGCTGAGAGTTGAGCTCACCCTCAGTCCCTCACAGTTCCACACTGCCTGCAGAGTGAGTTTCCCACGTCTTCACCAGAGACTTTTGCCAGAGGCTTCTGAGACGCAAGTTAACAATGCACACCTGGACGGTATCTCCAGGTGCAGTAGAGTGGTAATCTGGGAACCTCCTTACTCAGAATACTGCTACCTTCACACTGTCATAAGAATGCAGCTAGTTGAGAGCTGGCTTCTAGGCATGCTTCCCTGTGAGAGCTGAGGACAGGGCAGAACCCTCCCACATCCTGCCTGACTGTAGACGTACCTGCTAACCTCCTTATGTTAGTGGCTGGGATAGGTTGTGGGAAAAGCATGTGTAAGCATTGGGCCTGAACTCCCGTGTATCTGAGTTGAATACAGCGATTTCCAAAGTCCTTCTTCATCAGAGTGTAGCTAGGTTCCCACTCACATGTCCGAGTGGGTAGCACACATCTGCCTCCCATGTATACACACTTCTGAGAGTTGAGCTTATGGCCTGTAAGCCTACCTCCTGCCTGCAGCTACCTTTCGCTTCCAAAAGGCCTAGGCTCGCTGCTTGACGCAAGTGTTGGGAGAGGTAACTGGAATCTCCCGGCACACAAGACTAGTGCCACCAAGCTCAATCCAGCGATTTCCCAGTAATTCCTGGGGTAGACTGGTGCTACATACTAAGTTCCATATGTGAGAAGGTAGCTGAACGCCTTGTCCAAAATCATCTTACTGCTGAGAGTTGAGCTCACCCTCAGTCCCTCACAGTTCCACACTGCCTGCAGAGTGAGTTTCCCACGTCTTCACCAGAGACTTTTGCCAGAGGCTTCTGAGACGCAAGTTAACAATGCACACCTGGACGGTATCTCCAGGTGCAGTAGAGTGGTAATCTGGGAACCTCCTTACTCAGAATACTGCTACCTTCACACTGTCATAAGAATGCAGCTAGTTGAGAGCTGGCTTCTAGGCAAGCTTCCCTGTGAGAGCTGAGGACAGGGCAGAACCCTCCCGCATCCTGCCTGACTGTAGACGTACCTGCTAACCTCCTTATGTTAGTGGCTGGGATGGGTTGCGGGAAAAGCATGTGTAAGCATTGGGCCTGAACTCCCGTGTATCTGAGTTGAATAGAGCGATTTCCAACATCCTTCTTCAATAGGAGTGTAGCTAGGTTCCAACTCCCATGTCCGAGTGGGTAGCAGACATCTGCCTCCCATGCATACACACTTCTGAGAGTTGAGCTTATGGCCTGTAACCCTACATCCTGCCTGCTGCTACCTTTCGCTTCCAAAAGGCCTAGGCTCGCTGCTTGACGCAAGTGTTGGGAGAGGTAACTGGAATCTCCCGGCACACAAGACGAGTGCCTCCAAGCTCAATCAAGCGATTTCCTAGTAATTCTTGGGGTAGACTGGTGCTACATACTAAGTTAGATACGTGAGTATGTAGTTGAACGCCTTGTCCAAAAACATCTTACTTCTGAGAGTTGAGCTCACCCTCAGTCCCTCACAGTTCCACACTTCCTGCAGAGTGAGTTTCGCACGTCTTCACCAGAGACGTTTGCCAGAGGCTTCTGAGACGCAAGTTAACAATGCAGACCTGGAGGGTATCTCCAGGTCCAGTAGATTGGTAACCTGGGAACCTCCTGTCTCAGAATACTGCTACCTTCACACTGTCATAAGAATGCAGCTAGTTGAGAGCTGGCTTCTAGGCATGCTTCCCTGTGAGAGCTGAGGACAGGGCAGAACCCTCCCGCATCCTGCCTGACTGTAGACGTACCTGCTAACCTCCTTATGTTAGTGGCTGGGATAGGTTGTGAGAAAAGCATCTGTAAGCATTGGGCCTGAACTCCCGTGTATCTGAGTTGAATACAGCGATTTCCAAAGTCCTTCTTCATCAGAGTGTAGCTAGGTTCCCACTCACATGTCCGAGTGGGTAGCACACATCTGCCTCCCATGTATACACACTTCTGAGAGTTGAGCTTATGGCCTGTAAGCCTACCTCCTGCCTGCAGCTACCTTTCGCTTCCAAAAGGCCTAGGCTCGCTGTTTGACGCAAGTGTTGGGAGAGGTAACTGGAATCTCCCGGCACACAAGACTAGTGCCACCAAGCTCAATCCAGCGATTTCCCAGTAATTCCTGGGGTAGACTGGTGCTACATACTAAGTTCCATATGTGAGAAGGTAGCTGAACGCCTTGTCCAAAATCATCTTACTGCTGAGAGTTGAGCTCACCCTCAGTCCCTCACAGTTCCACACTGCCTGCAGAGTGAGTTTCCCACGTCTTCACCAGAGACTTTTGCCAGAGGCTTCTGAGACGCAAGTTAACAATGCACACCTGGACGGTATCTCCAGGTGCAGTAGAGTGGTAATCTGGGAACCTCCTTACTCAGAATACTGCTACCTTCACACTGTCATAAGAATGCAGCTAGTTGAGAGCTGGCTTCTAGGCATGCTTCCCTGTGAGAGCTGAGGACAGGGCAGAACCCTCCCGCATCCTGCCTGACTGTAGACGTACCTGCTAACCTCCTTATGTTAGTGGCTGGGATAGGTTGTGGGAAAAGCATGTGTAAGCATTGGGCCTGAACTCCCGTGTATCTGAGTTGAATACAGCGATTTCCAAAGTCCTTCTTCATCAGAGTGTAGCTAGGTTCCCACTCACATGTCCGAGTGGGTAGCACACATCTGCCTCCCATGTATACACACTTCTGAGAGTTGAGCTTATGGCCTGTAAGCCTACCTCCTGCCTGCAGCTACCTTTCGCTTCCAAAAGGCCTAGGCTCGCTGCTTGACGCAAGTGTTGGGAGAGGTAACTGGAATCTCCCGGCACACAAGACTAGTGCCACCAAGCTCAATCCAGCGATTTCCCAGTAATTCCTGGGGTAGACTGGTGCTACATACTAAGTTCCATATGTGAGAAGGTAGCTGAACGCCTTGTCCAAAATCATCTTACTGCTGAGAGTTGAGCTCACCCTCAGTCCCTCACAGTTCCACACTGCCTGCAGAGTGAGTTTCCCACGTCTTCACCAGAGACTTTTGCCAGAGGCTTCTGAGACGCAAGTTAACAATGCACACCTGGACGGTATCTCCAGGTGCAGTAGAGTGGTAATCTGGGAACCTCCTTACTCAGAATACTGCTACCTTCACACTGTCATAAGAATGCAGCTAGTTGAGAGCTGGCTTCTAGGCATGCTTCCCTGTGAGAGCTGAGGACAGGGCAGAACCCTCCCGCATCCTGCCTGACTGTAGACGTACCTGCTAACCTCCTTATGTTAGTGGCTGGGATGGGTTGTGGGAAAAGCATGTGTAAGCATTGGGCCTGAACTCCCGTGTATCTGAGTTGAATACAGCGATTTCCAACATCCTTCTTCAATAGGAGTGTAGCTAGGTTCCAACTCCCATGTCCGAGTGGGTAGCAGACATCTGCCTCCCATGCATACACACTTCTGAGAGTTGAGCTTATGGCCTATAACCCTACATCCTGCCTGCCGCTACCTTTCGCTTCCAAAAGGCCTAGGCTCGCTGCTTGACGCAAGTGTTGGGAGAGGTAACTGGAATCTCCCGGCACACAAGACGAGTGCCTCCAAGCTCAATCAAGCGATTTCCTAGTAATTCCTGGGGTAGACTGGTGCTACATACTAAGTTCCATACGTGAGTAGGTAGTTGAACGCCTTGTCCAAAAACATCTTACTTCTGAGAGTTGAGCTCACCCTCAGTCCCTCACAGTTCCACACTGCCTGCAGAGTGAGTTTCGCACGTCTTCACCAGAGACGTTTGCCAGAGGCTTCTGAGACGCAAGTTAACAATGCAGACCTGGAGGGTATCTCCAGGTCCAGTAGAGTGGTAACCTGGGAACCTCCTGTCTCAGAATACTGCTACCTTCACCCTGCCATAAGAATGCAGCTAGTTGACAGCTGGCTTCAAGGCCTGCTTCCCTGTGAGAGCTAAGGACAGGGCACAACCCTCCCGCATCCTGCTTGACTGTAGAAGGAGCTGCTAACGTCCTCATGTTAGTGGCAGGGAAACGTTGTGAGAAAAGCATGTGGAATCGTTGTGCCTGAACCCACGTGTATCTGAGTTGAATACAGCGATTTCCAAAGTCCTTCTTCATCAGAGTGTAGCTAGGTTCCCACTCGCATGTCCGAGTGGGTAGCAGACATCTGCCTCCCATGTATACACACTTCTGAGAGTTGAGCTTATGGCCTGTAAGCCTACCTCCTGCCTGCAGCTACCTTTCGCTTCCAAAAGGCCTAGGCTCGCTGCTTGACGCAAGTGTTGGGAGAGGTAACTGGAATCTCCCGGCACACAAGACTAGTGCCACCAAGCTCAATCCAGCGATTTCCCAGTAATTCCTGGGGTAGACTGGTGCTACATACTAAGTTCCATATGTGAGAAGGTAGCTGAACGCCTTGTCCAAAATCATCTTACTGCTGAGAGTTGAGCTCACCCTCAGTCCCTCACAGTTCCACACTGCCTGCAGAGTGAGTTTCCCACGTCTTCACCAGAGACTTTTGCCAGAGGCTTCTGAGACGCAAGTTAACAATGCACACCTGGACGGTATCTCCAGGTGCAGTAGAGTGGTAATCTGGGAACCTCCTTACTCAGAATACTGCTACCTTCACACTGTCATAAGAATGCAGCTAGTTGAGAGCTGGCTTCTAGGCATGCTTCCCTGTGAGAGCTGAGGACAGGGCAGAACCCTCCCGCATCCTGCCTGACTGTAGACGTACCTGCTAACCTCCTTATGTTAGTGGCTGGGATAGGTTGTGGGAAAAGCATGTGTAAGCATTGGGCCTGAACTCCCGTGTATCTGAGTTGAATACAGCGATTTCCAAAGTCCTTCTTCATCAGAGTGTAGCTAGGTTCCCACTCACATGTCCGAGTGGGTAGCACACATCTGCCTCCCATGTATACACACTTCTGAGAGTTGAGCTTATGGCCTGTAAGCCTACGTCCTGCCTGCAGCTACCTTTCGCTTCCAAAAGGCCTAGGCTCGCTGCTTGACGCAAGTGTTGGGAGAGGTAACTGGAATCTCCCGTCACACAAGACTAGTGCCACCAAGCTCAATCCAGCGATTTCCCAGTAATTCCTGGGGTAGACTGGTGCTACATACTAAGTTCCATATGTGAGAAGGTAGCTGAACGCCTTGTCCAAAATCATCTTACTGCTGAGAGTTGAGCTCACCCTCAGTCCCTCACAGTTCCACACTGCCTGCAGAGTGAGTTTCCCACGTCTTCACCAGAGACTTTTGCCAGAGGCTTCTGAGACGCAAGTTAACAATGCACTCCTGGACGGTATCTCCAGGTGCAGTAGAGTGGTAATCTGGGAACCTCCTTACTCAGAATACTGCTACCTTCACACTGTCATAAGAATGCAGCTAGTTGAGAGCTGGCTTCTAGGCAAGCTTCCCTGTGAGAGCTGAGGAGAGGGCAGAACCCTCCCGCATCCTGCCTGACTGTAGACGTACCTGCTAACCTCCTTATGTTAGTGACTGGGATGGGTTGCGGGAAAAGCATGTGTAAGCATTGGGCCTGAACTCCCGTGTATCTGAGTTGAATAGAGCGATTTCCAACATCCTTCTTCAATAGGAGTGTAGCTAGGTTCCAACTCCCATGTCCGAGTGGGTAGCAGACATCTGCCTCCCATGCATACACACTTCTGAGAGTTGAGCTTATGGCCTGTAACCCTACATCCTGCCTGCCGCTACCTTTCGCTTCCAAAAGGCCTAGGCTCGCTGCTTGACGCAAGTGTTGGGAGAGGTAACTGGAATCTCCCGGCACACAAGACGAGTGCCTCCAAGCTCAATCAAGCGATTTCCTAGTAATTCCTGGGGTAGACTGGTGCTACATACTAAGTTCCATACGTGAGTATGTAGTTGAACGCCTTGTCCAAAAACATCTTACTTCTCAGAGTTGAGCTCACCCTCAGTCCCTCAGAGTTCCACACTTCCTGCAGAGTGAGTTTCGCACGTCTTCACCAGAGACGTTTGCCAGAGGCTTCTGACACGCAAGTTAACAATGCAGACCTGGAGGGTATCTCCAGGTCCAGTAGAGTGGTAACCTGGGAACCTCCTGTCTCAGAATACTGCTAACTTCACCCTACCATAAGAATGCAGCTAGTTGACAGCTGGCTTCAAGGCCTGCTTCCCTGTGAGAGCTAAGGACAGGGCACAACCCTCCCGCATCCTGCTTGACTGTAGAAGGAGCTGCTAACGTCCTCATGTTAGTGGCAGGGAAACGTTGTGAGAAAAGCATGTGGAATCGTTGTGCCTGAACCCACGTGTATCTGAGTTGAATACAGCGATTTCCAAAGTCCTTCTTCATCAGAGTGTAGCTAGGTTCCCACTCGCATGTCTGAGTGGGTAGCAGACATCTGCCTCCCATGTATACACACTTCTGAGAGTTGAGCTTATGGCCTGTAAGCCTACCTCCTGCCTGCAGCTACCTTTCGCTTCCAAAAGGCCTAGGCTCGCTGCTTCACCGAAGTGTTGGGAGAGGTAACTGGAATCTCCCGGCACACAAGACTAGTGCCACCAAGCTCAATCCAGCGATTTCCCAGTAATTCCTGGGGTAGACTGGTGCTACATACTAAGTTCCATATGTGAGAAGGTAGCTGAACGCCTTGTCCAAAATCATCTTACTGCTGAGAGTTGAGCTCACCCTCAGTCCCTCACAGTTCCACACTGCCTGCAGAGTGAGTTTCCCACGTCTTCACCAGAGACTTTTGCCAGAGGCTTCTGAGACGCAAGTTAACAATGCACACCTGGACGGTATCTCCAGGTGCAGTAGAGTGGTAATCTGGGAACCTCCTTACTCAGAATACTGCTACCTTCACACTGTCATAAGAATGCAGCTAGTTGAGAGCTGGCTTCTAGGCATGCTTCCCTGTGAGAGCTGAGGACAGGGCAGAACCCTCCCGCATCCTGCCTGACTGTAGACGTACCTGCTAACCTCCTTATGTTAGTGGCTGGGATGGGTTGTGGGAAAAGCATGTGTAAGCATTGGGCCTGAACTCCCGTGTATCTGAGTTGAATACAGCGATTTCCAACATCCTTCTTCAATAGGAGTGTAGCTAGGTTCCAACTCCCATGTCCGAGTGGGTAGCAGACATCTGCCTCCCATGCATACACACTTCTGAGAGTTGAGCTTATGGCCTATAACCCTACATCCTGCCTGCCGCTACCTTTCGCTTCCAAAAGGCCTAGGCTCGCTGCTTGACGCAAGTGTTGGGAGAGGTAACTGGAATCTCCCGGCACACAAGACGAGTGCCTCCAAGCTCAATCAAGCGATTTCCTAGTAATTCCTGGGGTAGACTGGTGCTACATACTAAGTTCCATACGTGAGTAGGTAGTTGAACGCCTTGTCCAAAAACATCTTACTTCTGAGAGTTGAGCTCACCCTCAGTCCCTCACAGTTCCACACTGCCTGCAGAGTGAGTTTCGCACGTCTTCACCAGAGACGTTTGCCAGAGGCTTCTGAGACGCAAGTTAACAATGCAGACCTGGAGGGTATCTCCAGGTCCAGTAGAGTGGTAACCTGGGAACCTCCTGTCTCAGAATACTGCTACCTTCACACTGTCATAAGAATGCAGCTAGTTGAGAGCTGGCTTCTAGGCATGCTTCCCTGTGAGAGCTGAGGACAGGGCAGAACCCTCCCGCATCCTGCCTGACTGTAGACGTACCTGCTAACCTCCTTATGTTAGTGGCTGGGATAGGTTGTGGGAAAAGCATGTGTAAGCATTGGGCCTGAACTCCCGTGTATCTGAGTTGAATACAGCGATTTCCAAAGTCCTTCTTCATCAGAGTGTAGCTAGGTTCCCACTCACATGTCCGAGTGGGTAGCACACATCTGCCTCCCATGTATACACACTTCTGAGAGTTGAGCTTATGGCCTGTAAGCCTACCTCCTGCCTGCAGCTACCTTTCGCTTCCAAAAGGCCTAGGCTCGCTGCTTGACGCAAGTGTTGGGAGAGGTAACTGGAATCTCCCGGCACACAAGACTAGTGCCACCAAGCTCAATCCAGCGATTTCCCAGTAATTCCTGGGGTAGACTGGTGCTACATACTAAGTTCCATATGTGAGAAGGTAGCTGAACGCCTTGTCCAAAATCATCTTACTGCTGAGAGTTGAGCTCACCCTCAGTCCCTCACAGTTCCACACTGCCTGCAGAGTGAGTTTCCCACGTCTTCACCAGAGACTTTTGCCAGAGGCTTCTGAGACGCAAGTTAACAATGCACACCTGGACGGTATCTCCAGGTGCAGTAGAGTGGTAATCTGGGAACCTCCTTACTCAGAATACTGCTACCTTCACACTGTCATAAGAATGCAGCTAGTTGAGAGCTGGCTTCTAGGCAAGCTTCCCTGTGAGAGCTGAGGACAGGGCAGAACCCTCCCGCATCCTGCTTGACTGTAGACGTACCTGATAACCTCCTTATGTTAGTGGCTGGTATGGGTAGCGGGAAAAGCATGTGTAAGCCTTGGGCCTGAACTCCCGTGTATCTGAGTTGAATAGAGCGATTTCCAACATCCTTCTTCAATAGGAGTGTAGCTAGGTTCCAACTCCCATGTCCGAGTGGGTAGCAGACATCTGCCTCCCATGCATACACACTTCTGAGAGTTGAGCTTATGGCCTGTAACCCTACATCCTGCCTGCCGCTACCTTTCGCTTCCAAAAGGCCTAGGCTCGCTGCTTGACGCAAGTGTTGGGAGAGGTAACTGGAATCTCCCGTCACACAAGACGAGTGCCTCCAAGCTCAATCAAGCGATTTCCTAGTAATTCCTGGGGTAGACTGGTGCTACATACTAAGTTCCATACGTGAGTATGTAGTTGAACGCCTTGTCCAAAAACATCTTACTTCTCAGAGTTGAGCTCACCCTCAGTCCCTCAGAGTTCCACACTTCCTGCAGAGTGAGTTTCGCACGTCTTCACCAGAGACGTTTGCCAGAGGCTTCTGACACGCAAGTTAACAATGCAGACCTGGAGGGTATCTCCAGGTCCAGTAGAGTGGTAACCTGGGAACCTCCTGTCTCAGAATACTGCTAACTTCACCCTACCATAAGAATGCAGCTAGTTGACAGCTGGCTTCAAGGCCTGCTTCCCTGTGAGAGCTAAGGACAGGGCACAACCCTCCCGCATCCTGCTTGACTGTAGAAGGAGCTGCTAACGTCCTCATGTTAGTGGCAGGGAAACGTTGTGAGAAAAGCATGTGGAATCGTTGTGCCTGAACCCACGTGTATCTGAGTTGAATACAGCGATTTCCAAAGTCCTTCTTCATCAGAGTGTAGCTAGGTTCCCACTCGCATGTCTGAGTGGGTAGCAGACATCTGCCTCCCATGTATACACACTTCTGAGAGTTGAGCTTATGGCCTGTAAGCCTACCTCCTGCCTGCAGCTACCTTTCGCTTCCAAAAGGCCTAGGCTCGCTGCTTCACCGAAGTGTTGGGAGAGGTAACTGGAATCTCCCGGCACACAAGACTAGTGCCACCAAGCTCAATCCAGCGATTTCCCAGTAATTCCT
The DNA here is from genome assembly GCF_053574225.1 of Canis aureus. NCBI lineage: Eukaryota > Metazoa > Chordata > Mammalia > Carnivora > Canidae > Canis > Canis aureus. Next base: position 966,294 of record NW_027554421.1, on the reverse strand, counting down.
GGGGTAGACTGGTGCTACATACTAAGTTCCATATGTGAGAAGGTAGCTGAACGCCTTGTCCAAAATCATCTTACTGCTGAGAGTTGAGCTCACCCTCAGTCCCTCACAGTTCCACACTGCCTGCAGAGTGAGTTTCCCACGTCTTCACCAGAGACTTTTGCCAGAGGCTTCTGAGACGCAAGTTAACAATGCACACCTGGACGGTATCTCCAGGTGCAGTAGAGTGGTAATCTGGGAACCTCCTTACTCAGAATACTGCTACCTTCACACTGTCATAAGAATGCAGCTAGTTGAGAGCTGGCTTCTAGGCATGCTTCCCTGTGAGAGCTGAGGACAGGGCAGAACCCTCCCGCATCCTGCCTGACTGTAGACGTACCTGCTAACCTCCTTATGTTAGTGGCTGGGATGGGTTGTGGGAAAAGCATGTGTAAGCATTGGGCCTGAACTCCCGTGTATCTGAGTTGAATACAGCGATTTCCAACATCCTTCTTCAATAGGAGTGTAGCTAGGTTCCAACTCCCATGTCCGAGTGGGTAGCAGACATCTGCCTCCCATGCATACACACTTCTGAGAGTTGAGCTTATGGCCTATAACCCTACATCCTGCCTGCCGCTACCTTTCGCTTCCAAAAGGCCTAGGCTCGCTGCTTGACGCAAGTGTTGGGAGAGGTAACTGGAATCTCCCGGCACACAAGACGAGTGCCTCCAAGCTCAATCAAGCGATTTCCTAGTAATTCCTGGGGTAGACTGGTGCTACATACTAAGTTCCATACGTGAGTAGGTAGTTGAACGCCTTGTCCAAAAACATCTTACTTCTCAGAGTTGAGCTCACCCTCAGTCCCTCACAGTTCCACACTGCCTGCAGAGTGAGTTTCGCACGTCTTCACCAGAGACGTTTGCCAGAGGCTTCTGAGACGCAAGTTAACAATGCAGACCTGGAGGGTATCTCCAGGTCCAGTAGAGTGGTAACCTGGGAACCTCCTGTCTCAGAATACTGCTACCTTCACCCTGCCATAAGAATGCAGCTAGTTGACAGCTGGCTTCAAGGCCTGCTTCCCTGTGAGAGCTAAGGACAGGGCACAACCCTCCCGCATCCTGCTTGACTGTAGAAGGAGCTGCTAACGTCCTCATGTTAGTGGCAGGGAAACGTTGTGAGAAAAGCATGTGGAATCGTTGTGCCTGAACCCACGTGTATCTGAGTTGAATACAGCGATTTCCAAAGTCCTTCTTCATCAGAGTGTAGCTAGGTTCCCACTCGCATGTACGAGTGGGTAGCAGACATCTGCCTCCCATGTATACACACTTCTGAGAGTTGAGCTTATGGCCTGTAAGCCTACCTCCTGCCTGCAGCTACCTTTCGCTTCCAAAAGGCCTAGGCTCGCTGCTTCACCGAAGTGTTGGGAGAGGTAACTGGAATCTCCCGGCACACAAGACTAGTGCCACCAAGCTCAATCCAGCGATTTCCCAGTAATTCCTGGGGTAGACTGGTGCTACATACTAAGTTCCATATGTGAGAAGGTAGCTGAACGCCTTGTCCAAAATCATCTTACTGCTGAGAGTTGAGCTCACCCTCAGTCCCTCACAGTTCCACACTGCCTGCAGAGTGAGTTTCCCACGTCTTCACCAGAGACTTTTGCCAGAGGCTTCTGAGACGCAAGTTAACAATGCACACCTGGACGGTATCTCCAGGTGCAGTAGAGTGGTAATCTGGGAACCTCCTTACTCAGAATACTGCTACCTTCACACTGTCATAAGAATGCAGCTAGTTGAGAGCTGGCTTCTAGGCATGCTTCCCTGTGAGAGCTGAGGACAGGGCAGAACCCTCCCGCATCCTGCCTGACTGTAGACGTACCTGCTAACCTCCTTATGTTAGTGGCTGGGATAGGTTGTGGGAAAAGCATGTGTAAGCATTGGGCCTGAACTCCCGTGTATCTGAGTTGAATACAGCGATTTCCAAAGTCCTTCTTCATCAGAGTGTAGCTAGGTTCCCACTCACATGTCCGAGTGGGTAGCACACATCTGCCTCCCATGTATACACACTTCTGAGAGTTGAGCTTATGGCCTGTAAGCCTACCTCCTGCCTGCAGCTACCTTTCGCTTCCAAAAGGCCTAGGCTCGCTGCTTGACGCAAGTGTTGGGAGAGGTAACTGGAATCTCCCGGCACACAAGACTAGTGCCACCAAGCTCAATCCAGCGATTTCCCAGTAATTCCTGGGGTAGACTGGTGCTACATACTAAGTTCCATATGTGAGAAGGTAGCTGAACGCCTTGTCCAAAATCATCTTACTGCTGAGAGTTGAGCTCACCCTCAGTCCCTCACAGTTCCACACTGCCTGCAGAGTGAGTTTCCCACGTCTTCACCAGAGACTTTTGCCAGAAGCTTCTGAGACGCAAGTTAACAATGCACACCTGGACGGTATCTCCAGGTGCAGTAGAGTGGTAATCTGGGAACCTCCTTACTCAGAATACTGCTACCTTCACACTGTCATAAGAATGCAGCTAGTTGAGAGCTGGCTTCTAGGCAAGCTTCCCTGTGAGAGCTGAGGACAGGGCAGAACCCTCCCGCATCCTGCCTGACTGTAGACGTACCTGCTAACCTCCTTATGTTAGTGGCTGGGATGGGTTGCGGGAAAAGCATGTGTAAGCATTGGGCCTGAACTCCCGTGTATCTGAGTTGAATACAGCGATTTCCAACATCCTTCTTCAATAGGAGTATAGCTAGGTTCCAACTCCCATGTCCGAGTGGGTAGCAGACATCTGCCTCCCATGCATACACACTTCTGAGAGTTGAGCTTATGGCCTGTAACCCTACATCCTGCCTGCCGCTACCTTTCGCTTCCAAAAGGCCTAGGCTCGCTGCTTGACGCAAGTGTTGGGAGAGGTAACTGGAATCTCCCGGCACACAAGACGAGTGCCTCCAAGCTCAATCAAGCGATTTCCTAGTAATTCCTGGGGTAGACTGGTGCTACATACTAAGTTCCATACGTGAGTATGTAGTTGAACGCCTTGTCCAAAAACATCTTACTTCTCAGAGTTGAGCTCACCCTCAGTCCCTCACAGTTCCACACTGCCTGCAGAGTGAGTTTCGCACGTCTTCACCAGAGACGTTTGCCAGAGGCTTCTGAGACGCAAGTTAACAATGCAGACCTGGAGGGTATCTCCAGGTCCAGTAGAGTGGTAACCTGGGAGCCTCCTGTCTCAGAATCCTGCTACCTTCACCCTGCCATAAGAATGCAGCTAGTTGACAGCTGGCTTCAAGGCCTGCTTCCCTGTGAGAGCTAAGGACAGGGCACAACCCTCCCGCATCCTGCTTGACTGTAGAAGGAGCTGCTAACGTCCTCATGTTAGTGGCAGGGAAACGTTGGGAGAAAAGCATGTGGAATCGTTGTGCCTGAACCACGTGTATCTGAGTTGAATACAGCGATTTCCAAAGTCCTTCTTCATCAGAGTGTAGCTAGGTTCCCACTCGCATGTCCGAGTGGGTAGCAGACATCTGCCTCCCATGTATACACACTTCTGAGAGTTGAGCTTATGGCCTGTAAGCCTACCTCCTGCCTGCAGCTACCTTTCGCTTCCAAAAGGCCTAGGCTCGCTGCTTCACCGAAGTGTTGGGAGAGGTAACTGGAATCTCCCGGCACACAAGACTAGTGCCACCAAGCTCAATCCAGCGATTTCCCAGTAATTCCTGGGGTAGACTGGTGCTACATACTAAGTTCCATATGTGAGAAGGTAGCTGAACGCCTTGTCCAAAATCATCTTACTGCTGAGAGTTGAGCTCACCCTCAGTCCCTCACAGTTCCACACTGCCTGCAGAGTGAGTTTCCCACGTCTTCACCAGAGACTTTTGCCAGAGGCTTCTGAGACGCAAGTTAACAATGCACACCTGGACGGTATCTCCAGGTGCAGTAGAGTGGTAATCTGGGAACCTCCTTACTCAGAATACTGCTACCTTCACACTGTCATAAGAATGCAGCTAGTTGAGAGCTGGCTTCTAGGCAAGCTTCCCTGTGAGAGCTGAGGACAGGGCAGAACCCTCCCGCATCCTGCCTGACTGTAGACGTACCTGCTAACCTCCTTATGTTAGTGGCTGGGATGGGTTGCGGGAAAAGCATGTGTAAGCATTGGGCCTGAACTCCCGTGTATCTGAGTTGAATACAGCGATTTCCAACATCCTTCTAAAATAGGAGTGTAGCTAGGTTCCAACTCCCATGTCCGAGTGGGTAGCAGACATCTGCCTCCCATGCATACACACTTCTGAGAGTTGAGCTTATGGCCTGTAACCCTACATCCTGCCTGCCGCTACCTTTCGCTTCCAAAAGGCCTAGGCTCGCTGCTTGACGCAAGTGTTGGGAGAGGTAACTGGAATCTCCCGGCACACAAGACGAGTGCCTCCAAGCTCAATCAAGCGATTTCCTAGTAATTCCTGGGGTAGACTGGTGCTACATACTAAGTTCCATACGTGAGTATGTAGTTGAACGCCTTGTCCAAAAACATCTTACTTCTCAGAGTTGAGCTCACCCTCAGTCCCTCACAGTTCCACACTGCCTGCAGAGTGAGTTTCGCACGTCTTCACCAGAGACGTTTGCCAGAGGCTTCTGACACGCAAGTTAACAATGCAGACCTGGAGGGTATCTCCAGGTCCAGTAGAGTGGTAACCTGGGAACCTCCTGTCTCAGAATACTGCTACATTCACCCTACCATAAGAATGCAGCTAGTTGACAGCTGGCTTCAAGGCCTGCTTCCCTGTGAGAGCTAAGGACAGGGCACAACCCTCCCGCATCCTGCTTGACTGTAGAAGGAGCTGCTAACGTCCTCATATTAGTGGCAGGGAAACGTTGTGAGAAAAGCATGTGGAATCGTTGTGCCTGAACCCACGTGTATCTGAGTTGAATACAGCGATTTCCAAAGTCCTTCTTCATCAGAGTGTAGCTAGGTTCCCACTCGCATGTCTGAGTGGGTAGCAGACATCTGCCTCCCATGTATACACACTTCTGAGAGTTGAGCTTATGGCCTGTAAGCCTACCTCCTGCCTGCAGCTACCTTTCGCTTCCAAAAGGCCTAGGCTCACTGCTTCACCGAAGTGTTGGGAGAGGTAACTGGAATCTCCCGGCACACAAGACTAGTGCCACCAAGCTCAATCCAGCGATTTCCCAGTAATTCCTGGGGTAGACTGGTGCTACATACTAAGTTCCATATGTGAGAAGGTAGCTGAACGCCTTGTCCAAAATCATCTTACTGCTGAGAGTTGAGTTCACCCTCAGTCCCTCACAGTTCCACACTGCCTGCAGAGTGAGTTTCCCACGTCTTCACCAGAGACTTTTGCCAGAGGCTTCTGAGACGCAAGTTAACAATGCACACCTGGACGGTATCTCCAGGTGCAGTAGAGTGGTAATCTGGGAACCTCCTTACTCAGAATACTGCTACCTTCACACTGTCATAAGAATGCAGCTAGTTGAGAGCTGGCTTCTAGGCATGCTTCCCTGTGAAAGCTGAGGACAGGGCAGAACCCTCCCGCATCCTGCCTGACTGTAGACGTACCTGCTAACCTCCTTATGTTAGTGGCTGGGATGGGTTGTGGGAAAAGCATGTGTAAGCATTGGGCCTGAACTCCCGTGTATCTGAGTTGAATACAGCGATTTCCAACATCCTTCTTCAATAGGAGTGTAGCTAGGTTCCAACTCCCATGTCCGAGTGGGTAGCAGACATCTGCCTCCCATGCATACACACTTCTGAGAGTTGAGCTTATGGCCTATAACCCTACATCCTGCCTGCCGCTACCTTTCGCTTCCAAAAGGCCTAGGCTCGCTGCTTGACGCAAGTGTTGGGAGAGGTAACTGGAATCTCCCGGCACACAAGACGAGTGCCTCCAAGCTCAATCAAGCGATTTCCTAGTAATTCCTGGGGTAGACTGGTGCTACATACTAAGTTCCATACGTTAGTAGGTAGTTGAACGCCTTGTCCAAAAACATCTTACTTCTGAGAGTTGAGCTCACCCTCAGTCCCTCACAGTTCCACACTGCCTGCAGAGTGAGTTTCGCACGTCTTCACCAGAGACGTTTGCCAGAGGCTTCTGAGACGCAAGTTAACAATGCAGACCTGGAGGGTATCTCCAGGTCCAGTAGAGTGGTAACCTGGGAACCTCCTGTCTCAGAATACTGCTACCTTCACCCTGCCATAAGAATGCAGCTAGTTGACAGCTGGCTTCAAGGCCTGCTTCCCTGTGAGAGCTAAGGACAGGGCACAACCCTCCCGCATCCTGCTTGACTGTAGAAGGAGCTGCTAACGTCCTCATGTTAGTGGCAGGGAAACGTTGTGAGAAAAGCATGTGGAATCGTTGTGCCTGAACCCACGTGTATCTGAGTTGAATACAGCGATTTCCAAAGTCCTTCTTCATCAGAGTGTAGCTAGGTTCCCACTCGCATGTCCGAGTGGGTAGCAGACATCTGCCTCCCATGTATACACACTTCTGAGAGTTGAGCTTATGGCCTGTAAGCCTACCTCCTGCCTGCAGCTACCTTTCGCTTCCAAAAGGCCTAGGCTCGCTGCTTCACCGAAGTGTTGGGAGAGGTAACTGGAATCTCCCGGCACACAAGACTAGTGCCACCAAGCTCAATCCAGCGATTTCCCAGTAATTCCTGGGGTAGACTGGTGCTACATACTAAGTTCCATATGTGAGAAGGTAGCTGAACGCCTTGTCCAAAATCATCTTACTGCTGAGAGTTGAGCTCACCCTCAGTCCCTCACAGTTCCACACTGCCTGCAGAGTGAGTTTCCCACGTCTTCACCAGAGACTTTTGCCAGAGGCTTCTGAGACGCAAGTTAACAATGCACACCTGGACGGTATCTCCAGGTGCAGTAGAGTGGTAATCTGGGAACCTCCTTACTCAGAATACTGCTACCTTCACACTGTCATAAGAATGCAGCTAGTTGAGAGCTGGCTTCTAGGCATGCTTCCCTGTGAGAGCTGAGGACAGGGCAGAACCCTCCCGCATCCTGCCTGACTGTAGACGTACCTGCTAACCTCCTTATGTTAGTGGCTGGGATAGGTTGTGGGAAAAGCATGTGTAAGCATTGGGCCTGAACTCCCGTGTATCTGAGTTGAATACAGCGATTTCCAAAGTCCTTCTTCATCAGAGTGTAGCTAGGTTCCCACTCACATGTCCGAGTGGGTAGCACACATCTGCCTCCCATGTATACACACTTCTGAGAGTTGAGCTTATGGCCTGTAAGCCTACGTCCTGCCTGCAGCTACCTTTCGCTTCCAAAAGGCCTAGGCTCGCTGCTTGACGCAAGTGTTGGGAGAGGTAACTGGAATCTCCCGGCACACAAGACTAGTGCCACCAAGCTCAATCCAGCGATTTCCCAGTAATTCCTGGGGTAGACTGGTGCTACATACTAAGTTCCATATGTGAGAAGGTAGCTGAACGCCTTGTCCAAAATCATCTTACTGCTGAGAGTTGAGCTCACCCTCAGTCCCTCACAGTTCCACACTGCCTGCAGAGTGAGTTTCCCACGTCTTCACCAGAGACTTTTGCCAGAGGCTTCTGAGACGCAAGTTAACAATGCACACCTGGACGGTATCTCCAGGTGCAGTAGAGTGGTAATCTGGGAACCTCCTTACTCAGAATACTGCTACCTTCACACTGTCATAAGAATGCAGCTAGTTGAGAGCTGGCTTCTAGGCAAGCTTCCCTGTGAGAGCTGAGGACAGGGCAGAACCCTCCCGCATCCTGCCTGACTGTAGACGTACCTGCTAACCTCCTTATGTTAGTGGCTGGGATGGGTTGCGGGAAAAGCATGTGTAAGCATTGGGCCTGAACTCCCGTGTATCTGAGTTGAATAGAGCGATTTCCAACATCCTTCTTCAATAGGAGTGTAGCTAGGTTCCAACTCCCATGTCCGAGTGGGTAGCAGACATCTGCCTCCCATGCATACACACTTCTGAGAGTTGAGCTTATGGCCTGTAACCCTACATCCTGCCTGCCGCTACCTTTCGCTTCCAAAAGGCCTAGGCTCGCTGCTTGACGCAAGTGTTGGGAGAGGTAACTGGAATCTCCCGGCACACAAGACGAGTGCCTCCAAGCTCAATCAAGCGATTTCCTAGTAATTCCTGGGGTAGACTGGTGCTACATACTAAGTTCCATACGTGAGTATGTAGTTGAACGCCTTGTCCAAAAACATCTTACTTCTCAGAGTTGAGCTCACCCTCAGTCCCTCAGAGTTCCACACTTCCTGCAGAGTGAGTTTCGCACGTCTTCACCAGAGACGTTTGCCAGAGGCTTCTGACACGCAAGTTAACAATGCAGACCTGGAGGGTATCTCCAGGTCCAGTAGAGTGGTAACCTGGGAACCTCCTGTCTCAGAATACTGCTACCTTCACCCTACCATAAGAATGCAGCTAGTTGACAGCTGGCTTCAAGGCCTGCTTCCCTGTGAGAGCTAAGGACAGGGCACAACCCTCCCGCATCCTGCTTGACTGTAGAAGGAGCTGCTAACGTCCTCATATTAGTGGCAGGGAAACGTTGTGAGAAAAGCATGTGGAATCGTTGTGCCTGAACCCACGTGTATCTGAGTTGAATACAGCGATTTCCAAAGTCCTTCTTCATCAGAGTGTAGCTAGGTTCCCACTCGCATGTCTGAGTGGGTAGCAGACATCTGCCTCCCATGTATACACACTTCTGAGAGTTGAGCTTATGGCCTGTAAGCCTACCTCCTGCCTGCAGCTACCTTTCGCTTCCAAAAGGCCTAGGCTCGCTGCTTCACCGAAGTGTTGGGAGAGGTAACTGGAATATCCCGGCACACAAGACTAGTGCCTCCAAGCTCAATCCAGCGATTTCCCAGTAATTCCTGGGGTAGACTGGTGCTACATACTAAGTTCCATATGTGAGAAGGTAGCTGAACGCCTTGTCCAAAATCATCTTACTGCTGAGAGTTGAGCTCACCCTCAGTCCCTCACAGTTCCACACTGCCTGCAGAGTGAGTTTCGCACGTCTTCACCAGAGACTTTTGCCAGAGGCTTCTGAGACGCAAGTTAACAATGCACACCTGGACGGTATCTCCAGGTGCAGTAGAGTGGTAATCTGGGAACCTCCTTACTCAGAATACTGCTACCTTCACACTGTCATAAGAATGCAGCTAGTTGAGAGCTGGCTTCTAGGCATGCTTCCCTGTGAGAGCTGAGGACAGGGCAGAACCCTCCCGCATCCTGCCTGACTGTAGACGTACCTGCTAACCTCCTTATGTTAGTGGCTGGGATGGGTTGTGGGAAAAGCATGTGTAAGCATTGGGCCTGAACTCCCGTGTATCTGAGTTGAATACAGCGATTTCCAACATCCTTCTTCAATAGGAGTGTAGCTAGGTTCCAACTCCCATGTCCGAGTGGGTAGCAGACATCTGCCTCCCATGCATACACACTTCTGAGAGTTGAGCTTATGGCCTATAACCCTACATCCTGCCTGCCGCTACCTTTCGCTTCCAAAAGGCCTAGGCTCGCTGCTTGACGCAAGTGTTGGGAGAGGTAACTGGAATCTCCCGGCACACAAGACGAGTGCCTCCAAGCTCAATCAAGCGATTTCCTAGTAATTCCTGGGGTAGACTGGTGCTACATACTAAGTTCCATACGTGAGTAGGTAGTTGAACGCCTTGTCCAAAAACATCTTACTTCTGAGAGTTGAGCTCACCCTCAGTCCCTCACAGTTCCACACTGCCTGCAGAGTGAGTTTCGCACGTCTTCACCAGAGACGTTTGCCAGAGGCTTCTGAGACGCAAGTTAACAATGCAGACCTGGAGGGTATCTCCAGGTCCAGTAGAGTGGTAACCTGGGAACCTCCTGTCTCAGAATACTGCTACCTTCACCCTGCCATAAGAATGCAGCTAGTTGACAGCTGGCTTCAAGGCCTGCTTCCCTGTGAGAGCTAAGGACAGGGCACAACCCTCCCGCATCCTGCTTGACTGTAGAAGGAGCTGCTAACGTCCTCATGTTAGTGGCAGGGAAACGTTGTGAGAAAAGCATGTGGAATCGTTGTGCCTGAACCCACGTGTATCTGAGTTGAATACAGCGATTTCCAAAGTCCTTCTTCATCAGAGTGTAGCTAGGTTCCCACTCGCATGTCCGAGTGGGTAGCAGACATCTGCCTCCCATGTATACACACTTCTGAGAGTTGAGCTTATGGCCTGTAAGCCTACGTCCTGCCTGCAGCTACCTTTCGCTTCCAAAAGGCCTAGGCTCGCTGCTTCACCGAAGTGTTGGGAGAGGTAACTGGAATCTCCCGGCACACAAGACTAGTGCCACCAAGCTCAATCCAGCGATTTCCCAGTAATTCCTGGGGTAGACTGGTGCTACATACTAAGTTCCATATGTGAGAAGGTAGCTGAACGCCTTGTCCAAAATCATCTTACTGCTGAGAGTTGAGCTCACCCTCAGTCCCTCACAGTTCCACACTGCCTGCAGAGTGAGTTTCCCACGTCTTCACCAGAGACTTTTGCCAGAGGCTTCTGAGACGCAAGTTAACAATGCACACCTGGACGGTATCTCCAGGTGCAGTAGAGTGGTAATCTGGGAACCTCCTTACTCAGAATACTGCTACCTTCACACTGTCATAAGAATGCAGCTAGTTGAGAGCTGGCTTCTAGGCAAGCTTCCCTGTGAGAGCTGAGGACAGGGCAGAACCCTCCCGCATCCTGCCTGACTGTAGACGTACCTGCTAACCTCCTTATGTTAGTGGCTGGGATGGGTTGCGGGAAAAGCATGTGTAAGCATTGGGCCTGAACTCCCGTGTATCTGAGTTGAATAGAGCGATTTCCAACATCCTTCTTCAATAGGAGTGTAGCTAGGTTCCAACTCCCATGTCCGAGTGGGTAGCAGACATCTGCCTCCCATGCATACACACTTCTGAGAGTTGAGCTTATGGCCTGTAACCCTACATCCTGCCTGCCGCTACCTTTCGCTTCCAAAAGGCCTAGGCTCGCTGCTTGACGCAAGTGTTGGGAGAGGTAACTGGAATCTCCCGGCACACAAGACGAGTGCCTCCAAGCTCAATCAAGCGATTTCCTAGTAATTCCTGGGGTAGACTGGTGCTACATACTAAGTTCCATACGTGAGTATGTAGTTGAACGCCTTGTCCAAAAACATCTTACTTCTCAGAGTTGAGCTCACCCTCAGTCCCTCAGAGTTCCACACTTCCTGCAGAGTGAGTTTCGCACGTCTTCACCAGAGACGTTTGCCAGAGGCTTCTGACACGCAAGTTAACAATGCAGACCTGGAGGGTATCTCCAGGTCCAGTAGAGTGGTAACCTGGGAACCTCCTGTCTCAGAATACTGCTACCTTCACCCTACCATAAGAATGCAGCTAGTTGACAGCTGGCTTCAAGGCCTGCTTCCCTGTGAGAGCTAAGGACAGGGCACAACCCTCCCGCATCCTGCTTGACTGTAGAAGGAGCTGCTAACGTCCTCATATTAGTGGCAGGGAAACGTTGTGAGAAAAGCATGTGGAATCGTTGTGCCTGAACCCACGTGTATCTGAGTTGAATACAGCGATTTCCAAAGTCCTTCTTCATCAGAGTGTAGCTAGGTTCCCACTCGCATGTCTGAGTGGGTAGCAGACATCTGCCTCCCATGTATACACACTTCTGAGAGTTGAGCTTATGGCCTGTAAGCCTACCTCCTGCCTGCAGCTACCTTTCGCTTCCAAAAGGCCTAGGCTCGCTGCTTCACCGAAGTGTTGGGAGAGGTAACTGGAATATCCCGGCACACAAGACTAGTGCCTCCAAGCTCAATCCAGCGATTTCCCAGTAATTCCTGGGGTAGACTGGTGCTACATACTAAGTTCCATATGTGAGAAGGTAGCTGAACGCCTTGTCCAAAATCATCTTACTGCTGAGAGTTGAGCTCACCCTCAGTCCCTCACAGTTCCACACTGCCTGCAGAGTGAGTTTCGCACGTCTTCACCAGAGACTTTTGCCAGAGGCTTCTGAGACGCAAGTTAACAATGCACACCTGGACGGTATCTCCAGGTGCAGTAGAGTGGTAATCTGGGAACCTCCTTACTCAGAATACTGCTACCTTCACACTGTCATAAGAATGCAGCTAGTTGAGAGCTGGCTTCTAGGCATGCTTCCCTGTGAGAGCTGAGGACAGGGCAGAACCCTCCCGCATCCTGCCTGACTGTAGACGTACCTGCTAACCTCCTTATGTTAGTGGCTGGGATGGGTTGTGGGAAAAGCATGTGTAAGCATTGGGCCTGAACTCCCGTGTATCTGAGTTGAATACAGCGATTTCCAACATCCTTCTTCAATAGGAGTGTAGCTAGGTTCCAACTCCCATGTCCGAGTGGGTAGCAGACATCTGCCTCCCATGCATACACACTTCTGAGAGTTGAGCTTATGGCCTATAACCCTACATCCTGCCTGCCGCTACCTTTCGCTTCCAAAAGGCCTAGGCTCGCTGCTTGACGCAAGTGTTGGGAGAGGTAACTGGAATCTCCCGGCACACAAGACGAGTGCCTCCAAGCTCAATCAAGCGATTTCCTAGTAATTCCTGGGGTAGACTGGTGCTACATACTAAGTTCCATACGTGAGTAGGTAGTTGAACGCCTTGTCCAAAAACATCTTACTTCTGAGAGTTGAGCTCACCCTCAGTCCCTCACAGTTCCACACTGCCTGCAGAGTGAGTTTCGCACGTCTTCACCAGAGACGTTTGCCAGAGGCTTCTGAGACGCAAGTTAACAATGCAGACCTGGAGGGTATCTCCAGGTCCAGTAGAGTGGTAACCTGGGAACCTCCTGTCTCAGAATACTGCTACCTTCACCCTGCCATAAGAATGCAGCTAGTTGACAGCTGGCTTCAAGGCCTGCTTCCCTGTGAGAGCTAAGGACAGGGCACAACCCTCCCGCATCCTGCTTGACTGTAGAAGGAGCTGCTAACGTCCTCATGTTAGTGGCAGGGAAACGTTGTGAGAAAAGCATGTGGAATCGTTGTGCCTGAACCCACGTGTATCTGAGTTGAATACAGCGATTTCCAAAGTCCTTCTTCATCAGAGTGTAGCTAGGTTCCCACTCGCATGTCCGAGTGGGTAGCAGACATCTGCCTCCCATGTATACACACTTCTGAGAGTTGAGCTTATGGCCTGTAAGCCTACCTCCTGCCTGCAGCTACCTTTCGCTTCCAAAAGGCCTAGGCTCGCTGCTTCACCGAAGTGTTGGGAGAGGTAACTGGAATCTCCCGGCACACAAGACTAGTGCCACCAAGCTCAATCCAGCGATTTCCCAGTAATTCCTGGGGTAGACTGGTGCTACATACTAAGTTCCATATGTGAGAAGGTAGCTGAACGCCTTGTCCAAAATCATCTTACTGCTGAGAGTTGAGCTCACCCTCAGTCCCTCACAGTTCCACACTGCCTGCAGAGTGAGTTTCCCACGTCTTCACCAGAGACTTTTGCCAGAGGCTTCTGAGACGCAAGTTAACAATGCACACCTGGACGGTATCTCCAGGTGCAGTAGAGTGGTAATCTGGGAACCTCCTTACTCAGAATACTGCTACCTTCACACTGTCATAAGAATGCAGCTAGTTGAGAGCTGGCTTCTAGGCATGCTTCCCTGTGAGAGCTGAGGACAGGGCAGAACCCTCCCGCATCCTGCCTGACTGTAGACGTACCTGCTAACCTCCTTATGTTAGTGGCTGGGATAGGTTGTGGGAAAAGCATGTGTAAGCATTGGGCCTGAACTCCCGTGTATCTGAGTTGAATACAGCGATTTCCAAAGTCCTTCTTCATCAGAGTGTAGCTAGGTTCCCACTCACATGTCCGAGTGGGTAGCACACATCTGCCTCCCATGTATACACACTTCTGAGAGTTGAGCTTATGGCCTGTAAGCCTACGTCCTGCCTGCAGCTACCTTTCGCTTCCAAAAGGCCTAGGCTCGCTGCTTGACGCAAGTGTTGGGAGAGGTAACTGGAATCTCCCGGCACACAAGACTAGTGCCACCAAGCTCAATCCAGCGATTTCCCAGTAATTCCTGGGGTAGACTGGTGCTACATACTAAGTTCCATATGTGAGAAGGTAGCTGAACGCCTTGTCCAAAATCATCTTACTGCTGAGAGTTGAGCTCACCCTCAGTCCCTCACAGTTCCACACTGCCTGCAGAGTGAGTTTCCCACGTCTTCACCAGAGACTTTTGCCAGAGGCTTCTGAGACGCAAGTTAACAATGCACACCTGGACGGTATCTCCAGGTGCAGTAGAGTGGTAATCTGGGAACCTCCTTACTCAGAATACTGCTACCTTCACACTGTCATAAGAATGCAGCTAGTTGAGAGCTGGCTTCTAGGCAAGCTTCCCTGTGAGAGCTGAGGACAGGGCAGAACCCTCCCGCATCCTGCCTGACTGTAGACGTACCTGCTAACCTCCTTATGTTAGTGGCTGGGATGGGTTGCGGGAAAAGCATGTGTAAGCATTGGGCCTGAACTCCCGTGTATCTGAGTTGAATAGAGCGATTTCCAACATCCTTCTTCAATAGGAGTGTAGCTAGGTTCCAACTCCCATGTCCGAGTGGGTAGCAGACATCTGCCTCCCATGCATACACACTTCTGAGAGTTGAGCTTATGGCCTGTAACACTACATCCTGCCTGCCGCTACCTTTCGCTTCCAAAAGGCCTAGGCTCGCTGCTTGACGCAAGTGTTGGGAGAGGTAACTGGAATCTCCCGGCACACAAGACGAGTGCCTCCAAGCTCAATCAAGCGATTTCCTAGTAATTCCTGGGGTAGACTGGTGCTACATACTAAGTTCCATACGTGAGTATGTAGTTGAACGCCTTGTCCAAAAACATCTTACTTCTCAGAGTTGAGCTCACCCTCAGTCCCTCAGAGTTCCACACTTCCTGCAGAGTGAGTTTCGCACGTCTTCACCAGAGACGTTTGCCAGAGGCTTCTGACACGCAAGTTAACAATGCAGACCTGGAGGGTATCTCCAGGTCCAGTAGAGTGGTAACCTGGGAACCTCCTGTCTCAGAATACTGCTACCTTCACCCTACCATAAGAATGCAGCTAGTTGACAGCTGGCTTCAAGGCCTGCTTCCCTGTGAGAGCTAAGGACAGGGCACAACCCTCCCGCATCCTGCTTGACTGTAGAAGGAGCTGCTAACGTCCTCATATTAGTGGCAGGGAAACGTTGTGAGAAAAGCATGTGGAATCGTTGTGCCTGAACCCACGTGTATCTGAGTTGAATACAGCGATTTCCAAAGTCCTTCTTCATCAGAGTGTAGCTAGGTTCCCACTCGCATGTCTGAGTGGGTAGCAGACATCTGCCTCCCATGTATACACACTTCTGAGAGTTGAGCTTATGGCCTGTAAGCCTACCTCCTGCCTGCAGCTACCTTTCGCTTCCAAAAGGCCTAGGCTCGCTGCTTCACCGAAGTGTTGGGAGAGGTAACTGGAATCTCCCGGCACACAAGACTAGTGCCACCAAGCTCAATCCAGCGATTTCCCAGTAATTCCTGGGGTAGACTGGTGCTACATACTAAGTTCCATATGTGAGAAGGTAGCTGAACGCCTTGTCCAAAATCATCTTACTGCTGAGAGTTGAGCTCACCCTCAGTCCCTCACAGTTCCACACTGCCTGCAGAGTGAGTTTCCCACGTCTTCACCAGAGACTTTTGCCAGAGGCTTCTGAGACGCAAGTTAACAATGCACACCTGGACGGTATCTCCAGGTGCAGTAGAGTGGTAATCTGGGAACCTCCTTACTCAGAATACTGCTACCTTCACACTGTCATAAGAATGCAGCTAGTTGAGAGCTGGCTTCTAGGCATGCTTCCCTGTGAGAGCTGAGGACAGGGCAGAACCCTCCCGCATCCTGCCTGACTGTAGACGTACCTGCTAACCTCCTTATGTTAGTGGCTGGGATGGGTTGTGGGAAAAGCATGTGTAAGCATTGGGCCTGAACTCCCGTGTATCTGAGTTGAATACAGCGATTTCCAACATCCTTCTTCAATAGGAGTGTAGCTAGGTTCCAACTCCCATGTCCGAGTGGGTAGCAGACATCTGCCTCCCATGCATACACACTTCTGAGAGTTGAGCTTATGGCCTATAACCCTACATCCTGCCTGCCGCTACCTTTCGCTTCCAAAAGGCCTAGGCTCGCTGCTTGACGCAAGTGTTGGGAGAGGTAACTGGAATCTCCCGGCACACAAGACGAGTGCCTCCAAGCTCAATCAAGCGATTTCCTAGTAATTCCTGGGGTAGACTGGTGCTACATACTAAGTTCCATACGTGAGTAGGTAGTTGAACGCCTTGTCCAAAAACATCTTACTTCTGAGAGTTGAGCTCACCCTCAGTCCCTCACAGTTCCACACTGCCTGCAGAGTGAGTTTCGCACGTCTTCACCAGAGACGTTTGCCAGAGGCTTCTGAGACGCAAGTTAACAATGCAGACCTGGAGGGTATCTCCAGGTCCAGTAGAGTGGTAACCTGGGAACCTCCTGTCTCAGAATACTGCTACCTTCACCCTGCCATAAGAATGCAGCTAGTTGACAGCTGGCTTCAAGGCCTGCTTCCCTGTGAGAGCTAAGGACAGGGCACAACCCTCCCGCATCCTGCTTGACTGTAGAAGGAGCTGCTAACGTCCTCATGTTAGTGGCAGGGAAACGTTGTGCGAAAAGCATGTGGAATCGTTGTGCCTGAACCCACGTGTATCTGAGTTGAATACAGCGATTTCCAAAGTCCTTCTTCATCAGAGTGTAGCTAGGTTCCCACTCGCATGTCCGAGTGGGTAGCAGACATCTGCCTCCCATGTATACACACTTCTGAGAGTTGAGCTTATGGCCTGTAAGCCTACATCCTGCCTGCAGCTACCTTTCGCTTCCAAAAGGCCTAGGCTCGCTGCTTCACCGAAGTGTTGGGAGAGGTAACTGGAATCTCCCGGCACACAAGACTAGTGCCACCAAGCTCAATCCAGCGATTTCCCAGTAATTCCTGGGGTAGACTGGTGCTACATACTAAGTTCCATATGTGAGAAGGTAGCTGAACGCCTTGTCCAAAATCATCTTACTGCTGAGAGTTGAGCTCACCCTCAGTCCCTCACAGTTCCACACTGCCTGCAGAGTGAGTTTCCCACGTCTTCACCAGAGACTTTTGCCAGAGGCTTCTGAGACGCAAGTTAACAATGCACACCTGGACGGTATCTCCAGGTGCAGTAGAGTGGTAATCTGGGAACCTCCTTACTCAGAATACTGCTACCTTCACACTGTCATAAGAATGCAGCTAGTTGAGAGCTGGCTTCTAGGCAAGCTTCCCTGTGAGAGCTGAGGACAGGGCAGAACCCTCCCGCATCCTGCCTGACTGTAGACGTACCTGCTAACCTCCTTATGTTAGTGGCTGGGATGGGTTGCGGGAAAAGCATGTGTAAGCATTGGGCCTGAACTCCCGTGTATCTGAGTTGAATACAGCGATTTCCAACATCCTTCTAAAATAGGAGTGTAGCTAGGTTCCAACTCCCATGTCCGAGTGGGTAGCAGACATCTGCCTCCCATGCATACACACTTCTGAGAGTTGAGCTTATGGCCTGTAACCCTACATCCTGCCTGCCGCTACCTTTCGCTTCCAAAAGGCCTAGGCTCGCTGCTTGACGCAAGTGTTGGGAGAGGTAACTGGAATCTCCCGGCACACAAGACGAGTGCCTCCAAGCTCAATCAAGCGATTTCCTAGTAATTCCTGGGGTAGACTGGTGCTACATACTAAGTTCCATACGTGAGTATGTAGTTGAACGCCTTGTCCAAAAACATCTTACTTCTCAGAGTTGAGCTCACCCTCAGTCCCTCAGAGTTCCACACTTCCTGCAGAGTGAGTTTCGCACGTCTTCACCAGAGACGTTTGCCAGAGGCTTCTGACACGCAAGTTAACAATGCAGACCTGGAGGGTATCTCCAGGTCCAGTAGAGTGGTAACCTGGGAACCTCCTGTCTCAGAATACTGCTACCTTCACCCTACCATAAGAATGCAGCTAGTTGACAGCTGGCTTCAAGGCCTGCTTCCCTGTGAGAGCTAAGGACAGGGCACAACCCTCCCGCATCCTGCTTGACTGTAGAAGGAGCTGCTAACGTCCTCATATTAGTGGCAGGGAAACGTTGTGAGAAAAGCATGTGGAATCGTTGTGCCTGAACCCACGTGTATCTGAGTTGAATACAGCGATTTCCAAAGTCCTTCTTCATCAGAGTGTAGCTAGGTTCCCACTCGCATGTCTGAGTGGGTAGCAGACATCTGCCTCCCATGTATACACACTTCTGAGAGTTGAGCTTATGGCCTGTAAGCCTACCTCCTGCCTGCAGCTACCTTTCGCTTCCAAAAGGCCTAGGCTCGCTGCTTCACCGAAGTGTTGGGAGAGGTAACTGGAATCTCCCGGCACACAAGACTAGTGCCACCAAGCTCAATCCAGCGATTTCCCAGTAATTCCTGGGGTAGACTGGTGCTACATACTAAGTTCCATATGTGAGAAGGTAGCTGAACGCCTTGTCCAAAATCATCTTACTGCTGAGAGTTGAGCTCACCCTCAGTCCCTCACAGTTCCACACTGCCTGCAGAGTGAGTTTCCCACGTCTTCACCAGAGACTTTTGCCAGAGGCTTCTGAGACGCAAGTTAACAATGCACACCTGGACGGTATCTCCAGGTGCAGTAGAGTGGTAATCTGGGAACCTCCTTACTCAGAATACTGCTACCTTCACACTGTCATAAGAATGCAGCTAGTTGAGAGCTGGCTTCTAGGCATGCTTCCCTGTGAGAGCTGAGGACAGGGCAGAACCCTCCCGCATCCTGCCTGACTGTAGACGTACCTGCTAACCTCCTTATGTTAGTGGCTGGGATGGGTTGTGGGAAAAGCATGTGTAAGCATTGGGCCTGAACTCCCGTGTATCTGAGTTGAATACAGCGATTTCCAACATCCTTCTTCAATAGGAGTGTAGCTAGGTTCCAACTCCCATGTCCGAGTGGGTAGCAGACATCTGCCTCCCATGCATACACACTTCTGAGAGTTGAGCTTATGGCCTATAACCCTACATCCTGCCTGCCGCTACCTTTCGCTTCCAAAAGGCCTAGGCTCGCTGCTTGACGCAAGTGTTGGGAGAGGTAACTGGAATCTCCCGGCACACAAGACGAGTGCCTCCAAGCTCAATCAAGCGATTTCCTAGTAATTCCTGGGGTAGACTGGTGCTACATACTAAGTTCCATACGTGAGTAGGTAGTTGAACGCCTTGTCCAAAAACATCTTACTTCTGAGAGTTGAGCTCACCCTCAGTCCCTCACAGTTCCACACTGCCTGCAGAGTGAGTTTCGCACGTCTTCACCAGAGACGTTTGCCAGAGGCTTCTGAGACGCAAGTTAACAATGCAGACCTGGAGGGTATCTCCAGGTCCAGTAGAGTGGTAACCTGGGAACCTCCTGTCTCAGAATACTGCTACCTTCACCCTGCCATAAGAATGCAGCTAGTTGACAGCTGGCTTCAAGGCCTGCTTCCCTGTGAGAGCTAAGGACAGGGCACAACCCTCCCGCATCCTGCTTGACTGTAGAAGGAGCTGCTAACGTCCTCATGTTAGTGGCAGGGAAACGTTGTGAGAAAAGCATGTGGAATCGTTGTGCCTGAACCCACGTGTATCTGAGTTGAATACAGCGATTTCCAAAGTCCTTCTTCATCAGAGTGTAGCTAGGTTCCCACTCGCATGTCCGAGTGGGTAGCAGACATCTGCCTCCCATGTATACACACTTCTGAGAGTTGAGCTTATGGCCTGTAAGCCTACCTCCTGCCTGCAGCTACCTTTCGCTTCCAAAAGGCCTAGGCTCGCTGCTTCACCGAAGTGTTGGGAGAGGTAACTGGAATCTCCCGGCACACAAGACTAGTGCCACCAAGCTCAATCCAGCGATTTCCCAGTAATTCCTGGGGTAGACTGGTGCTACATACTAAGTTCCATATGTGAGAAGGTAGCTGAACGCCTTGTCCAAAATCATCTTACTGCTGAGAGTTGAGCTCACCCTCAGTCCCTCACAGTTCCACACTGCCTGCAGAGTGAGTTTCCCACGTCTTCACCAGAGACTTTTGCCAGAGGCTTCTGAGACGCAAGTTAACAATGCACACCTGGACGGTATCTCCAGGTGCAGTAGAGTGGTAATATGGGAACCTCCTTACTCAGAATACTGCTACCTTCACACTGTCATAAGAATGCAGCTAGTTGAGAGCTGGCTTCTAGGCATGCTTCCCTGTGAGAGCTGAGGACAGGGCAGAACCCTCCCGCATCCTGCCTGACTGTAGACGTACCTGCTAACCTCCTTATGTTAGTGGCTGGGATAGGTTGTGGGAAAAGCATGTGTAAGCATTGGGCCTGAACTCCCGTGTATCTGAGTTGAATACAGCGATTTCCAAAGTCCTTCTTCATCAGACTGTAGCTAGGTTCCCACTCACATGTCCGAGTGGGTAGCACACATCTGCCTCCCATGTATACACACTTCTGAGAGTTGAGCTTATGGCCTGTAAGCCTACGTCCTGCCTGCAGCTACCTTTCGCTTCCAAAAGGCCTAGGCTCGCTGCTTGACGCAAGTGTTGGGAGAGGTAACTGGAATCTCCCGGCACACAAGACTAGTGCCACCAAGCTCAATCCAGCGATTTCCCAGTAATTCCTGGGGTAGACTGGTGCTACATACTAAGTTCCATATGTGAGAAGGTAGCTGAACGCCTTGTCCAAAATCATCTTACTGCTGAGAGTTGAGCTCACCCTCAGTCCCTCACAGTTCCACACTGCCTGCAGAGTGAGTTTCCCACGTCTTCACCAGAGACTTTTGCCAGAGGCTTCTGAGACGCAAGTTAACAATGCACACCTGGACGGTATCTCCAGGTGCAGTAGAGTGGTAATCTGGGAACCTCCTTACTCAGAATACTGCTACCTTCACACTGTCATAAGAATGCAGCTAGTTGAGAGCTGGCTTCTAGGCAAGCTTCCCTGTGAGAGCTGAGGACAGGGCAGAACCCTCCCGCATCCTGCCTGACTGTAGACGTACCTGCTAACCTCCTTATGTTAGTGGCTGGGATGGGTTGCGGGAAAAGCATGTGTAAGCATTGGGCCTGAACTCCCGTGTATCTGAGTTGAATACAGCGATTTCCAACATCCTTCTTCAATAGGAGTGTAGCTAGGTTCCAACTCCCATGTCCGAGTGGGTAGCAGACATCTGCCTCCCATGCATACACACTTCTGAGAGTTGAGCTTATGGCCTGTAACCCTACATCCTGCCTGCCGCTACCTTTCGCTTCCAAAAGGCCTAGGCTCGCTGCTTGACGCAAGTGTTGGGAGAGGTAACTGGAATCTCCCGGCACACAAGACGAGTGCCTCCAAGCTCAATCAAGCGATTTCCTAGTAATTCCTGGGGTAGACTGGTGCTACATACTAAGTTCCATACGTGAGTATGTAGTTGAACGCCTTGTCCAAAAACATCTTACTTCTCAGAGTTGAGCTCACCCTCAGTCCCTCAGAGTTCCACACTTCCTGCAGAGTGAGTTTCGCACGTCTTCACCAGAGACGTTTGCCAGAGGCTTCTGACACGCAAGTTAACAATGCAGACCTGGAGGGTATCTCCAGGTCCAGTAGAGTGGTAACCTGGGAACCTCCTGTCTCAGAATACTGCTACCTTCACCCTACCATAAGAATGCAGCTAGTTGACAGCTGGCTTCAAGGCCTGCTTCCCTGTGAGAGCTAAGGACAGGGCACAACCCTCCCGCATCCTGCTTGACTGTAGAAGGAGCTGCTAACGTCCTCATATTAGTGGCAGGGAAACGTTGTGAGAAAAGCATGTGGAATCGTTGTGCCTGAACCCACGTGTATCTGAGTTGAATACAGCGATTTCCAAAGTCCTTCTTCATCAGAGTGTAGCTAGGTTCCCACTCGCATGTCTGAGTGGGTAGCAGACATCTGCCTCCCATGTATACACACTTCTGAGAGTTGAGCTTATGGCCTGTAAGCCTACCTCCTGCCTGCAGCTACCTTTCGCTTCCAAAAGGCCTAGGCTCGCTGCTTCACCGAAGTGTTGGGAGAGGTAACTGGAATCTCCCGGCACACAAGACTAGTGCCACCAAGCTCAATCCAGCGATTTCCCAGTAATTCCTGGGGTAGACTGGTGCTACATACTAAGTTCCATATGTGAGAAGGTAGCTGAACGCCTTGTCCAAAATCATCTTACTGCTGAGAGTTGAGCTCACCCTCAGTCCCTCAGAGTTCCACACTGCCTGCAGAGTGAGTTTCCCACGTCTTCACCAGAGACTTTTGCCAGAGGCTTCTGAGACGCAAGTTAACAATGCACACCTGGACGGTATCTCCAGGTGCAGTAGAGTGGTAATCTGGGAACCTCCTTACTCAGAATACTGCTACCTTCACACTGTCATAAGAATGCAGCTAGTTGAGAGCTGGCTTCTAGGCATGCTTCCCTGTGAGAGCTGAGGACAGGGCAGAACCCTCCCGCATCCTGCCTGACTGTAGACGTACCTGCTAACCTCCTTATGTTAGTGGCTGGGATGGGTTGTGGGAAAAGCATGTGTAAGCATTGGGCCTGAACTCCCGTGTATCTGAGTTGAATACAGCGATTTCCAACATCCTTCTTCAATAGGAGTGTAGCTAGGTTCCAACTCCCATGTCCGAGTGGGTAGCAGACATCTGCCTCCCATGCATACACACTTCTGAGAGTTGAGCTTATGGCCTATAACCCTACATCCTGCCTGCCGCTACTTTTCGCTTCCAAAAGGCCTAGGCTCGCTGCTTGACGCAAGTGTTGGGAGAGGTAACTGGAATCTCCCGGCACACAAGACGAGTGCCTCCAAGCTCAATCAAGCGATTTCCTAGTAATTCCTGGGGTAGACTGGTGCTACATACTAAGTTCCATACGTGAGTAGGTAGTTGAACGCCTTGTCCAAAAACATCTTACTTCTGAGAGTTGAGCTCACCCTCAGTCCCTCACAGTTCCACACTGCCTGCAGAGTGAGTTTCGCACGTCTTCACCAGAGACGTTTGCCAGAGGCTTCTGAGACGCAAGTTAACAATGCAGACCTGGAGGGTATCTCCAGGTCCAGTAGAGTGGTAACCTGGGAACCTCCTGTCTCAGAATACTGCTACCTTCACCCTGCCATAAGAATGCAGCTAGTTGACAGCTGGCTTCAAGGCCTGCTTCCCTGTGAGAGCTAAGGACAGGGCACAACCCTCCCGCATCCTGCTTGACTGTAGAAGGAGCTGCTAACGTCCTCATGTTAGTGGCAGGGAAACGTTGTGAGAAAAGCATGTGGAATCGTTGTGCCTGAACCCACGTGTATCTGAGTTGAATACAGCGATTTCCAAAGTCCTTCTTCATCAGAGTGTAGCTAGGTTCCCACTCGCATGTCCGAGTGGGTAGCAGACATCTGCCTCCCATGTATACACACTTCTGAGAGTTGAGCTTATGGCCTGTAAGCCTACCTCCTGCCTGCAGCTACCTTTCGCTTCCAAAAGGCCTAGGCTCGCTGCTTCACCGAAGTGTTGGGAGAGGTAACTGGAATCTCCCGGCACACAAGACTAGTGCCACCAAGCTCAATCCAGCGATTTCCCAGTAATTCCTGGGGTAGACTGGTGCTACATACTAAGTTCCATATGTGAGAAGGTAGCTGAACGCCTTGTCCTAAATCATCTTACTGCTGAGAGTTGAGCTCACCCTCAGTCCCTCACAGTTCCACACTGCCTGCAGAGTGAGTTTCCCACGTCTTCACCAGAGACTTTTGCCAGAGGCTTCTGAGACGCAAGTTAACAATGCACACCTGGACGGTATCTCCAGGTGCAGTAGAGTGGTAATCTGGGAACCTCCTTACTCAGAATACTGCTACCTTCACACTGTCATAAGAATGCAGCTAGTTGAGAGCTGGCTTCTAGGCATGCTTCCCTGTGAGAGCTGAGGACAGGGCAGAACCCTCCCGCATCCTGCCTGACTGTAGACGTACCTGCTAACCTCCTTATGTTAGTGGCTGGGATAGGTTGTGGGAAAAGCATGTGTAAGCATTGGGCCTGAACTCCCGTGTATCTGAGTTGAATACAGCGATTTCCAAAGTCCTTCTTCATCAGAGTGTAGCTAGGTTCCCACTCACATGTCCGAGTGGGTAGCACACATCTGCCTCCCATGTATACACACTTCTGAGAGTTGAGCTTATGGCCTGTAAGCCTACGTCCTGCCTGCAGCTACCTTTCGCTTCCAAAAGGCCTAGGCTCGCTGCTTGACGCAAGTGTTGGGAGAGGTAACTGGAATCTCCCGGCACACAAGACTAGTGCCACCAAGCTCAATCCAGCGATTTCCCAGTAATTCCTGGGGTAGACTGGTGCTACATACTAAGTTCCATATGTGAGAAGGTAGCTGAACGCCTTGTCCAAAATCATCTTACTGCTGAGAGTTGAGCTCACCCTCAGTCCCTCACAGTTCCACACTGCCTGCAGAGTGAGTTTCCCACGTCTTCACCAGAGACTTTTGCCAGAGGCTTCTGAGACGCAAGTTAACAATGCACACCTGGACGGTATCTCCAGGTGCAGTAGAGTGGTAATCTGGGAACCTCCTTACTCAGAATACTGCTACCTTCACACTGTCATAAGAATGCAGCTAGTTGAGAGCTGGCTTCTAGGCAAGCTTCCCTGTGAGAGCTGAGGACAGGGCAGAACCCTCCCGCATCCTGCCTGACTGTAGACGTACCTGCTAACCTCCTTATGTTAGTGGCTGGGATGGGTTGCGGGAAAAGCATGTGTAAGCATTGGGCCTGAACTCCCGTGTATCTGAGTTGAATAGAGCGATTTCCAACATCCTTCTTCAATAGGAGTGTAGCTAGGTTCCAACTCCCATGTCCGAGTGGGTAGCAGACATCTGCCTCCCATGCATACACACTTCTGAGAGTTGAGCTTATGGCCTGTAACCCTACATCCTGCCTGCCGCTACCTTTCGCTTCCAAAAGGCCTAGGCTCGCTGCTTGACGCAAGTGTTGGGAGAGGTAACTGGAATCTCCCGGCACACAAGACGAGTGCCTCCAAACTCAATCAAGCGATTTCCTAGTAATTCCTGGGGTAGACTGGTGCTACATACTAAGTTCCATACGTGAGTATGTAGATGAACGCCTTGTCCAAAAACATCTTACTTCTGAGAGTTGAGCTCACCCTCAGTCCCTCACAGTTCCACACTGCCTGCAGAGTGAGTTTCGCACGTCTTCACCAGAGACGTTTGCCAGAGGCTTCTGAGACGCAAGTTAACAATGCACACCTGGAGGGTATCTCCAGGTCCAGTAGAGTGGTAACCTGGGAACCTCCTGTCTCAGAATACTGCTACCTTCACACTGTCATAAGAATGCAGCTAGTTGAGAGCTGGCTTCTAGGCAAGCTTCCCTGTGAGAGCTGAGGACAGGGCAGTACCCTCCCGCATCCTGCCTGACTGTAGACGTACCTGCTAACCTCCTTATGTAAGTGGCTGGGATAGGTTGTGGGAAAAGCATGTGTAAGCATTGGGCCTGAACTCCCGTGTATCTGAGTTGAATACAGCGATTTCCAAAGTCCTTCTTCATCAGAGTGTAGCTAGGTTCCCACTCACATGTCCGAGTGGGTAGCACACATCTGCCTCCCATGTATACACACTTCTGAGAGTTGAGCTTATGGCCTGTAAGCCTACGTCCTGCCTGCAGCTACCTTTCGCTTCCAAAAGGCCTAGGCTCGCTGCTTGACGCAAGTGTTGGGAGAGGTAACTGGAATCTCCCGGCACACAAGACTAGTGCCACCAAGCTCAATCCAGCGATTTCCCAGTAATTCCTGGGGTAGACTGGTGCTACATACTAAGTTCCATATGTGAGAAGGTAGCTGAACGCCTTGTCCAAAATCATCTTACTGCTGAGAGTTGAGCTCACCCTCAGTCCCTCACAGTTCCACACTGCCTGCAGAGTGAGTTTCGCACGTCTTCACCAGAGACTTTTGCCAGAAGCTTCTGAGACGCAAGTTAACAATGCACACCTGGACGGTATCTCCAGGTGCAGTAGAGTGGTAATCTGGGAACCTCCTTACTCAGAATACTGCTACCTTCACACTGTCATAAGAATGCAGCTAGTTGAGAGCTGGCTTCTAGGCAAGCTTCCCTGTGAGAGCTGAGGACAGGGCAGAACCCTCCCGCATCCTGCCTGACTGTAGACGTACCTGCTAACCTCCTTATGTTAGTGGCTGGGATGGGTTGCGGGAAAAGCATGTGTAAGCATTGGGCCTGAACTCCCGTGTATCTGAGTTGAATAGAGCGATTTCCAACATCCTTCTTCAATAGGAGTGTAGCTAGGTTCCAACTCCCATGTCCGAGTGGGTAGCAGACATCTGCCTCCCATGCATACACACTTCTGAGAGTTGAGCTTATGGCCTGTAACCCTACATCCTGCCTGCCGCTACCTTTCGCTTCCAAAAGGCCTAGGCTCGCTGCTTGACGCAAGTGTTGGGAGAGGTAACTGGAATCTCCCGGCACACAAGACGAGTGCCTCCAAGCTCAATCAAGCGATTTCCTAGTAATTCCTGGGGTAGACTGGTGCTACATACTAAGTTCCATACGTGAGTATGTAGTTGAACGCCTTGTCCAAAAACATCTTACTTCTCAGAGTTGAGCTCACCCTCAGTCCCTCACAGTTCCACACTGCCTGCAGAGTGAGTTTCGCACGTCTTCACCAGAGACGTTTGCCAGAGGCTTCTGAGACGCAAGTTAACAATGCAGACCTGGAGGGTATCTCCAGGTCCAGTAGAGTGGTAACCTGGGAACCTCCTGTCTCAGAATACTGCTACCTTCACCCTGCCATAAGAATGCAGCTAGTTGACAGCTGGCTTCAAGGCCTGCTTCCCTGTGAGAGCTAAGGACAGGGCACAACCCTCCCGCATCCTGCTTGACTGTAGAAGGAGCTGCTAACGTCCTCATGTTAGTGGCAGGGAAACGTTGGGAGAAAAGCATGTGGAATCGTTGTGCCTGAACCCACGTGTATCTGAGTTGAATACAGCGATTTCCAAAGTCCTTCTTCATCAGAGTGTAGCTAGGTTCCCACTCGCATGTCCGAGTGGGTAGCAGACATCTGCCTCCCATGTATACACACTTCTGAGAGTTGAGCTTATGGCCTGTAAGCCTACCTCCTGCCTGCAGCTACCTTTCGCTTCCAAAAGGCCTAGGCTCGCTGCTTCACCGAAGTGTTGGGAGAGGTAACTGGAATCTCCCGGCACACAAGACTAGTGCCACCAAGCTCAATCCAGCGATTTCCCAGGAATTCCTGGGGTAGACTGGTGCTACATACTAAGTTCCATATGTGAGAAGGTAGCTGAACGCCTTGTCCAAAATCATCTTACTGCTGAGAGTTGAGCTCACCCTCAGTCCCTCACAGTTCCACACTGCCTGCAGAGTGAGTTTCCCACGTCTTCACCAGAGACTTTTGCCAGAGGCTTCTGAGACGCAAGTTAACAATGCACACCTGGACGGTATCTCCAGGTGCAGTAGAGTGGTAATCTGGGAACCTCCTTACTCAGAATACTGCTACCTTCACACTGTCATAAGAATGCAGCTAGTTGAGAGCTGGCTTCTAGGCAAGCTTCCCTGTGAGAGCTGAGGACAGGGCAGAACCCTCCCGCATCCTGCCTGACTGTAGACGTACCTGCTAACCTCCTTATGTTAGTGGCTGGGATGGGTTGCGGGAAAAGCATGTGTAAGCATTGGGCCTGAACTCCCGTGTATCTGAGTTGAATAGAGCGATTTCCAACATCCTTCTTCAATAGGAGTGTAGCTAGGTTCCAACTCCCATGTCCGAGTGGGTAGCAGACATCTGCCTCCCATGCATACACACTTCTGAGAGTTGAGCTTATGGCCTGTAACACTACATCCTGCCTGCCGCTACCTTTCGCTTCCAAAAGGCCTAGGCTCGCTGCTTGACGCAAGTGTTGGGAGAGGTAACTGGAATCTCCCGGCACACAAGACGAGTGCCTCCAAGCTCAATCAAGCGATTTCCTAGTAATTCCTGGGGTAGACTGGTGCTACATACTAAGTTCCATACGTGAGTATGTAGTTGAACGCCTTGTCCAAAAACATCTTACTTCTCAGAGTTGAGCTCACCCTCAGTCCCTCAGAGTTCCACACTTCCTGCAGAGTGAGTTTCGCACGTCTTCACCAGAGACGTTTGCCAGAGGCTTCTGACACGCAAGTTAACAATGCAGACCTGGAGGGTATCTCCAGGTCCAGTAGAGTGGTAACCTGGGAACCTCCTGTCTCAGAATACTGCTACCTTCACCCTACCATAAGAATGCAGCTAGTTGACAGCTGGCTTCAAGGCCTGCTTCCCTGTGAGAGCTAAGGATAGGGCACAACCCTCCCGCATCCTGCTTGACTGTAGAAGGAGCTGCTAACGTCCTCATGTTAGTGGCAGGGAAACGTTGTGAGAAAAGCATGTGGAATCGTTGTGCCTGAACCCACGTGTATCTGAGTTGAATACAGCGATTTCCAAAGTCCTTCTTCATCAGAGTGTAGCTAGGTTCCCACTCGCATGTCTGAGTGGGTAGCAGACATCTGCCTCCCATGTATACACACTTCTGAGAGTTGAGCTTATGGCCTGTAAGCCTACCTCCTGCCTGCAGCTACCTTTCGCTTCCAAAAGGCCTAGGCTCGCTGCTTCACCGAAGTGTTGGGAGAGGTAACTGGAATCTCCCGGCACACAAGACTAGTGCCACCAAGCTCAATCCAGCGATTTCCTAGTAATTCCTTGGGTAGACTGGTGCTACATACTAAGTTCCATATGTGAGAAGGTAGCTGAACGCCTTGTCCAAAATCATCTTACTGCTGAGAGTTGAGCTCACCCTCAGTCCCTCACAGTTCCACACTGCCTGCAGAGTGAGTTTCCCACGTCTTCACCAGAGACTTTTGCCAGAGGCTTCTGAGACGCAAGTTAACAATGCACACCTGGACGGTATCTCCAGGTGCAGTAGAGTGGTAATCTGGGAACCTCCTTACTCAGAATACTGCTACCTTCACACTGTCATAAGAATGCAGCTAGTTGAGAGCTGGCTTCTAGGCATGCTTCCCTGTGAGAGCTGAGGACAGGGCAGAACCCTCCCGCATCCTGCCTGACTGTAGACGTACCTGCTAACCTCCTTATGTTAGTGGCTGGGATGGGTTGTGGGAAAAGCATGTGTAAGCATTGGGCCTGAACTCCCGTGTATCTGAGTTGAATACAGCGATTTCCAACATCCTTCTTCAATGGGAGTGTAGCTAGGTTCCAACTCCCATGTCCGAGTGGGTAGCAGACATCTGCCTCCCATGCATACACACTTCTGAGAGTTGAGCTTATGGCCTATAACCCTACATCCTGCCTGCCGCTACCTTTCGCTTCCAAAAGGCCTAGGCTCGCTGCTTGACGCAAGTGTTGGGAGAGGTAACTGGAATCTCCCGGCACACAAGACGAGTGCCTCCAAGCTCAATCAAGCGATTTCCTAGTAATTCCTGGGGTAGACTGGTGCTACATACTAAGTTCCATACGTGAGTAGGTAGTTGAACGCCTTGTCCAAAAACATCTTACTTCTGAGAGTTGAGCTCACCCTCAGTCCCTCACAGTTCCACACTGCCTGCAGAGTGAGTTTCGCACGTCTTCACCAGAGACGTTTGCCAGAGGCTTCTGAGACGCAAGTTAACAATGCAGACCTGGAGGGTATCTCCAGGTCCAGTAGAGTGGTAACCTGGGAACCTCCTGTCTCAGAATCCTGCTACCTTCACCCTGCCATAAGAATGCAGCTAGTTGACAGCTGGCTTCAAGGCCTGCTTCCCTGTGAGAGCTAAGGACAGGGCACAACCCTCCCGCATCCTGCTTGACTGTAGAAGGAGCTGCTAACGTCCTCATGTTAGTGGCAGGGAAACGTTGTGAGAAAAGCATGTGGAATCGTTGTGCCTGAACCCACGTGTATCTGAGTTGAATACAGCGATTTCCAAAGTCCTTCTTCATCAGAGTGTAGCTAGGTTCCCACTCGCATGTCCGAGTGGGTAGCAGACATCTGCCTCCCATGTATACACACTTCTGAGAGTTGAGCTTATGGCCTGTAAGCCTACCTCTTGCCTGCAGCTACCTTTCGCTTCCAAAAGGCCTAGGCTCGCTGCTTCACCGAAGTGTTGGGAGAGGTAACTGGAATCTCCCGGCACACAAGACTAGTGCCTCCAAGCTCAATCCAGCGATTTCCCAGTAATTCCTGGGGTAGACTGGTGCTACATACTAAGTTCCATATGTGAGAAGGTAGCTGAACGCCTTGTCCAAAATCATCTTACTGCTGAGAGTTGAGCTCACCCTCAGTCCCTCACAGTTCCACACTGCCTGCAGAGTGAGTTTCCCACGTCTTCACCAGAGACTTTTGCCAGAGGCTTCTGAGACGCAAGTTAACAATGCACACCTGGACGGTATCTCCAGGTGCAGTAGAGTGGTAATCTGGGAACCTCCTTACTCAGAATACTGCTACCTTCACACTGTCATAAGAATGCAGCTAGTTGAGAGCTGGCTTCTAGGCAAGCTTCCCTGTGAGAGCTGAGGACAGGGCAGAACCCTCCCGCATCCTGCCTGACTGTAGACGTACCTGCTAACCTCCTTATGTTAGTGGCTGGGATGGGTTGCGGGAAAAGCATGTGTAAGCATTGGGCCTGAACTCCCGTGTATCTGAGTTGAATACAGCGATTTCCAACATCCTTCTTCAATAGGAGTGTAGCTAGGTTCCAACTCCCATGTCCGAGTGGGTAGCAGACATCTGCCTCCCATGCATACACACTTCTGAGAGTTGAGCTTATGGCCTGTAACCCTACATCCTGCCTGCCGCTACCTTTCGCTTCCAAAAGGCCTAGGCTCGCTGCTTGACGCAAGTGTTGGGAGAGGTAACTGGAATCTCCCGGCACACAAGACGAGTGCCTCCAAGCTCAATCAAGCGATTTCCTAGTAATTCCTGGGGTAGACTGGTGCTACATACTAAGTTCCATACGTGAGTATGTAGTTGAACGCCTTGTCCAAAAACATCTTACTTCTCAGAGTTGAGCTCACCCTCAGTCCCTCACAGTTCCACACTGCCTTCAGAGTGAGTTTCGCACGTCTTCACCAGAGACGTTTGCCAGAGGCTTCTGAGACGCAAGTTAACAATGCAGACCTGGAGGGTATCTCCAGGTCCAGTAGAGTGGTAACCTGGGAACCTCCTGTCTCAGAATCCTGCTACCTTCACCCTGCCATAAGAATGCAGCTAGTTGACAGCTGGCTTCAAGGCCTGCTTCCCTGTGAGAGCTAAGGACAGGGCACAACCCTCCCGCATCCTGCTTGACTGTAGAAGGAGCTGCTAACGTCCTCATGTTAGTGGCAGGGAAACGTTGTGAGAAAAGCATGTGGAATCGTTGTGCCTGAACCCACGTGTATCTGAGTTGAATACAGCGATTTCCAAAGTCCTTCTTCATCAGAGTGTAGCTAGGTTCCCACTCGCATGTCCGAGTGGGTAGCAGACATCTGCCTCCCATGTATACACACTTCTGAGAGTTGAGCTTATGGCCTGTAAGCCTACCTCCTGCCTGCAGCTACCTTTCGCTTCCAAAAGGCCTAGGCTCGCTGCTTCACCGAAGTGTTGGGAGAGGTAACTGGAATCTCCCGGCACACAAGACTAGTGCCTCCAAGCTCAATCCAGCGATTTCCCAGTAATTCCTGGGGTAGACTGGTGCTACATACTAAGTTCCATATGTGAGAAGGTAGCTGAACGCCTTGTCCAAAATCATCTTACTGCTGAGAGTTGAGCTCACCCTCAGTCCCTCACAGTTCCACACTGCCTGCAGAGTGAGTTTCCCACGTCTTCACCAGAGACTTTTGCCAGAGGCTTCTGAGAAGCAAGTTAACAATGCACACCTGGACGGTATCTCCAGGTGCAGTAGAGTGGTAATCTGGGAACCTCCTTACTCAGAATACTGCTACCTTCACACTGTCATAAGAATGCAGCTAGTTGAGAGCTGGCTTCTAGGCAAGCTTCCCTGTGAGAGCTGAGGACAGGGCAGAACCCTCCCGCATCCTGCCTGACTGTAGACGTACCTGCTAACCTCCTTATGTTAGTGGCTGGGATGGGTTGCGGGAAAAGCATGTGTAAGCATTGGGCCTGAACTCCCGTGTATCTGAGTTGAATACAGCGATTTCCAACATCCTTCTTCAATAGGAGTGTAGCTAGGTTCCAACTCCCATGTACGAGTGGGTAGCAGACATCTGCCTCCCATGCATACACACTTCTGAGAGTTGAGCTTATGGCCTGTAACACTACATCCTGCCTGCCGCTACCTTTCGCTTCCAAAAGGCCTAGGCTCGCTGCTTGACGCAAGTGTTGGGAGAGGTAACTGGAATCTCCCGGCACACAAGACGAGTGCCTCCAAGCTCAATCAAGCGATTTCCTAGTAATTCCTGGGGTAGACTGGTGCTACATACTAAGTTCCATACGTGAGTATGTAGTTGAACGCCTTGTCCAAAAACATCTTACTTCTGAGAGTTGAGCTCACCCTCAGTCCCTCACAGTTCCACACTGCCTGCAGAGTGAGTTTCGCACGTCTTCACCAGAGACGTTTGCCAGAGGCTTCTGACACGCAAGTTAACAATGCAGACCTGGAGGGTATCTCCAGGTCCAGTAGAGTGGTAACCTGGGAACCTCCTGTCTCAGAATACTGCTACCTTCACACTGTCATAAGAATGCAGCTAGTTGAGAGCTGGCTTCTAGGCATGCTTCCCTGTGAGAGCTGAGGACAGGGCAGAACCCTCCCGCATCCTGCCTGACTGTAGACGTACCTGCTAACCTCCTTATGTTAGTGGCTGGGATAGGTTGTGGGAAAAGCATGTGTAAGCATTGGGCCTGAACTCCCGTGTATCTGAGTTGAATACAGCGATTTCCAAAGTCATTCTTCATCAGAGTGTAGCTAGGTTCCCACTCGAATGTCCGAGTGGGTAGCACACATCTGCCTCCCATGTATACACACTTCTGAGAGTTGAGCTTATGGCCTGTAAGCCTACCTCCTGCCTGCAGCTACCTTTCGCTTCCAAAAGGCCTAGGGTCGCTGCTTCACCGAAGTGTTGGGAGAGGTAACTGGAATCTCCCGGCACACAAGACTAGTGCCACCAAGCTCAATCCAGCGATTTCCCAGTAATTCCTGGGGTAGACTGGTGCTACATACTAAGTTCCATATGTGAGAAGGTAGCTGAACGCCTTGTCCAAAATCATCTTACTGCTGAGAGTTGAGCTCACCCTCAGTCCCTCACAGTTCCACACTGCCTGCAGAGTGAGCTTCCCACGTCTTCACCAGAGACGTTTGCCAGAGGCTTCTGAGACACAAGTTAACAATGCACACCTGGACGGTATCTCCAGGTGCAGTAGAGTGGTAATCTGGGAACCTCCTTACTCAGAATACTGCTACCTTCACACTGTCATAAGAATGCAGCTAGTTGAGAGCTGGCTTCTAGGCATGCTTCCCTGTGAGAGCTGAGGACAGGGCAGAACCCTCCCGCATCCTGCCTGACTGTAGACGTACCTGCTAACCTCCTTATGTTAGTGGCTGGGATAGGTTGTGGGAAAAGCATGTGTAAGCATTGGGCCTGAACTCCCGTGTATCTGAGTTGAATACAGCGATTTCCAAAGTCCTTCTTCATCAGAGTGTAGCTAGGTTCCCACTCACATGTCCGAGTGGGTAGCACACATCTGCCTCCCATGTATACACACTTCTGAGAGTTGAGCTTATGGCCTGTAAGCCTACCTCCTGCCTGCAGCTACCTTTCGCTTCCAAAAGGCCTAGGCTCGCTGCTTGACGCAAGTGTTGGGAGAGGTAACTGGAATCTCCCGGCACACAAGACTAGTGCCACCAAGCTCAATCCAGCGATTTCCCAGTAATTCCTGGGGTAGACTGGTGCTACATACTAAGTTCCATATGTGAGAAGGTAGCTGAACGCCTTGTCCAAAATCATCTTACTGCTGAGAGTTGAGCTCACCCTCAGTCCCTCAGAGTTCCACACTGCCTGCAGAGTGAGTTTCCCACGTCTTCACCAGAGACTTTTGCCAGAGGCTTCTGAGACGCAAGTTAACAATGCACACCTGGACGGTATCTCCAGGTGCAGTAGAGTGGTAATCTGGGAACCTCCTTACTCAGAATACTGCTACCTTCACACTGTCATAAGAATGCAGCTAGTTGAGAGCTGGCTTCTAGGCAAGCTTCCCTGTGAGAGCTGAGGACAGGGCAGAACCCTCCCGCATCCTGCCTGACTGTAGACGTACCTGCTAACCTCCTTATGTTAGTGGCTGGGATGGGTTGCGGGAAAAGCATGTGTAAGCATTGGGCCTGAACTCCCGTGTATCTGAGTTGAATAGAGCGATTTCCAACATCCTTCTTCAATAGGAGTGTAACTAGGTTCCAACTCCCATGTCCGAGTGGGTAGCAGACATCTGCCTCCCATGCATACACACTTCTGAGAGTTGAGCTTATGGCCTGTAACCCTACATCCTGCCTGCCGCTACCTTTCGCTTCCAAAAGGCCTAGGCTCGCTGCTTGACGCAAGTGTTGGGAGAGGTAACTGGAATCTCCCGGCACACAAGACGAGTGCCTCCAAGCTCAATCAAGCGATTTCCTAGTAATTCCTGGGGTAGACTGGTGCTACATACTAAGTTAGATACGTGAGTATGTAGTTGAACGCCTTGTCCAAAAACATCTTACTTCTGAGAGTTGAGCTCACCCTCAGTCCCTCACAGTTCCACACTGCCTGCAGAGTGAGTTTCGCACGTCTTCACCAGAGACGTTTGCCAGAGGCTTCTGAGACGCAAGTTAACAATGCAGACCTGGAGGGTATCTCCAGGTCCAGTAGAGTGGTAACCTGGGAACCTCCTGTCTCAGAATACTGCTACCTTCACACTGTCATAAGAATGCAGCTAGTTGAGAGCTGGCTTCTAGGCATGCTTCCCTGTGAGAGCTGAGGACAGGGCAGAACCCTCCCGCATCCTGCCTGACTGTAGACGTACCTGCTAACCTCCTTATGTTAGTGGCTGGGATAGGTTGTGGGAAAAGCATGTGTAAGCATTGGGCCTGAACTCCCGTGTATCTGAGTTGAATACAGCGATTTCCAAAGTCCTTCTTCATCAGAGTGTAGCTAGGTTCCCACTCACATGTCCGAGTGGGTAGCACACATCTGCCTCCCATGTATACACACTTCTGAGAGTTGAGCTTATGGCCTGTAAGCCTACCTCCTGCCTGCAGCTACCTTTCGCTTCCAAAAGGCCTAGGCTCGCTGCTTGACGCAAGTGTTGGGAGAGGTAACTGGAATCTCCCGGCAAACAAGACTAGTGCCACCAAGCTCAATCCAGCGATTTCCCAGTAATTCCTGGGGTAGACTGGTGCTACATACTAAGTTCCATATGTGAGAAGGTAGCTGAACGCCTTGTCCAAAATCATCTTACTGCTGAGAGTTGAGCTCACCCTCAGTCCCTCACAGTTCCACACTGCCTGCAGAGTGAGCTTCCCACGTCTTCACCAGAGACGTTTTCCAGAAGCTTCTGAGACGCAAGTTAACAATGCACACCTGGACGGTATCTCCAGGTGCAGTAGAGTGGTAATCTGGGAACCTCCTTACTCAGAATACTGCTACCTTCACACTGTCATAAGAATGCAGCTAGTTGAGAGCTGGCTTCTAGGCAAGCTTCCCTGTCAGAGCTGAGGACAGGGCAGAACCCTCCCGCATCCTGCCTGACTGTAGACGTACCTGCTAACCTCCTTATGTTAGTGGCTGGGATGGGTTGCGGGAAAAGCATGTGTAAGCATTGGGCCTGAACTCCCGTGTATCTGAGTTGAATAGAGCGATTTCCAACATCCTTCTTCAATAGGAGTGTAGCTAGGTTCCAACTCCCATGTACGAGTGGGTAGCAGACATCTGCCTCCCATGCATACACACTTCTGAGAGTTGAGCTTATGGCCTGTAACCCTACATCCTGCCTGCCGCTACCTTTCGCTTCCAAAAGGCCTAGGCTCGCTGCTTGACGCAAGTGTTGGGAGAGGTAACTGGAATCTCCCGGCACACAAGACGAGTGCCTCCAAGCTCAATCAAGCGAATTCCTAGTAATTCCTGGGGTAGACTGGTGCTACATACTAAGTTCCATACGTGAGTATGTAGTTGAACGCCTTGTCCAAAAACATCTTACTTCTCAGAGTTGAGCTCACCCTCAGTCCCTCACAGTTCCACACTGCCTGCAGAGTGAGTTTCGCACGTCTTCACCAGAGACGTTTGCCAGAGGCTTCTGAGACGCAAGTTAACAATGCAGACCTGGAGGGTATCTCCAGGTCCAGTAGAGTGGTAACCTGGGAACCTCCTGTCTCAGAATCCTGCTACCTTCACCCTGCCATAAGAATGCAGCTAGTTGACAGCTGGCTTCAAGGCCTGCTTCCCTGTGAGAGCTAAGGACAGGGCACAACCCTCCCGCATCCTGCTTGACTGTAGAAGGAGCTGCTAACGTCCTCATGTTAGTGGCAGGGAAACGTTGTGAGAAAAGCATGTGGAATCGTTGTGCCTGAACCCACGTGTATCTGAGTTGAATACAGCGATTTCCAAAGTCCTTCTTCATCAGAGTGTAGCTAGGTTCCCACTCGCATGTCCGAGTGGGTAGCAGACATCTGCCTCCCATGTATACACACTTCTGAGAGTTGAGCTTATGGCCTGTAAGCCTACCTCCTGCCTGCAGCTACCTTTCGCTTCCAAAAGGCCTAGGCTCGCTGCTTCACCGAAGTGTTGGGAGAGGTAACTGGAATCTCCCGGCACACAAGACTAGTGCCACCAAGCTCAATCCAGCGATTTCCCAGTAATTCCTGGGGTAGACTGGTGCTACATACTAAGTTCCATATGTGAGAAGGTAGCTGAACGCCTTGTCCAAAATCATCTTACTGCTGAGAGTTGAGCTCACCCTCAGTCCCTCACAGTTCCACACTGCCTGCAGAGTGAGTTTCCCACGTCTTCACCAGAGACTTTTGCCAGAGGCTTCTGAGAAGCAAGTTAACAATGCACACCTGGACGGTATCTCCAGGTGCAGTAGAGTGGTAATCTGGGAACCTCCTTACTCAGAATACTGCTACCTTCACACTGTCATAAGAATGCAGCTAGTTGAGAGCTGGCTTCTAGGCATGCTTCCCTGTGAGAGCTGAGGACAGGGCAGAACCCTCCCGCATCCTGCCTGACTGTAGACGTACCTGCTAACCTCCTTATGTTAGTGGCTGGGATAGGTTGTGGGAAAAGCATGTGTAAGCATTGGGCCTGAACTCCCGTGTATCTGAGTTGAATACAGCGATTTCCAAAGTCCTTCTTCATCAGAGTGTAGCTAGGTTCCCACTCACATGTCCGAGTGGGTAGCACACATCTGCCTCCCATGTATACACACTTCTGAGAGTTGAGCTTATGGCCTGTAAGCCTACCTCCTGCCTGCAGCTACCTTTCGCTTCCAAAAGGCCTAGGCTCGCTGCTTGACGCAAGTGTTGGGAGAGGTAACTGGAATCTCCCGGCACACAAGACTAGTGCCACCAAGCTCAATCCAGCGATTTCCCAGTAATTCCTGGGGTAGACTGGTGCTACATACTAAGTTCCATATGTGAGAAGGTAGCTGAACGCCTTGTCCAAAATCATCTTACTGCTGAGAGTTGAGCTCACCCTCAGTCCCTCACAGTTCCACACTGCCTGCAGAGTGAGTTTCCCACGTCTTCACCAGAGACTTTTGCCAGAGGCTTCTGAGACGCAAGTTAACAATGCACACCTGGACGGTATCTCCAGGTGCAGTAGAGTGGTAATCTGGGAACCTCCTTACTCAGAATACTGCTACCTTCACACTGTCATAAGAATGCAGCTAGTTGAGAGCTGGCTTCTAGGCAAGCTTCCCTGTGAGAGCTGAGGACAGGGCAGAACCCTCCCGCATCCTGCCTGACTGTAGACGTACCTGCTAACCTCCTTATGTTAGTGGCTGGGATGGGTTGCGGGAAAAGCATGTGTAAGCATTGGGCCTGAACTCCCGTGTATCTGAGTTGAATAGAGCGATTTCCAACATCCTTCTTCAATCGGAGTGTAGCTAGGTTCCAACTCCCATGTCCGAGTGGGTAGCAGACATCTGCCTCCCATGCATACACACTTCTGAGAGTTGAGCTTATGGCCTGTAACCCTACATCCTGCCTGCCGCTACCTTTCGCTTCTAAAAGGCCTAGGCTCGCTGCTTGACGCAAGTGTTGGGAGAGGTAACTGGAATCTCCCGGCACACAAGACGAGTGCCTCCAAGCTCAATCAAGCGATTTCCTAGTAATTCCTGGGGTAGACTGGTGCTACATACTAAGTTAGATACGTGAGTATGTAGTTGAACGCCTTGTCCAAAAACATCTTACTTCTGAGAGTTGAGCTCACCCTCAGTCCCTCACAGTTCCACACTGCCTGCAGAGTGAGTTTCGCACGTCTTCACCAGAGACGTTTGCCAGAGGCTTCTGAGACGCAAGTTAACAATGCAGACCTGGAGGGTATCTCCAGGTCCAGTAGAGTGGTAACCTGGGAACCTCCTGTCTCAGAATACTGCTACCTTCACACTGTCATAAGAATGCAGCTAGTTGAGAGCTGGCTTCTAGGCATGCTTCCCTGTGAGAGCTGAGGACAGGGCAGAACCCTCCCGCATCCTGCCTGACTGTAGACGTACCTGCTAACCTCCTTATGTTAGTGGCTGGGATACGTTGTGGGAAAAGCATCTGTAAGCATTGGGCCTGAACTCCCGTGTATCTGAGTTGAATACAGCGATTTCCAAAGTCCTTCTTCATCAGAGTGTAGCTAGGTTCCCACTCACATGTCCGAGTGGGTAGCACACATCTGCCTCCCATGTATACACACTTCTGAGAGTTGAGCTTATGGCCTGTAAGCCTACCTCCTGCCTGCAGCTACCTTTCGCTTCCAAAAGGCCTAGGCTCGCTGCTTGACGCAAGTGTTGGGAGAGGTAACTGGAATCTCCCGGCACACAAGACTAGTGCCACCAAGCTCAATCCAGCGATTTCCCAGTAATTCCTGGGGTAGACTGGTGCTACATACTAAGTTCCATATGTGAGAAGGTAGCTGAACGCCTTGTCCAAAATCATCTTACTGCTGAGAGTTGAGCTCACCCTCAGTCCCTCACAGTTCCACACTGCCTGCAGAGTGAGCTTCCCACGTCTTCACCAGAGACGTTTTCCAGAAGCTTCTGAGACGCAAGTTAACAATGCACACCTGGACGGTATCTCCAGGTGCAGTAGAGTGGTAATCTGGGAACCTCCTTACTCAGAATACTGCTACCTTCACACTGTCATAAGAATGCAGCTAGTTGAGAGCTGGCTTCTAGGCAAGCTTCCCTGTGAGAGCTGAGGACAGGGCAGAACCCTCCCGCATCCTGCCTGACTGTAGACGTACCTGCTAACCTCCTTATGTTAGTGGCTGGGATGGGTTGCGGGAAAAGCATGTGTAAGCATTGGGCCTGAACTCCCGTGTATCTGAGTTGAATACAGCGATTTCCAACATCCTTCTTCAATAGGAGTGTAGCTAGGTTCCAACTCCCATGTCCGAGTGGGTAGCAGACATCTGCCTCCCATGCATACACACTTCTGAGAGTTGAGCTTATGGCCTGTAACCCTACCTCCTGCCTGCCGCTACCTTTCGCTTCCAAAAGGCCTAGGCTCGCTGCTTGACGCAAGTGTTGGGAGAGGTAACTGGAATCTCCCGGCACACAAGACGAGTGCCTCCAAGCTCAATCAAGCGATTTCCTAGTAATTCCTGGGGTAGACTGGTGCTACATACTAAGTTCCATACGTGAGTATGTAGTTGAACGCCTTGTCCAAAAACATCTTACTTCTCAGAGTTGAGCTCACCCTCAGTCCCTCACAGTTCCACACTGCCTGCAGAGTGAGTTTCGCACGTCTTCACCAGAGACGTTTGCCAGAGGCTTCTGAGACGCAAGTTAACAATGCAGACCTGGAGGGTATCTCCAGGTCCAGTAGAGTGGTAACCTGGGAACCTCCTGTCTCAGAATACTGCTACCTTCACCCTGCCATAAGAATGCAGCTAGTTGACAGCTGGCTTCAAGGCCTGCTTCCCTGTGAGAGCTAAGGACAGGGCACAACCCTCCCGCATCCTGCTTGACTGTAGAAGGAGCTGCTAACGTCCTCATGTTAGTGGCAGGGAAACGTTGGGAGAAAAGCATGTGGAATCGTTGTGCCTGAACCCACGTGTATCTGAGTTGAATACAGCGATTTCCAAAGTCCTTCTTCATCAGAGTGTAGCTAGGTTCCCACTCGCATGTCCGAGTGGGTAGCAGACATCTGCCTCCCATGTATACACACTTCTGAGAGTTGAGCTTATGGCCTGTAAGCCTACCTCCTGCCTGCAGCTACCTTTCGCTTCCAAAAGGCCTAGGCTCGCTGCTTCACCGAAGTGTTGGGAGAGGTAACTG
This sequence comes from Canis aureus, assembly GCF_053574225.1. NCBI lineage: Eukaryota > Metazoa > Chordata > Mammalia > Carnivora > Canidae > Canis > Canis aureus. The sequence goes on along the minus strand of NW_027554421.1, from coordinate 925,799 downwards.
GAATCTCCCGGCACACAAGACTAGTGCCACCAAGCTCAATCCAGCGATTTCCCAGTAATTCCTGGGGTAGACTGGTGCTACATACTAAGTTCCATATGTGAGAAGGTAGCTGAACGCCTTGTCCAAAATCATCTTACTGCTGAGAGTTGAGCTCACCCTCAGTCCCTCACAGTTCCACACTGCCTGCAGAGTGAGCTTCCCACGTCTTCACCAGAGACGTTTGCCAGAGGCTTCTGAGACGCAAGTTAACAATGCACACCTGGACGGTATCTCCAGGTGCAGTAGAGTGGTAATCTGGGAACCTCCTTACTCAGAATACTGCTACCTTCACACTGTCATAAGAATGCAGCTAGTTGAGAGCTGGCTTCTAGGCATGCTTCCCTGTGAGAGCTGAGGACAGGGCAGAACCCTCCCGCATCCTGCCTGACTGTAGACGTACCTGCTAACCTCCTTATGTTAGTGGCTGGGATAGGTTGTGGGAAAAGCATGTGTAAGCATTGGGCCTGAACTCCCGTGTATGTGAGTTGAATACAGCGATTTCCAAAGTCCTTCTTCATCAGAGTGTAGCTAGGTTCCCACTCACATGTCCGAGTGGGTAGCACACATCTGCCTCCCATGTATACACACTTCTGAGTGTTGAGCTTATGGCCTGTAAGCCTACCTCCTGCCTGCAGCTACATTTCGCTTCCAAAAGGCCTAGGCTCGCTGCTTGACGCAAGTGTTGGGAGAGGTAACTGGAATCTCCCGGCACACAAGACTAGTGCCACCAAGCTCAATCCAGCGATTTCCCAGTAATTCCTGGGGTAGACTGGTGCTACATACTAAGTTCCATATGTGAGAAGGTAGCTGAACGCCTTGTCCAAAATCATCTTACTGCTGAGAGTTGAGCTCACCCTCAGTCCCTCACAGTTCCACACTGCCTGCAGAGTGAGTTTCCCACGTCTTCACCAGAGACTTTTGCCAGAGGCTTCTGAGACGCAAGTTAACAATGCACACCTGGACGGTATCTCCAGGTGCAGTAGAGTGGTAATCTGGGAACCTCCTTACTCAGAATACTGCTACCTTCACACTGTCATAAGAATGCAGCTAGTTGAGAGCTGGCTTCTAGGCATGCTTCCCTGTGAGAGCTGAGGACAGGGCAGAACCCTCCCGCATCCTGCCTGACTGTAGACGTACCTGCTAACCTCCTTATGTTAGTGGCTGGGATAGGTTGTGGGAAAAGCATGTGTAAGCATTGGGCCTGAACTCCCGTGTATCTGAGTTGAATACAGCGATTTCCAAAGTCCTTCTTCATCAGAGTGTAGCTAGGTTCCCACTCACATGTCCGAGTGGGTAGCACACATCTGCCTCCCATGTATACACACTTCTGAGAGTTGAGCTTATGGCCTGTAAGCCTACCTCCTGCCTGCAGCTACCTTTCGCTTCCAAAAGGCCTAGGCTCGCTGCTTGACGCAAGTGTTGGGAGAGGTAACTGGAATCTCCCGGCACACAAGACTAGTGCCACCAAGCTCAATCCAGCGATTTCCCAGTAATTCCTGGGGTAGACTGGTGCTACATACTAAGTTCCATATGTGAGAAGGTAGCTGAACGCCTTGTCCAAAATCATCTTACTGCTGAGAGTTGAGCTCACCCTCAGTCCCTCACAGTTCCACACTGCCTGCAGAGTGAGTTTCCCACGTCTTCACCAGAGACTTTTGCCAGAGGCTTCTGAGACGCAAGTTAACAATGCACACCTGGACGGTATCTCCAGGTGCAGTAGAGTGGTAATCTGGGAACCTCCTTACTCAGAATACTGCTACCTTCACACTGTCATAAGAATGCAGCTAGTTGAGAGCTGGCTTCTAGGCAAGCTTCCCTGTGAGAGCTGAGGACAGGGCAGAACCCTCCCGCATCCTGCCTGACTGTAGACGTACCTGCTAACCTCCTTATGTTAGTGGCTGGGATGGGTTGCGGGAAAAGCATGTGTAAGCATTGGGCCTGAACTCCCGTGTATCTGAGTTGAATAGAGCGATTTCCAACATCCTTCTTCAATCGGAGTGTAGCTAGGTTCCAACTCCCATGTCCGAGTGGGTAGCAGACATCTGCCTCCCATGCATACACACTTCTGAGAGTTGAGCTTATGGCCTGTAACCCTACATCCTGCCTGCCGCTACCTTTCGCTTCTAAAAGGCCTAGGCTCGCTGCTTGACGCAAGTGTTGGGAGAGGTAACTGGAATCTCCCGGCACACAAGACGAGTGCCTCCAAGCTCAATCAAGCGATTTCCTAGTAATTCCTGGGGTAGACTGGTGCTACATACTAAGTTAGATACGTGAGTATGTAGTTGAACGCCTTGTCCAAAAACATCTTACTTCTGAGAGTTGAGCTCACCCTCAGTCCCTCACAGTTCCACACTGCCTGCAGAGTGAGTTTCGCACGTCTTCACCAGAGACGTTTGCCAGAGGCTTCTGAGACGCAAGTTAACAATGCAGACCTGGAGGGTATCTCCAGGTCCAGTAGAGTGGTAACCTGGGAACCTCCTGTCTCAGAATACTGCTACCTTCACACTGTCATAAGAATGCAGCTAGTTGAGAGCTGGCTTCTAGGCATGCTTCCCTGTGAGAGCTGAGGACAGGGCAGAACCCTCCCGCATCCTGCCTGACTGTAGACGTACCTGCTAACCTCCTTATGTTAGTGGCTGGGATACGTTGTGGGAAAAGCATCTGTAAGCATTGGGCCTGAACTCCCGTGTATCTGAGTTGAATACAGCGATTTCCAAAGTCCTTCTTCATCAGAGTGTAGCTAGGTTCCCACTCACATGTCCGAGTGGGTAGCACACATCTGCCTCCCATGTATACACACTTCTGAGAGTTGAGCTTATGGCCTGTAAGCCTACCTCCTGCCTGCAGCTACCTTTCGCTTCCAAAAGGCCTAGGCTCGCTGCTTGACGCAAGTGTTGGGAGAGGTAACTGGAATCTCCCGGCACACAAGACTAGTGCCACCAAGCTCAATCCAGCGATTTCCCAGTAATTCCTGGGGTAGACTGGTGCTACATACTAAGTTCCATATGTGAGAAGGTAGCTGAACGCCTTGTCCAAAATCATCTTACTGCTGAGAGTTGAGCTCACCCTCAGTCCCTCACAGTTCCACACTGCCTGCAGAGTGAGCTTCCCACGTCTTCACCAGAGACGTTTTCCAGAAGCTTCTGAGACGCAAGTTAACAATGCACACCTGGACGGTATCTCCAGGTGCAGTAGAGTGGTAATCTGGGAACCTCCTTACTCAGAATACTGCTACCTTCACACTGTCATAAGAATGCAGCTAGTTGAGAGCTGGCTTCTAGGCAAGCTTCCCTGTGAGAGCTGAGGACAGGGCAGAACCCTCCCGCATCCTGCCTGACTGTAGACGTACCTGCTAACCTCCTTATGTTAGTGGCTGGGATGGGTTGCGGGAAAAGCATGTGTAAGCATTGGGCCTGAACTCCCGTGTATCTGAGTTGAATAGAGCGATTTCCAACATCCTTCTTCAATAGGAGTGTAGCTAGGTTCCAACTCCCATGTCCGAGTGGGTAGCAGACATCTGCCTCCCATGCATACACACTTCTGAGAGTTGAGCTTATGGCCTGTAACCCTACCTCCTGCCTGCCGCTACCTTTCGCTTCCAAAAGGCCTAGGCTCGCTGCTTGACGCAAGTGTTGGGAGAGGTAACTGGAATCTCCCGGCACACAAGACGAGTGCCTCCAAGCTCAATCAAGCGATTTCCTAGTAATTCCTGGGGTAGACTGGTGCTACATACTAAGTTCCATACGTGAGTATGTAGTTGAACGCCTTGTCCAAAAACATCTTACTTCTCAGAGTTGAGCTCACCCTCAGTCCCTCACAGTTCCACACTGCCTGCAGAGTGAGTTTCGCACGTCTTCACCAGAGACGTTTGCCAGAGGCTTCTGAGACGCAAGTTAACAATGCAGACCTGGAGGGTATCTCCAGGTCCAGTAGAGTGGTAACCTGGGAACCTCCTGTCTCAGAATACTGCTACCTTCACCCTGCCATAAGAATGCAGCTAGTTGACAGCTGGCTTCAAGGCCTGCTTCCCTGTGAGAGCTAAGGACAGGGCACAACCCTCCCGCATCCTGCTTGACTGTAGAAGGAGCTGCTAACGTCCTCATGTTAGTGGCAGGGAAACGTTGGGAGAAAAGCATGTGGAATCGTTGTGCCTGAACCCACGTGTATCTGAGTTGAATACAGCGATTTCCAAAGTCCTTCTTCATCAGAGTGTAGCTAGGTTCCCACTCGCATGTCCGAGTGGGTAGCAGACATCTGCCTCCCATGTATACACACTTCTGAGAGTTGAGCTTATGGCCTGTAAGCCTACCTCCTGCCTGCAGCTACCTTTCGCTTCCAAAAGGCCTAGGCTCGCTGCTTCACCGAAGTGTTGGGAGAGGTAACTGGAATCTCCCGGCACACAAGACTAGTGCCACCAAGCTCAATCCAGCGATTTCCCAGTAATTCCTGGGGTAGACTGGTGCTACATACTAAGTTCCATATGTGAGAAGGTAGCTGAACGCCTTGTCCAAAATCATCTTACTGCTGAGAGTTGAGCTCACCCTCAGTCCCTCACAGTTCCACACTGCCTGCAGAGTGAGCTTCCCACGTCTTCACCAGAGACGTTTGCCAGAGGCTTCTGAGACGCAAGTTAACAATGCACACCTGGACGGTATCTCCAGGTGCAGTAGAGTGGTAATCTGGGAACCTCCTTACTCAGAATACTGCTACCTTCACACTGTCATAAGAATGCAGCTAGTTGAGAGCTGGCTTCTAGGCATGCTTCCCTGTGAGAGCTGAGGACAGGGCAGAACCCTCCCGCATCCTGCCTGACTGTAGACGTACCTGCTAACCTCCTTATGTTAGTGGCTGGGATAGGTTGTGGGAAAAGCATGTGTAAGCATTGGGCCTGAACTCCCGTGTATGTGAGTTGAATACAGCGATTTCCAAAGTCCTTCTTCATCAGAGTGTAGCTAGGTTCCCACTCACATGTCCGAGTGGGTAGCACACATCTGCCTCCCATGTATACACACTTCTGAGTGTTGAGCTTATGGCCTGTAAGCCTACCTCCTGCCTGCAGCTACATTTCGCTTCCAAAAGGCCTAGGCTCGCTGCTTGACGCAAGTGTTGGGAGAGGTAACTGGAATCTCCCGGCACACAAGACTAGTGCCACCAAGCTCAATCCAGCGATTTCCCAGTAATTCCTGGGGTAGACTGGTGCTACATACTAAGTTCCATATGTGAGAAGGTAGCTGAACGCCTTGTCCAAAATCATCTTACTGCTGAGAGTTGAGCTCACCCTCAGTCCCTCACAGTTCCACACTGCCTGCAGAGTGAGTTTCCCACGTCTTCACCAGAGACTTTTGCCAGAGGCTTCTGAGACGCAAGTTAACAATGCACACCTGGACGGTATCTCCAGGTGCAGTAGAGTGGTAATCTGGGAACCTCCTTACTCAGAATACTGCTACCTTCACACTGTCATAAGAATGCAGCTAGTTGAGAGCTGGCTTCTAGGCATGCTTCCCTGTGAGAGCTGAGGACAGGGCAGAACCCTCCCGCATCCTGCCTGACTGTAGACGTACCTGCTAACCTCCTTATGTTAGTGGCTGGGATAGGTTGTGGGAAAAGCATGTGTAAGCATTGGGCCTGAACTCCCGTGTATCTGAGTTGAATACAGCGATTTCCAAAGTCCTTCTTCATCAGAGTGTAGCTAGGTTCCCACTCACATGTCCGAGTGGGTAGCACACATCTGCCTCCCATGTATACACACTTCTGAGAGTTGAGCTTATGGCCTGTAAGCCTACCTCCTGCCTGCAGCTACCTTTCGCTTCCAAAAGGCCTAGGCTCGCTGCTTGACGCAAGTGTTGGGAGAGGTAACTGGAATCTCCCGGCACACAAGACTAGTGCCACCAAGCTCAATCCAGCGATTTCCCAGTAATTCCTGGGGTAGACTGGTGCTACATACTAAGTTCCATATGTGAGAAGGTAGCTGAACGCCTTGTCCAAAATCATCTTACTGCTGAGAGTTGAGCTCACCCTCAGTCCCTCACAGTTCCACACTGCCTGCAGAGTGAGTTTCCCACGTCTTCACCAGAGACTTTTGCCAGAGGCTTCTGAGACGCAAGTTAACAATGCACACCTGGACGGTATCTCCAGGTGCAGTAGAGTGGTAATCTGGGAACCTCCTTACTCAGAATACTGCTACCTTCACACTGTCATAAGAATGCAGCTAGTTGAGAGCTGGCTTCTAGGCAAGCTTCCCTGTGAGAGCTGAGGACAGGGCAGAACCCTCCCGCATCCTGCCTGACTGTAGACGTACCTGCTAACCTCCTTATGTTAGTGGCTGGGATGGGTTGCGGGAAAAGCATGTGTAAGCATTGGGCCTGAACTCCCGTGTATCTGAGTTGAATAGAGCGATTTCCAACATCCTTCTTCAATAGGAGTGTAGCTAGGTTCCAACTCCCATGTCCGAGTGGGTAGCAGACATCTGCCTCCCATGCATACACACTTCTGAGAGTTGAGCTTATGGCCTGTAACCCTACATCCTGCCTGCCGCTACCTTTCGCTTCCAAAAGGCCTAGGCTCGCTGCTTGACGCAAGTGTTGGGAGAGGTAACTGGAATCTCCCGGCACACAAGACGAGTGCCTCCAAGCTCAATCAAGCGATTTCCTAGTAATTCCTGGGGTAGACTGGTGCTACATACTAAGTTCCATACGTGAGTATGTAGATGAACGCCTTGTCCAAAAACATCTTACTTCTGAGAGTTGAGCTCACCCTCAGTCCCTCACAGTTCCACACTGCCTGCAGAGTGAGTTTCGCACGTCTTCACCAGAGACGTTTGCCAGAGGCTTCTGAGACGCAAGTTAACAATGCAGACCTGGAGGGTATCTCCAGGTCCAGTAGAGTGGTAACCTGGGAACCTCCTGTCTCAGAATACTGCTACCTTCACACTGTCATAAGAATGCAGCTAGTTGAGAGCTGGCTTCTAGGCATGCTTCCCTGTGAGAGCTGAGGACAGGGCAGAACCCTCCCGCATCCTGCCTGACTGTAGACGTACCTGCTAACCTCCTTATGTTAGTGGCTGGGATAGGTTGTGGGAAAAGCATGTGTAAGCATTGGGCCTGAACTCCCGTGTATCTGAGTTGAATACAGCGATTTCCAAAGTCCTTCTTCATCAGAGTGTAGCTAGGTTCCCACTCACATGTCCGAGTGGGTAGCACACATCTGCCTCCCATGTATACACACTTCTGAGAGTTGAGCTTATGGCCTGTAAGCCTACCTCCTGCCTGCAGCTACCTTTCGCTTCCAAAAGGCCTAGGCTCGCTGCTTGACGCAAGTGTTGGGAGAGGTAACTGGAATCTCCCGGCACACAAGACTAGTGCCACCAAGCTCAATCCAGCGATTTCCCAGTAATTCCTGGGGTAGACTGGTGCTACATACTAAGTTCCATATGTGAGAAGGTAGCTGAACGCCTTGTCCAAAATCATCTTACTGCTGAGAGTTGAGCTCACCCTCAGTCCCTCACAGTTCCACACTGCCTGCAGAGTGAGTTTCCCACGTCTTCACCAGAGACTTTTGCCAGAAGCTTCTGAGACGCAAGTTAACAATGCACACCTGGACGGTATCTCCAGGTGCAGTAGAGTGGTAATCTGGGAACCTCCTTACTCAGAATACTGCTACCTTCACACTGTCATAAGAATGCAGCTAGTTGAGAGCTGGCTTCTAGGCAAGCTTCCCTGTGAGAGCTGAGGACAGGGCAGAACCCTCCCGCATCCTGCCTGACTGTAGACGTACCTGCTAACCTCCTTATGTTAGTGGCTGGGATGGGTTGCGGGAAAAGCATGTGTAAGCATTGGGCCTGAACTCCCGTGTATCTGAGTTGAATAGAGCGATTTCCAACATCCTTCTTCAATAGGAGTGTAGCTAGGTTCCAACTCCCATGTCCGAGTGGGTAGCAGACATCTGCCTCCCATGCATACACACTTCTGAGAGTTGAGCTTATGGCCTGTAACCCTACATCCTGCCTGCCGCTACCTTTCGCTTCCAAAAGGCCTAGGCTCGCTGCTTGACGCAAGTGTTGGGAGAGGTAACTGGAATCTCCTGGCACACAAGACGAGTGCCTCCAAGCTCAATCAAGCGATTTCCTAGTAATTCCTGGGGTAGACTGGTGCTACATACTAAGTTCCATACGTGAGTATGTAGTTGAACGCCTTGTCCAAAAACATCTTACTTCTCAGAGTTGAGCTCACCCTCAGTCCCTCACAGTTCCACACTGCCTGCAGAGTGAGTTTCGCACGTCTTCACCAGAGACGTTTGCCAGAGGCTTCTGAGACGCAAGTTAACAATGCAGACCTGGAGGGTATCTCCAGGTCCAGTAGAGTGGTAACCTGGGAACCTCCTGTCTCAGAATCCTGCTACCTTCACCCTGCCATAAGAATGCAGCTAGTTGACAGCTGGCTTCAAGGCCTGCTTCCCTGTGAGAGCTAAGGACAGGGCACAACCCTCCCGCATCCTGCTTGACTGTAGAAGGATCTGCTAACGTCCTCATGTTAGTGGCAGGGAAACGTTGGGAGAAAAGCATGTGGAATCGTTGTGCCTGAACCCACGTGTATCTGAGTTGAATACAGCGATTTCCAAAGTCCTTCTTCATCAGAGTGTAGCTAGGTTCCCACTCGCATGTCCGAGTGGGTAGCAGACATCTGCCTCCCATGTATACACACTTCTGAGAGTTGAGCTTATGGCCTGTAAGCCTACCTCCTGCCTGCAGCTACCTTTCGCTTCCAAAAGGCCTAGGCTCGCTGCTTGACGCAAGTGTTGGTAGAGGTAACTGGAATCTCCCGGCACACAAGACTAGTGCCACCAAGCTCAATCCAGCGATTTCCCAGTAATTCCTGGGGTAGACTGGTGCTACATACTAAGTTCCATATGTGAGAAGGTAGCTGAACGCCTTGTCCAAAATCATCTTACTGCTGAGAGTTGAGCTCACCCTCAGTCCCTCACAGTTCCACACTGCCTGCAGAGTGAGTTTCCCACGTCTTCACCAGAGACTTTTGCCAGAAGCTTCTGAGACGCAAGTTAACAATGCACACCTGGACGGTATCTCCAGGTGCAGTAGAGTGGTAATCTGGGAACCTCCTTACTCAGAATACTGCTACCTTCACACTGTCATAAGAATGCAGCTAGTTGAGAGCTGGCTTCTAGGCAAGCTTCCCTGTGAGAGCTGAGGACAGGGCAGAACCCTCCCGCATCCTGCCTGACTGTAGACGTACCTGCTAACCTCCTTATGTTAGTGGGTGGGATGGGTTGCGGGAAAAGCATGTGTAAGCATTGGGCCTGAACTCCCGTGTATCTGAGTTGAATAGAGCGATTTCCAACATCCTTCTTCAATAGGAGTGTAGCTAGGTTCCAACTCCCATGTCCGAGTGGGTAGCAGACATCTGCCTCCCATGCATACACACTTCTGAGAGTTGAGCTTATGGCCTGTAACCCTACATCCTGCCTGCCGCTACCTTTCGCTTCCAAAAGGCCTAGGCTCGCTGCTTGACGCAAGTGTTGGGAGAGGTAACTGGAATCTCCCGGCACACAAGACGAGTGCCTCCAAGCTCAATCAAGCGATTTCCTAGTAATTCCTGGGGTAGACTGGTGCTACATACTAAGTTCCATACGTGAGTATGTAGTTGAACGCCTTGTCCAAAAACATCTTACTTCTCAGAGTTGAGCTCACCCTCAGTCCCTCACAGTTCCACACTGCCTGCAGAGTGAGTTTCGCACGTCTTCACCAGAGACGTTTGCCAGAGGCTTCTGAGACGCAAGTTAACAATGCAGACCTGGAGGGTATCTCCAGGTCCAGTAGAGTGGTAACCTGGGAACCTCCTGTCTCAGAATACTGCTACCTTCACCCTGCCATAAGAATGCAGCTAATTGACAGCTGGCTTCAAGGCCTGCTTCCCTGTGAGAGCTAAGGACAGGGCACAACCCTCCCGCATCCTGCTTGACTGTAGAAGGAGCTGCTAACGTCCTCATGTTAGTGGCAGGGAAACGTTGGGAGAAAAGCATGTGGAATCGTTGTGCCTGAACCCACGTGTATTTGAGTTGAATACAGCGATTTCCAAAGTCCTTCTTCATCAGAGTGTAGCTAGGTTCCCACTCGCATGTCCGAGTGGGTAGCAGACATCTGCCTCCCATGTATACACACTTCTGAGAGTTGAGCTTATGGCCTGTAAGCCTACCTCCTGCCTGCAGCTACCTTTCGCTTCCAAAAGGCCTAGGCTCGCTGCTTCACCGAAGTGTTGGGAGAGGTAACTGGAATCTCCCGGCACACAAGACTAGTGCCACCAAGCTCAATCCAGCGATTTCCCAGTAATTCCTGGGGTAGACTGGTGCTACATACTAAGTTCCATATGTGAGAAGGTAGCTGAACGCCTTGTCCAAAATCATCTTACTGCTGAGAGTTGAGCTCACCCTCAGTCCCTCACAGTTCCACACTGCCTGCAGAGTGAGCTTCCCACGTCTTCACCAGAGACTTTTGCCAGAGGCTTCTGAGACGCAAGTTAACAATGCACACCTGGACGGTATCTCCAGGTGCAGTAGAGTGGTAATCTGGGAACCTCCTTACTCAGAATACTGCTACCTTCACACTGTCATAAGAATGCAGCTAGTTGAGAGCTGGCTTCTAGGCATGCTTCCCTGTGAGAGCTGAGGACAGGGCAGAACCCTCCCGCATCCTGCCTGACTGTAGACGTACCTGCTAACCTCCTTATGTTAGTGGCTGGGATAGGTTGTGGGAAAAGCATGTGTAAGCATTGGGCCTGAACTCCCGTGTATCTGAGTTGAATACAGCGATTTCCAAAGTCCTTCTTCATCAGAGTGTAGCTAGGTTCCCACTCACATGTCCGAGTGGGTAGCACACATCTGCCTCCCATGTATACACACTTCTGAGAGTTGAGCTTATGGCCTGTAAGCCTACGTCCTGCCTGCAGCTACCTTTCGCTTCCAAAAGGCCTAGGCTCGCTGCTTGACGCAAGTGTTGGGAGAGGTAACTGGAATCTCCCGGCACACAAGACTAGTGCCACCAAGCTCAATCCAGCGATTTCCCAGTAATTCCTGGGGTAGACTGGTGCTACATACTAAGTTCCATATGTGAGAAGGTAGCTGAACGCCTTGTCCAAAATCATCTTACTGCTGAGAGTTGAGCTCACCCTCAGTCCCTCACAGTTCCACACTGCCTGCAGAGTGAGTTTCGCACGTCTTCACCAGAGACTTTTGCCAGAAGCTTCTGAGACGCAAGTTAACAATGCACACCTGGACGGTATCTCCAGGTGCAGTAGAGTGGTAATCTGGGAACCTCCTTACTCAGAATACTGCTACCTTCACACTGTCATAAGAATGCAGCTAGTTGAGAGCTGGCTTCTAGGCAAGCTTCCCTGTGAGAGCTGAGGACAGGGCAGAACCCTCCCGCATCCTGCCTGACTGTAGACGTACCTGCTAACCTCCTTATGTTAGTGGCTGGGATGGGTTGCGGGAAAAGCATGTGTAAGCATTGGGCCTGAACTCCCGTGTATCTGAGTTGAATAGAGCGATTTCCAACATCCTTCTTCAATAGGAGTGTAGCTAGGTTCCAACTCCCATGTCCGAGTGGGTAGCAGACATCTGCCTCCCATGCATACACACTTCTGAGAGTTGAGCTTATGGCCTGTAACCCTACATCCTGCCTGCCGCTACCTTTCGCTTCCAAAAGGCCTAGGCTCGCTGCTTGACGCAAGTGTTGGGAGAGGTAACTGGAATCTCCTGGCACACAAGACGAGTGCCTCCAAGCTCAATCAAGCGATTTCCTAGTAATTCCTGGGGTAGACTGGTGCTACATACTAAGTTCCATACGTGAGTATGTAGTTGAACGCCTTGTCCAAAAACATCTTACTTCTCAGAGTTGAGCTCACCCTCAGTCCCTCACAGTTCCACACTGCCTGCAGAGTGAGTTTCGCACGTCTTCACCAGAGACGTTTGCCAGAGGCTTCTGAGACGCAAGTTAACAATGCAGACCTGGAGGGTATCTCCAGGTCCAGTAGAGTGGTAACCTGGGAACCTCCTGTCTCAGAATCCTGCTACCTTCACCCTGCCATAAGAATGCAGCTAGTTGACAGCTGGCTTCAAGGCCTGCTTCCCTGTGAGAGCTAAGGACAGGGCACAACCCTCCCGCATCCTGCTTGACTGTAGAAGGATCTGCTAACGTCCTCATGTTAGTGGCAGGGAAACGTTGGGAGAAAAGCATGTGGAATCGTTGTGCCTGAACCCACGTGTATCTGAGTTGAATACAGCGATTTCCAAAGTCCTTCTTCATCAGAGTGTAGCTAGGTTCCCACTCGCATGTCCGAGTGGGTAGCAGACATCTGCCTCCCATGTATACACACTTCTGAGAGTTGAGCTTATGGCCTGTAAGCCTACCTCCTGCCTGCAGCTACCTTTCGCTTCCAAAAGGCCTAGGCTCGCTGCTTGACGCAAGTGTTGGTAGAGGTAACTGGAATCTCCCGGCACACAAGACTAGTGCCACCAAGCTCAATCCAGCGATTTCCCAGTAATTCCTGGGGTAGACTGGTGCTACATACTAAGTTCCATATGTGAGAAGGTAGCTGAACGCCTTGTCCAAAATCATCTTACTGCTGAGAGTTGAGCTCACCCTCAGTCCCTCACAGTTCCACACTGCCTGCAGAGTGAGTTTCCCACGTCTTCACCAGAGACTTTTGCCAGAAGCTTCTGAGACGCAAGTTAACAATGCACACCTGGACGGTATCTCCAGGTGCAGTAGAGTGGTAATCTGGGAACCTCCTTACTCAGAATACTGCTACCTTCACACTGTCATAAGAATGCAGCTAGTTGAGAGCTGGCTTCTAGGCAAGCTTCCCTGTGAGAGCTGAGGACAGGGCAGAACCCTCCCGCATCCTGCCTGACTGTAGACGTACCTGCTAACCTCCTTATGTTAGTGGGTGGGATGGGTTGCGGGAAAAGCATGTGTAAGCATTGGGCCTGAACTCCCGTGTATCTGAGTTGAATAGAGCGATTTCCAACATCCTTCTTCAATAGGAGTGTAGCTAGGTTCCAACTCCCATGTCCGAGTGGGTAGCAGACATCTGCCTCCCATGCATACACACTTCTGAGAGTTGAGCTTATGGCCTGTAACCCTACATCCTGCCTGCCGCTACCTTTCGCTTCCAAAAGGCCTAGGCTCGCTGCTTGACGCAAGTGTTGGGAGAGGTAACTGGAATCTCCCGGCACACAAGACGAGTGCCTCCAAGCTCAATCAAGCGATTTCCTAGTAATTCCTGGGGTAGACTGGTGCTACATACTAAGTTCCATACGTGAGTATGTAGTTGAACGCCTTGTCCAAAAACATCTTACTTCTCAGAGTTGAGCTCACCCTCAGTCCCTCACAGTTCCACACTGCCTGCAGAGTGAGTTTCGCACGTCTTCACCAGAGACGTTTGCCAGAGGCTTCTGAGACGCAAGTTAACAATGCAGACCTGGAGGGTATCTCCAGGTCCAGTAGAGTGGTAACCTGGGAACCTCCTGTCTCAGAATACTGCTACCTTCACCCTGCCATAAGAATGCAGCTAATTGACAGCTGGCTTCAAGGCCTGCTTCCCTGTGAGAGCTAAGGACAGGGCACAACCCTCCCGCATCCTGCTTGACTGTAGAAGGAGCTGCTAACGTCCTCATGTTAGTGGCAGGGAAACGTTGGGAGAAAAGCATGTGGAATCGTTGTGCCTGAACCCACGTGTATTTGAGTTGAATACAGCGATTTCCAAAGTCCTTCTTCATCAGAGTGTAGCTAGGTTCCCACTCGCATGTCCGAGTGGGTAGCAGACATCTGCCTCCCATGTATACACACTTCTGAGAGTTGAGCTTATGGCCTGTAAGCCTACCTCCTGCCTGCAGCTACCTTTCGCTTCCAAAAGGCCTAGGCTCGCTGCTTCACCGAAGTGTTGGGAGAGGTAACTGGAATCTCCCGGCACACAAGACTAGTGCCACCAAGCTCAATCCAGCGATTTCCCAGTAATTCCTGGGGTAGACTGGTGCTACATACTAAGTTCCATATGTGAGAAGGTAGCTGAACGCCTTGTCCAAAATCATCTTACTGCTGAGAGTTGAGCTCACCCTCAGTCCCTCACAGTTCCACACTGCCTGCAGAGTGAGCTTCCCACGTCTTCACCAGAGACTTTTGCCAGAGGCTTCTGAGACGCAAGTTAACAATGCACACCTGGACGGTATCTCCAGGTGCAGTAGAGTGGTAATCTGGGAACCTCCTTACTCAGAATACTGCTACCTTCACACTGTCATAAGAATGCAGCTAGTTGAGAGCTGGCTTCTAGGCATGCTTCCCTGTGAGAGCTGAGGACAGGGCAGAACCCTCCCGCATCCTGCCTGACTGTAGACGTACCTGCTAACCTCCTTATGTTAGTGGCTGGGATAGGTTGTGGGAAAAGCATGTGTAAGCATTGGGCCTGAACTCCCGTGTATCTGAGTTGAATACAGCGATTTCCAAAGTCCTTCTTCATCAGAGTGTAGCTAGGTTCCCACTCACATGTCCGAGTGGGTAGCACACATCTGCCTCCCATGTATACACACTTCTGAGAGTTGAGCTTATGGCCTGTAAGCCTACCTCCTGCCTGCAGCTACCTTTCGCTTCCAAAAGGCCTAGGCTCGCTGCTTGACGCAAGTGTTGGGAGAGGTAACTGGAATCTCCCGGCACACAAGACTAGTGCCACCAAGCTCAATCCAGCGATTTCCCAGTAATTCCTGGGGTAGACTGGTGCTACATACTAAGTTCCATATGTGAGAAGGTAGCTGAACGCCTTGTCCAAAATCATCTTACTGCTGAGAGTTGAGCTCACCCTCAGTCCCTCACAGTTCCACACTGCCTGCAGAGTGAGTTTCCCACGTCTTCACCAGAGACTTTTGCCAGAGGCTTCTGAGACGCAAGTTAACAATGCACACCTGGACGGTATCTCCAGGTGCAGTAGAGTGGTAATCTGGGAACCTCCTTACTCAGAATACTGCTACCTTCACACTGTCATAAGAATGCAGCTAGTTGAGAGCTGGCTTCTAGGCAAGCTTCCCTGTGAGAGCTGAGGACAGGGCAGAACCCTCCCGCATCCTGCCTGACTGTAGACGTACCTGATAACCTCCTTATGTTAGTGGCTGGGATGGGTTGCGGGAAAAGCATGTGTAAGCATTGGGCCTGAACTCCCGTGTATCTGAGTTGAATAGAGCGATTTCCAACATCCTTCTTCAATAGGAGTGTAGCTAGGTTCCAACTCCCATGTCCGAGTGGGTAGCAGACATCTGCCTCCCATGCATACACACTTCTGAGAGTTGAGCTTATGGCCTGTAACCCTACATCCTGCCTGCCGCTACCTTTCGCTTCCAAAAGGCCTAGGCTCGCTGCTTGACGCAAGTGTTGGGAGAGGTAACTGGAATCTCCCGGCACACAAGACGAGTGCCTCCAAGCTCAATCAAGCGATTTCCTAGTAATTCCTGGGGTAGACTGGTGCTACATACTAAGTTAGATACGTGAGTATGTAGTTGAACGCCTTGTCCAAAAACATCTTACTTCTGAGAGTTGAGCTCACCCTCAGTCCCTCACAGTTCCACACTGCCTGCAGAGTGAGTTTCGCACGTCTTCACCAGAGACGTTTGCCAGAGGCTTCTGAGACGCAAGTTAACAATGCAGACCTGGAGGGTATCTCCAGGTCCAGTAGATTGGTAACCTGGGAACCTCCTGTCTCAGAATACTGCTACCTTCACACTGTCATAAGAATGCAGCTAGTTGAGAGCTGGCTTCTAGGCATGCTTCCCTGTGAGAGCTGAGGACAGGGCAGAACCCTCCCGCATCCTGCCTGACTGTAGACGTACCTGCTAACCTTCTTATGTTAGTGGCTGGGATAGGTTGTGGGAAAAGCATCTGTAAGCATTGGGCCTGAACTCCCGTGTATCTGAGTTGAATACAGCGATTTCCAAAGTCCTTCTTCATCAGAGTGTAGCTAGGTTCCCACTCACATGTCCGAGTGGGTAGCACACATCTGCCTCCCATGTATACACACTTCTGAGAGTTGAGCTTATGTCCTGTAAGCCTACCTCTTGCCTGCAGCTAACTTTCGCTTCCAAAAGGCCTAGGCTCGCTGCTTGACGCAAGTGTTGGGAGAGGTAACTGGAATCTCCCGGCACACAAGACTAGTGCCACCAAGCTCAATCCAGCGATTTCCCAGTAATTCCTGGGGTAGACTGGTGCTACATACTAAGTTCCATATGTGAGAAGGTAGCTGAACGCCTTGTCCAAAATCATCTTACTGCTGAGAGTTGAGCTCACCCTCAGTCCCTCACAGTTCCACACTGCCTGCAGAGTGAGCTTCCCACGTCTTCACCAGAGACGTTTGCCAGAGGCTTCTGAGACGCAAGTTAACAATGCACACCTGGACGGTATCTCCAGGTGCAGTAGAGTGGTAATCTGGGAACCTCCTTACTCAGAATACTGCTACCTTCACACTGTCATAAGAATGCAGCTAGTTGAGAGCTGGCTTCTAGGCATGCTTCCCTGTGAGAGCTGAGGACAGGGCAGAACCCTCCCGCATCCTGCCTGACTGTAGACGTACCTGCTAACCTCCTTATGTTAGTGGCTGGGATAGGTTGTGGGAAAAGCATGTGTAAGCATTGGGCCTGAACTCCCGTGTATCTGAGTTGAATACAGCGATTTCCAAAGTCCTTCTTCATCAGAGTGTAGCTAGGTTCCCACTCACATGTCCGAGTGGGTAGCACACATCTGCCTCCCATGTATACACACTTCTGAGTGTTGAGCTTATGGCCTGTAAGCCTACCTCCTGCCTGCAGCTACCTTTCGCTTCCAAAAGGCCTAGGCTCGCTGCTTGACGCAAGTGTTGGGAGAGGTAACTGGAATCTCCCGGCACACAAGACTAGTGCCACCAAGCTCAATCCAGCGATTTCCCAGTAATTCCTGGGGTAGACTGGTGCTACATACTAAGTTCCATATGTGAGAAGGTAGCTGAACGCCTTGTCCAAAATCATCTTACTGCTGAGAGTTGAGCTCACCCTCAGTCCCTCACAGTTCCACACTGCCTGCAGAGTGAGTTTCCCACGTCTTCACCAGAGACTTTTGCCAGAGGCTTCTGAGACGCAAGTTAACAATGCACACCTGGACGGTATCTCCAGGTGCAGTAGAGTGGTAATCTGGGAACCTCCTTACTCAGAATACTGCTACCTTCACACTGTCATAAGAATGCAGCTAGTTGAGAGCTGGCTTCTAGGCATGCTTCCCTGTGAGAGCTGAGGACAGGGCAGAACCCTCCCGCATCCTGCCTGACTGTAGACGTACCTGCTAACCTCCTTATGTTAGTGGCTGGGATAGGTTGTGGGAAAAGCATGTGTAAGCATTGGGCCTGAACTCCCGTGTATCTGAGTTGAATACAGCGATTTCCAAAGTCCTTCTTCATCAGAGTGTAGCTAGGTTCCCACTCACATGTCCGAGTGGGTAGCACACATCTGCCTCCCATGTATACACACTTCTGAGAGTTGAGCTTATGGCCTGTAAGCCTACCTCCTGCCTGCAGCTATCTTTTGCTTCCAAAAGGCCTAGGCTCGCTGCTTGACGCAAGTGTTGGGAGAGGTAACTGGAATCTCCCGGCACACAAGACTAGTGCCACCAAGCTCAATCCAGCGATTTCCCAGTAATTCCTGGGGTAGACTGGTGCTACATACTAAGTTCCATATGTGAGAAGGTAGCTGAACGCCTTGTCCAAAATCATCTTACTGCTGAGAGTTGAGCTCACCCTCAGTCCCTCACAGTTCCACACTGCCTGCAGAGTGAGTTTCCCACGTCTTCACCAGATTCTTTTGCCAGAGGCTTCTGAGACGCAAGTTAACAATGCACACCTGGACGGTATCTCCAGGTGCAGTAGAGTGGTAATCTGGGAACCTCCTTACTCAGAATACTGCTACCTTCACACTGTCATAAAAATGCAGCTAGTTGAGAGCTGGCTTCTAGGCAAGCTTCCCTGTGAGAGCTGAGGACAGGGCAGAACCCTCCCGCATCCTGCCTGACTGTAGACGTACCTGCTAACCTCCTTATGTTAGTGGCTGGGATGGGTTGCGGGAAAAGCATGTGTAAGCATTGGGCCTGAACTCCCGTGTATCTGAGTTGAATAGAGCGATTTCCAACATCCTTCTTCAATAGGAGTGTAGCTAGGTTCCAACTCCCATGTCCGAGTGGGTAGCAGACATCTGCCTCCCATGCATACACACTTCTGAGAGTTGAGCTTATGGCCTGTAACCCTACATCCTGCCTGCCGCTACCTTTCGCTTCCAAAAGGCCTAGGCTCGCTGCTTGACGCAAGTGTTGGGAGAGGTAACTGGAATCTCCCGGCACACAAGACGAGTGCCTCCAAGCTCAATCAAGCGATTTCCTAGTAATTCCTGGGGTAGACTGGTGCTACATACTAAGTTCCATACGTGAGTATGTAGATGAACGGCTTGTCCAAAAACATCTTACTTCTGAGAGTTGAGCTCACCCTCAGTCCCTCACAGTTCCACACTGCCTGCAGAGTGAGTTTCGCACGTCTTCACCAGAGACGTTTGCCAGAGGCTTCTGAGACGCAAGTTAACAATGCAGACCTGGAGGGTATCTCCAGGTCCAGTAGAGTGGTAACCTGGGAACCTCCTGTCTCAGAATACTGCTACCTTCACACTGTCATAAGAATGCAGCTAGTTGAGAGCTGGCTTCTAGGCATGCTTCCCTGTGAGAGCTGAGGACAGGGCAGAACCCTCCCGCATCCTGCCTGACTGTAGACGTACCTGCTAACCTCCTTATGTTAGTGGCTGGGATAGGTTGTGGGAAAAGCATGTGTAAGCATTGGGCCTGAACTCCCGTGTATCTGAGTTGAATACAGCGATTTCCAAAGTCCTTCTTCATCAGAGTGTAGCTAAGTTCCCACTCACATGTCCGAGTGGGTAGCACACATCTGCCTCCCATGTATACACACTTCTGAGAGTTGAGCTTATGGCCTGTAAGCCTACCTCCTGCCTGCAGCTACCTTTCGCTTCCAAAAGGCCTAGGCTCGCTGCTTGACGCAAGTGTTGGGAGAGGTAACTGGAATCTCCCGGCACACAAGACTAGTGCCACCAAGCTCAATCCAGCGATTTCCCAGTAATTCCTGGGGTAGACTGGTGCTACATACTAAGTTCCATATGTGAGAAGGTAGCTGAACGCCTTGTCCAAAATCATCTTACTGCTGAGAGTTGAGCTCACCCTCAGTCCCTCACAGTTCCACACTGCCTGCAGAGTGAGTTTCCCACGTCTTCACCAGAGACTTTTGCCAGAAGCTTCTGAGACGCAAGTTAACAATGCACACCTGGACGGTATCTCCAGGTGCAGTAGAGTGGTAATCTGGGAACCTCCTTACTCAGAATACTGCTACCTTCACACTGTCATAAGAATGCAGCTAGTTGAGAGCTGGCTTCTAGGCAAGCTTCCCTGTGAGAGCTGAGGACAGGGCAGAACCCTCCCGCATCCTGCCTGACTGTAGACGTACCTGCTAACCTCCTTATGTTAGTGGCTGGGATGGGTTGCGGGAAAAGCATGTGTAAGCATTGGGCCTGAACTCCCGTGTATCTGAGTTGAATAGAGCGATTTCCAACATCCTTCTTCAATAGGAGTGTAGCTAGGTTCCAACTCCCATGTCCGAGTGGGTAGCAGACATCTGCCTCCCATGCATACACACTTCTGAGAGTTGAGCTTATGGCCTGTAACCCTACATCCTGCCTGCCGCTACCTTTCGCTTCCAAAAGGCCTAGGCTCGCTGCTTGACGCAAGTGTTGGGAGAGGTAACTGGAATCTCCCGGCACACAAGACGAGTGCCTCCAAGCTCAATCAAGCGATTTCCTAGTAATTCCTGGGGTAGACTGGTGCTACATACTAAGTTCCATACGTGAGTATGTAGTTGAACGCCTTGTCCAAAAACATCTTACTTCTGAGAGTTGAGCTCACCCTCAGTCCCTCACAGTTCCACACTGCCTGCAGAGTGAGTTTCGCACGTCTTCACCAGAGACGTTTGCCAGAGGCTTCTGAGACGCAAGTTAACAATGCAGACCTGGAGGGTATCTCCAGGTCCAGTAGAGTGGTAACCTGGGAACCTCCTGTCTCAGAATACTGCTACCTTCACCCTGCCATAAGAATGCAGCTAGTTGACAGCTGGCTTCAAGGCCTGCTTCCCTGTGAGAGCTAAGGACAGGGCACAACCCTCCCGCATCCTGCTTGACTGTACAAGGAGCTGCTAACGTCCTCATGTTAGTGGAAGGGAAACGTTGGGAGAAAAGCATGTGGAATCGTTGTGCCTGAACCCACGTGTATCTGAGTTGAATACAGCGATTTCCAAAGTCCTTCTTCATCAGAGTGTAGCTAGGTTCCCACTCGCATGTCCGAGTGGGTAGCAGACATCTGCCTCCCATGTATACACACTTCTGAGAGTTGAGCTTATGGCCTGTAAGCCTACCTCCTGCCTGCAGCTACCTTTCGCTTCCAAAAGGCCTAGGCTCGCTGCTTCACCGAAGTGTTGGGAGAGGTAACTGGAATCTCCCGGCACACAAGACTAGTGCCACCAAGCTCAATCCAGCGATTTCCCAGTAATTCCTGGGGTAGACTGGTGCTACATACTAAGTTCCATATGTGAGAAGGTAGCTGAACGCCTTGTCCAAAATCATCTTACTGCTGAGAGTTGAGCTCACCCTCAGTCCCTCACAGTTCCACACTGCCTGCAGAGTGAGCTTCCCACGTCTTCACCAGAGACTTTTGCCAGAGGCTTCTGAGACGCAAGTTAACAATGCACACCTGGACGGTATCTCCAGGTGCAGTAGAGTGGTAATCTGGGAACCTCCTTACTCAGAATACTGCTACCTTCACACTGTCATAAGAATGCAGCTAGTTGAGAGCTGGCTTCTAGGCATGCTTCCCTGTGAGAGCTGAGGACAGGGCAGAACCCTCCCGCATCCTGCCTGACTGTAGACGTACCTGCTAACCTCCTTATGTTAGTGGCTGGGATAGGTTGTGGGAAAAGCATGTGTAAGCATTGGGCCTGAACTCCCGTGTATCTGAGTTGAATACAGCGATTTCCAAAGTCCTTCTTCATCAGAGTGTAGCTAGGTTCCCACTCACATGTCCGAGTGGGTAGCACACATCTGCCTCCCATGTATACACACTTCTGAGAGTTGAGCTTATGGCCTGTAAGCCTACCTCCTGCCTGCAGCTACCTTTCGCTTCCAAAAGGCCTAGGCTCGCTGCTTGACGCAAGTGTTGGGAGAGGTAACTGGAATCTCCCGGCACACAAGACTAGTGCCACCAAGCTCAATCCAGCGATTTCCCAGTAATTCCTGGGGTAGACTGGTGCTACATACTAAGTTCCATATGTGAGAAGGTAGCTGAACGCCTTGTCCAAAATCATCTTACTGCTGAGAGTTGAGCTCACCCTCAGTCCCTCACAGTTCCACACTGCCTGCAGAGTGAGTTTCCCACGTCTTCACCAGAGACTTTTGCCAGAGGCTTCTGAGACGCAAGTTAACAATGCACACCTGGACGGTATCTCCAGGTGCAGTAGAGTGGTAATCTGGGAACCTCCTTACTCAGAATACTGCTACCTTCACACTGTCATAAGAATGCAGCTAGTTGAGAGCTGGCTTCTAGGCAAGCTTCCCTGTGAGAGCTGAGGACAGGGCAGAACCCTCCCGCATCCTGCCTGACTGTAGACGTACCTGATAACCTCCTTATGTTAGTGGCTGGGATGGGTTGCGGGAAAAGCATGTGTAAGCATTGGGCCTGAACTCCCGTGTATCTGAGTTGAATAGAGCGATTTCCAACATCCTTCTTCAATAGGAGTGTAGCTAGGTTCCAACTCCCATGTCCGAGTGGGTAGCAGACATCTGCCTCCCATGCATACACACTTCTGAGAGTTGAGCTTATGGCCTGTAACCCTACATCCTGCCTGCCGCTACCTTTCGCTTCCAAAAGGCCTAGGCTCGCTGCTTGACGCAAGTGTTGGGAGAGGTAACTGGAATCTCCCGGCACACAAGACGAGTGCCTCCAAGCTCAATCAAGCGATTTCCTAGTAATTCCTGGGGTAGACTGGTGCTACATACTAAGTTAGATACGTGAGTATGTAGTTGAACGCCTTGTCCAAAAACATCTTACTTCTGAGAGTTGAGCTCACCCTCAGTCCCTCACAGTTCCACACTGCCTGCAGAGTGAGTTTCGCACGTCTTCACCAGAGACGTTTGCCAGAGGCTTCTGAGACGCAAGTTAACAATGCAGACCTGGAGGGTATCTCCAGGTCCAGTAGATTGGTAACCTGGGAACCTCCTGTCTCAGAATACTGCTACCTTCACACTGTCATAAGAATGCAGCTAGTTGAGAGCTGGCTTCTAGGCATGCTTCCCTGTGAGAGCTGAGGACAGGGCAGAACCCTCCCGCATCCTGCCTGACTGTAGACGTACCTGCTAACCTTCTTATGTTAGTGGCTGGGATAGGTTGTGGGAAAAGCATCTGTAAGCATTGGGCCTGAACTCCCGTGTATCTGAGTTGAATACAGCGATTTCCAAAGTCCTTCTTCATCAGAGTGTAGCTAGGTTCCCACTCACATGTCCGAGTGGGTAGCACACATCTGCCTCCCATGTATACACACTTCTGAGAGTTGAGCTTATGTCCTGTAAGCCTACCTCTTGCCTGCAGCTAACTTTCGCTTCCAAAAGGCCTAGGCTCGCTGCTTGACCCAAGTGTTGGGAGAGGTAACTGGAATCTCCCGGCACACAAGACTAGTGCCACCAAGCTCAATCCAGCGATTTCCCAGTAATTCCTGGGGTAGACTGGTGCTACATACTAAGTTCCATATGTGAGAAGGTAGCTGAACGCCTTGTCCAAAATCATCTTACTGCTGAGAGTTGAGCTCACCCTCAGTCCCTCACAGTTCCACACTGCCTGCAGAGTGAGCTTCCCACGTCTTCACCAGAGACGTTTGCCAGAGGCTTCTGAGACGCAAGTTAACAATGCACACCTGGACGGTATCTCCAGGTGCAGTAGAGTGGTAATCTGGGAACCTCCTTACTCAGAATACTGCTACCTTCACACTGTCATAAGAATGCAGCTAGTTGAGAGCTGGCTTCTAGGCATGCTTCCCTGTGAGAGCTGAGGACAGGGCAGAACCCTCCCGCATCCTGCCTGACTGTAGACGTACCTGCTAACCTCCTTATGTTAGTGGCTGGGATAGGTTGTGGGAAAAGCATGTGTAAGCATTGGGCCTGAACTCCCGTGTATCTGAGTTGAATACAGCGATTTCCAAAGTCCTTCTTCATCAGAGTGTAGCTAGGTTCCCACTCACATGTCCGAGTGGGTAGCACACATCTGCCTCCCATGTATACACACTTCTGAGTGTTGAGCTTATGGCCTGTAAGCCTACCTCCTGCCTGCAGCTACCTTTCGCTTCCAAAAGGCCTAGGCTCGCTGCTTGACGCAAGTGTTGGGAGAGGTAACTGGAATCTCCCGGCACACAAGACTAGTGCCACCAAGCTCAATCCAGCGATTTCCCAGTAATTCCTGGGGTAGACTGGTGCTACATACTAAGTTCCATATGTGAGAAGGTAGCTGAACGCCTTGTCCAAAATCATCTTACTGCTGAGAGTTGAGCTCACCCTCAGTCCCTCACAGTTCCACACTGCCTGCAGAGTGAGTTTCCCACGTCTTCACCAGAGACTTTTGCCAGAGGCTTCTGAGACGCAAGTTAACAATGCACACCTGGACGGTATCTCCAGGTGCAGTAGAGTGGTAATCTGGGAACCTCCTTACTCAGAATACTGCTACCTTCACACTGTCATAAGAATGCAGCTAGTTGAGAGCTGGCTTCTAGGCATGCTTCCCTGTGAGAGCTGAGGACAGGGCAGAACCCTCCCGCATCCTGCCTGACTGTAGACGTACCTGCTAACCTCCTTATGTTAGTGGCTGGGATAGGTTGTGGGAAAAGCATGTGTAAGCATTGGGCCTGAACTCCCGTGTATCTGAGTTGAATACAGCGATTTCCAAAGTCCTTCTTCATCAGAGTGTAGCTAGGTTCCCACTCACATGTCCGAGTGGGTAGCACACATCTGCCTCCCATGTATACACACTTCTGAGAGTTGAGCTTATGGCCTGTAAGCCTACCTCCTGCCTGCAGCTATCTTTTGCTTCCAAAAGGCCTAGGCTCGCTGCTTGACGCAAGTGTTGGGAGAGGTAACTGGAATCTCCCGGCACACAAGACTAGTGCCACCAAGCTCAATCCAGCGATTTCCCAGTAATTCCTGGGGTAGACTGGTGCTACATACTAAGTTCCATATGTGAGAAGGTAGCTGAACGCCTTGTCCAAAATCATCTTACTGCTGAGAGTTGAGCTCACCCTCAGTCCCTCACAGTTCCACACTGCCTGCAGAGTGAGTTTCCCACGTCTTCACCAGATTCTTTTGCCAGAGGCTTCTGAGACGCAAGTTAACAATGCAGACCTGGAGGGTATCTCCAGGTGCAGTAGAGTGGTAATCTGGGAACCTCCTTACTCAGAATACTGCTACCTTCACACTGTCATAAAAATGCAGCTAGTTGAGAGCTGGCTTCTAGGCAAGCTTCCCTGTGAGAGCTGAGGACAGGGCAGAACCCTCCCGCATCCTGCCTGACTGTAGACGTACCTGCTAACCTCCTTATGTTAGTGGCTGGGATGGGTTGCGGGAAAAGCATGTGTAAGCATTGGGCCTGAACTCCCGTGTATCTGAGTTGAATAGAGCGATTTCCAACATCCTTCTTCAATAGGAGTGTAGCTAGGTTCCAACTCCCATGTCCGAGTGGGTAGCAGACATCTGCCTCCCATGCATACACACTTCTGAGAGTTGAGCTTATGGCCTGTAACCCTACATCCTGCCTGCCGCTACCTTTCGCTTCCAAAAGGCCTAGGCTCGCTGCTTGACGCAAGTGTTGGGAGAGGTAACTGGAATCTCCCGGCACACAAGACGAGTGCCTCCAAGCTCAATCAAGCGATTTCCTAGTAATTCCTGGGGTAGACTGGTGCTACATACTAAGTTCCATACGTGAGTATGTAGATGAACGGCTTGTCCAAAAACATCTTACTTCTGAGAGTTGAGCTCACCCTCAGTCCCTCACAGTTCCACACTGCCTGCAGAGTGAGTTTCGCACGTCTTCACCAGAGACGTTTGCCAGAGGCTTCTGAGACGCAAGTTAACAATGCAGACCTGGAGGGTATCTCCAGGTCCAGTAGAGTGGTAACCTGGGAACCTCCTGTCTCAGAATACTGCTACCTTCACACTGTCATAAGAATGCAGCTAGTTGAGAGCTGGCTTCTAGGCATGCTTCCCTGTGAGAGCTGAGGACAGGGCAGAACCCTCCCGCATCCTGCCTGACTGTAGACGTACCTGCTAACCTCCTTATGTTAGTGGCTGGGATAGGTTGTGGGAAAAGCATGTGTAAGCATTGGGCCTGAACTCCCGTGTATCTGAGTTGAATACAGCGATTTCCAAAGTCCTTCTTCATCAGAGTGTAGCTAGGTTCCCACTCACATGTCCGAGTGGGTAGCACACATCTGCCTCCCATGTATACACACTTCTGAGAGTTGAGCTTATGGCCTGTAAGCCTACCTCCTGCCTGCAGCTACCTTTCGCTTCCAAAAGGCCTAGGCTCGCTGCTTGACGCAAGTGTTGGGAGAGGTAACTGGAATCTCCCGGCACACAAGACTAGTGCCACCAAGCTCAATCCAGCGATTTCCCAGTAATTCCTGGGGTAGACTGGTGCTACATACTAAGTTCCATATGTGAGAAGGTAGCTGAACGCCTTGTCCAAAATCATCTTACTGCTGAGAGTTGAGCTCACCCTCAGTCCCTCACAGTTCCACACTGCCTGCAGAGTGAGTTTCCCACGTCTTCACCAGAGACTTTTGCCAGAGGCTTCTGAGACGCAAGTTAACAATGCACACCTGGACGGTATCTCCAGGTGCAGTAGAGTGGTAATCTGGGAACCTCCTTACTCAGAATACTGCTACCTTCACACTGTCATAAGAATGCAGCTAGTTGAGAGCTGGCTTCTAGGCAAGCTTCCCTGTGAGAGCTGAGGACAGGGCAGAACCCTCCCGCATCCTGCCTGACTGTAGACGTACCTGCTAACCTCCTTATGTTAGTGGCTGGGATGGGTTGCGGGAAAAGCATGTGTAAGCATTGGGCCTGAACTCCCGTGTATCTGAGTTGAATAGAGCGATTTCCAACATCCTTCTTCAATAGGAGTGTAGCTAGGTTCCAACTCCCATGTCCGAGTGGGTAGCAGACATCTGCCTCCCATGCATACACACTTCTGAGAGTTGAGCTTATGGCCTGTAACCCTACATCCTGCCTGCCGCTACCTTTCGCTTCCAAAAGGCCTAGGCTCGCTGCTTGATGCAAGTGTTGGGAGAGGTAACTGGAATCTCCCGGCACACAAGACGAGTGCCTCCAAGCTCAATCAAGCGATTTCCTAGTAATTCCTGGGGTAGACTGGTGCTACATACTAAGTTCCATACGTGAGTATGTAGATGAACGCCTTGTCCAAAAACATCTTACTTCTGAGAGTTGAGCTCACCCTCAGTCCCTCACAGTTCCACACTGCCTGCAGAGTGAGTTTCGCACGTCTTCACCAGAGACGTTTGCCAGAGGCTTCTGAGACGCAAGTTAACAATGCAGACCTGGAGGGTATCTCCAGGTCCAGTAGAGTGGTAACCTGGGAACCTCCTGTCTCAGAATCCTGCTACCTTCACCCTGCCATAAGAATGCAGCTAGTTGAGAGCTGGCTTCTAGGCATGCTTCCCTGTGAGAGCTGAGGACAGGGCAGAACCCTCCCGCATCCTGCCTGACTGTAGACGTACCTGCTAACCTCCTTATGTTAGTGGCTGGGATAGGTTGTGGGAAAAGCATGTGTAAGCATTGGGCCTGAACTCCCGTGTATCTGAGTTGAATACAGCGATTTCCAAAGTCCTTCTTCATCAGAGTGTAGCTAGGTTCCCACTCACATGTCCGAGTGGGTAGCACACATCTGCCTCCCATGTATACACACTTCTGAGAGTTGAGCTTATGGCCTGTAAGCCTACCTCCTGCCTGCAGCTACCTTTCGCTTCCAAAAGGCCTAGGCTCGCTGCTTGACGCAAGTGTTGGGAGAGGTAACTGGAATCTCCCGGCACACAAGACTAGTGCCACCAAGCTCAATCCAGCGATTTCCCAGTAATTCCTGGGGTAGACTGGTGCTACATACTAAGTTCCATATGTGAGAAGGTAGCTGAACGCCTTGTCCAAAATCATCTTACTGCTGAGAGTTGAGCTCACCCTCAGTCCCTCACAGTTCCACACTGCCTGCAGAGTGAGTTTCCCACGTCTTCACCAGAGACTTTTGCCAGAAGCTTCTGAGACGCAAGTTAACAATGCACACCTGGACGGTATCTCCAGGTGCAGTAGAGTGGTAATCTGGGAACCTCCTTACTCAGAATACTGCTACCTTCACACTGTCATAAGAATGCAGCTAGTTGAGAGCTGGCTTCTAGGCAAGCTTCCCTGTGAGAGCTGAGGACAGGGCAGAACCCTCCCGCATCCTGCCTGACTGTAGACGTACCTGCTAACCTCCTTATGTTAGTGGCTGGGATGGGTTGCGGGAAAAGCATGTGTAAGCATTGGGCCTGAACTCCCGTGTATCTGAGTTGAATACAGCGATTTCCAACATCCTTCTTCAATAGGAGTGTAGCTAGGTTCCAACTCCCATGTCCGAGTGGGTAGCAGACATCTGCCTCCCATGCATACACACTTCTGAGAGTTGAGCTTATGGCCTGTAACCCTACATCCTGCCTGCCGCTACCTTTCGCTTCCAAAAGGCCTAGGCTCGCTGCTTGACGCAAGTGTTGGGAGAGGTAACTGGAATCTCCCGGCACACAAGACGAGTGCCTCCAAGCTCAATCAAGCGATTTCCTAGTAATTCCTGGGGTAGACTGGTGCTACATACTAAGTTCCATACGTGAGTATGTAGTTGAACGCCTTGTCCAAAAACATCTTACTTCTCAGAGTTGAGCTCACCCTCAGTCCCTCACAGTTCCACACTGCCTGCAGAGTGAGTTTCGCACGTCTTCACCAGAGACGTTTGCCAGAGGCTTCTGAGACGCAAGTTAACAATGCAGACCTGGAGGGTATCTCCAGGTCCAGTAGAGTGGTAACCTGGGAACCTCCTGTCTCAGAATCCTGCTACCTTCACCCTGCCATAAGAATGCAGCTAGTTGACAGCTGGCTTCAAGGCCTGCTTCCCTGTGAGAGCTAAGGACAGGGCACAACCCTCCCGCATCCTGCTTGACTGTAGAAGGAGCTGCTAACGTCCTCATGTTAGTGGCAGGGAAACGTTGGGAGAAAAGCATGTGGAATCGTTGTGCCTGAACCCACGTGTATCTGAGTTGAATACAGCGATTTCCAAAGTCCTTCTTCATCAGAGTGTAGCTAGGTTCCCACTCGCATGTCCGAGTGGGTAGCAGACATCTGCCTCCCATGTATACACACTTCTGAGAGTTGAGCTTATGGCCTGTAAGCCTACCTCCTGCATGCAGCTACCTTTCGCTTCCAAAAGGCCTAGGCTCGCTGCTTCACCGAAGTGTTGGGAGAGGTAACTGGAATCTCCCGGCACACAAGACTAGTGCCACCAAGCTCAATCCAGCGATTTCCCAGTAATTCCTGGGGTAGACTGGTGCTACATACTAAGTTCCATATGTGAGAAGGTAGCTGAACGCCTTGTCCAAAATCATCTTACTGCTGAGAGTTGAGCTCACCCTCAGTCCCTCACAGTTCCACACTGCCTGCAGAGTGAGTTTCCCACGTCTTCACCAGAGACTTTTGCCAGAGGCTTCTGAGACGCAAGTTAACAATGCACACCTGGACGGTATCTCCAGGTGCAGTAGAGTGGTAATCTGGGAACCTCCTTACTCAGAATACTGCTACCTTCACACTGTCATAAGAATGCAGCTAGTTGAGAGCTGGCTTCTAGGCAAGCTTCCCTGTGAGAGCTGAGGACAGGGCAGAACCCTCCCGCATCCTGCCTGACTGTAGACGTACCTGCTAACCTCCTTATGTTAGTGGCTGGGATGGGTTGCGGGAAAAGCATGTGTAAGCATTGGGCCTGAACTCCCGTGTATCTGAGTTGAATAGAGCGATTTCCAACATCCTTCTTCAATAGGAGTGTAGCTAGGTTCCAACTCCCATGTCCGAGTGGGTAGCAGACATCTGCCTCCCATGCATACACACTTCTGAGAGTTGAGCTTATGGCCTGTAACCCTACATCCTGCCTGCCGCTACCTTTCGCTTCCAAAAGGCCTAGGCTCGCTGCTTGACGCAAGTGTTGGGAGAGGTAACTGGAATCTCCCGGCACACAAGACGAGTGCCTCCAAGCTCAATCAAGCGATTTCCTAGTAATTCCTGGGGTAGACTGGTGCTACATACTAAGTTCCATACGTGAGTATGTAGTTGAACGCCTTGTCCAAAAACATCTTACTTCTCAGAGTTGAGCTCACCCTCAGTCCCTCAGAGTTCCACACTTCCTGCAGAGTGAGTTTCGCACGTCTTCACCAGAGACGTTTGCCAGAGGCTTCTGACACGCAAGTTAACAATGCAGACCTGGAGGGTATCTCCAGGTCCAGTAGAGTGGTAACCTGGGAACCTCCTGTCTCAGAATACTGCTACCTTCACCCTACCATAAGAATGCAGCTAGTTGACAGCTGGCTTCAAGGCCTGCTTCCCTGTGAGAGCTAAGGACAGGGCACAACCCTCCCGCATCCTGCTTGACTGTAGAAGGAGCTGCTAACGTCCTCATGTTAGTGGCAGGGAAACGTTGTGAGAAAAGCATGTGGAATCGTTGTGCCTGAACCCACGTGTATCTGAGTTGAATACAGCGATTTCCAAAGTCCTTCTTCATCAGAGTGTAGCTAGGTTCCCACTCGCATGTCTGAGTGGGTAGCAGACATCTGCCTCCCATGTATACACACTTCTGAGAGTTGAGCTTATGGCCTGTAAGCCTACCTCCTGCCTGCAGCTACCTTTCGCTTCCAAAAGGCCTAGGCTCGCTGCTTCACCGAAGTGTTGGGAGAGGTAACTGGAATCTCCCGGCACACAAGACTAGTGCCACCAAGCTCAATCCAGCGATTTCCTAGTAATTCCTTGGGTAGACTGGTGCTACATACTAAGTTCCATATGTGAGAAGGTAGCTGAACGCCTTGTCCAAAATCATCTTACTGCTGAGAGTTGAGCTCACCCTCAGTCCCTCACAGTTCCACACTGCCTGCAGAGTGAGTTTCCCACGTCTTCACCAGAGACTTTTGCCAGAGGCTTCTGAGACGCAAGTTAACAATGCACACCTGGACGGTATCTCCAGGTGCAGTAGAGTGGTAATCTGGGAACCTCCTTACTCAGAATACTGCTACCTTCACACTGTCATAAGAATGCAGCTAGTTGAGAGCTGGCTTCTAGGCATGCTTCCCTGTGAGAGCTGAGGACAGGGCAGAACCCTCCCGCATCCTGCCTGACTGTAGACGTACCTGCTAACCTCCTTATGTTAGTGGCTGGGATGGGTTGTGGGAAAAGCATGTGTAAGCATTGGGCCTGAACTCCCGTGTATCTGAGTTGAATACAGCGATTTCGAACATCCTTCTTCAATAGGAGTGTAGCTAGGTTCCAACTCCCATGTCCGAGTGGGTAGCAGACATCTGCCTCCCATGCATACACACTTCTGAGAGTTGAGCTTATGGCCTGTAACCCTACATCCTGCCTGCCGCTACCTTTCGCTTCCAAAAGGCCTAGGCTCGCTGCTTGACGCAAGTGTTGGGAGAGGTAACTGGAATCTCCCGGCACACAAGACGAGTGCCTCCAAGCTCAATCAAGCGATTTCCTAGTAATTCCTGGGGTAGACTGGTGCTACATACTAAGTTCCATACGTGAGTAGGTAGTTGAACGCCTTGTCCAAAAACATCTTACTTCTGAGAGTTGAGCTCACCCTCAGTCCCTCACAGTTCCACACTGCCTGCAGAGTGAGTTTCGCACGTCTTCACCAGAGACGTTTGCCAGAGGCTTCTGAGACGCAAGTTAACAATGCAGACCTGGAGGGTATCTCCAGGTCCAGTAGAGTGGTAACCTGGGAACCTCCTGTCTCAGAATCCTGCTACCTTCACCCTGCCATAAGAATGCAGCTAGTTGACAGCTGGCTTCAAGGCCTGCTTCCCTGTGAGAGCTAAGGACAGGGCACAACCCTCCCGCATCCTGCTTGACTGTAGAAGGAGCTGCTAACGTCCTCATGTTAGTGGCAGGGAAACGTTGTGAGAAAAGCATGTGGAATCGTTGTGCCTGAACCCACGTGTATCTGAGTTGAATACAGCGATTTCCAAAGTCCTTCTTCATCAGAGTGTAGCTAGGTTCCCACTCGCATGTCCGAGTGGGTAGCAGACATCTGCCTCCCATGTATACACACTTCTGAGAGTTGAGCTTATGGCCCGTAAGCCTACCTCTTGCCTGCAGCTACCTTTCGCTTCCAAAAGGCCTAGGCTCGCTGCTTCACCGAAGTGTTGGGAGAGGTAACTGGAATCTCCCGGCACACAAGACTAGTGCCTCCAAGCTCAATCCAGCGATTTCCCAGTAATTCCTGGGGTAGACTGGTGCTACATACTAAGTTCCATATGTGAGAAGGTAGCTGAACGCCTTGTCCAAAATCATCTTACTGCTGAGAGTTGAGCTCACCCTCAGTCCCTCACAGTTCCACACTGCCTGCAGAGTGAGTTTCCCACGTCTTCACCAGAGACTTTTGCCAGAGGCTTCTGAGACGCAAGTTAACAATGCACACCTGGACGGTATCTCCAGGTGCAGTAGAGTGGTAATCTGGGAACCTCCTTACTCAGAATACTGCTACCTTCACACTGTCATAAGAATGCAGCTAGTTGAGAGCTGGCTTCTAGGCAAGCTTCCCTGTGAGAGCTGAGGACAGGGCAGAACCCTCCCGCATCCTGCCTGACTGTAGACGTACCTGCTAACCTCCTTATGTTAGTGGCTGGGATGGGTTGCGGGAAAAGCATGTGTAAGCATTGGGCCTGAACTCCCGTGTATCTGAGTTGAATACAGCGATTTCCAACATCCTTCTTCAATAGGAGTGTAGCTAGGTTCCAACTCCCATGTCCGAGTGGGTAGCAGACATCTGCCTCCCATGCATACACACTTCTGAGAGTTGAGCTTATGGCCTGTAACCCTACATCCTGCCTGCCGCTACCTTTCGCTTCCAAAAGGCCTAGGCTCGCTGCTTGACGCAAGTGTTGGGAGAGGTAACTGGAATCTCCCGGCACACAAGACGAGTGCCTCCAAGCTCAATCAAGCGATTTCCTAGTAATTCCTGGGGTAGACTGGTGCTACATACTAAGTTCCATACGTGAGTATGTAGTTGAACGCCTTGTCCAAAAACATCTTACTTCTCAGAGTTGAGCTCACCCTCAGTCCCTCACAGTTCCACACTGCCTTCAGAGTGAGTTTCGCACGTCTTCACCAGAGACGTTTGCCAGAGGCTTCTGAGACGCAAGTTAACAATGCAGACCTGGAGGGTATCTCCAGGTCCAGTAGAGTGGTAACCTGGGAACCTCCTGTCTCAGAATCCTGCTACCTTCACCCTGCCATAAGAATGCAGCTAGTTGACAGCTGGCTTCAAGGCCTGCTTCCCTGTGAGAGCTAAGGACAGGGCACAACCCTCCCGCATCCTGCTTGACTGTAGAAGGAGCTGCTAACGTCCTCATGTTAGTGGCAGGGAAACGTTGGGAGAAAAGCATGTGGAATCGTTGTGCCTGAACCCACGTGTATCTGAGTTGAATACAGCGATTTCCAAAGTCCTTCTTCATCAGAGTGTAGCTAGGTTCCCACTCGCATGTCCGAGTGGGTAGCAGACATCTGCCTCCCATGTATACACACTTCTGAGAGTTGAGCTTATGGCCTGTAAGCCTACCTCCTGCCTGCAGCTACCTTTCGCTTCCAAAAGGCCTAGGCTCGCTGCTTCACCGAAGTGTTGGGAGAGGTAACTGGAATCTCCCGGCACACAAGACTAGTGCCTCCAAGCTCAATCCAGCGATTTCCCAGTAATTCCTGGGGTAGACTGGTGCTACATACTAAGTTCCATATGTGAGAAGGTAGCTGAACGCCTTGTCCAAAATCATCTTACTGCTGAGAGTTGAGCTCACCCTCAGTCCCTCACAGTTCCACACTGCCTGCAGAGTGAGTTTCCCACGTCTTCACCAGAGACTTTTGCCAGAGGCTTCTGAGAAGCAAGTTAACAATGCACACCTGGACGGTATCTCCAGGTGCAGTAGAGTGGTAATCTGGGAACCTCCTTACTCAGAATACTGCTACCTTCACACTGTCATAAGAATGCAGCTAGTTGAGAGCTGGCTTCTAGGCAAGCTTCCCTGTGAGAGCTGAGGACAGGGCAGAACCCTCCCGCATCCTGCCTGACTGTAGACGTACCTGCTAACCTCCTTATGTTAGTGGCTGGGATGGGTTGCGGGAAAAGCATGTGTAAGCATTGGGCCTGAACTCCCGTGTATCTGAGTTGAATAGAGCGATTTCCAACATCCTTCTTCAATAGGAGTGTAGCTAGGTTCCAACTCCCATGTCCGAGTGGGTAGCAGACATCTGCCTCCCATGCATACACACTTCTGAGAGTTGAGCTTATGGCCTGTAACCCTACATCATGCCTGCCGCTACCTTTCGCTTCCAAAAGGCCTAGGCTCGCTGCTTGACGCAAGTGTTGGGAGAGGTAACTGGAATCTCCCGGCACACAAGACGAGTGCCTCCAAGCTCAATCAAGCGATTTCCTAGTAATTCCTGGGGTAGACTGGTGCTACATACTAAGTTCCATACGTGAGTATGTAGTTGAACGCCTTGTCCAAAAACATCTTACTTCTGAGAGTTGAGCTCACCCTCAGTCCCTCACAGTTCCACACTGCCTGCAGAGTGAGTTTCGCACGTCTTCACCAGAGACGTTTGCCAGAGGCTTCTGACACGCAAGTTAACAATGCAGACCTGGAGGGTATCTCCAGGTCCAGTAGAGTGGTAACCTGGGAACCTCCTGTCTCAGAATACTGCTACCTTCACACTGTCATAAGAATGCAGCTAGTTGAGAGCTGGCTTCTAGGCATGCTTCCCTGTGAGAGCTGAGGACAGGGCAGAACCCTCCCGCATCCTGCCTGACTGTAGACGTACCTGCTAACCTCCTTATGTTAGTGGCTGGGATAGGTTGTGGGAAAAGCATGTGTAAGCATTGGGCCTGAACTCCCGTGTATCTGAGTTGAATACAGCGATTTCCAAAGTCATTCTTCATCAGAGTGTAGCTAGGTTCCCACTCGAATGTCCGAGTGGGTAGCACACATCTGCCTCCCATGTATACACACTTCTGAGAGTTGAGCTTATGGCCTGTAAGCCTACCTCCTGCCTGCAGCTACCTTTCGCTTCCAAAAGGCCTAGGGTCGCTGCTTCACCGAAGTGTTGGGAGAGGTAACTGGAATCTCCCGGCACACAAGACTAGTGCCACCAAGCTCAATCCAGCGATTTCCCAGTAATTCCTGGGGTAGACTCGTGCTACATACTAAGTTCCATATGTGAGAAGGTAGCTGAACGCCTTGTCCAAAATCATCTTACTGCTGAGAGTTGAGCTCACCCTCAGTCCCTCACAGTTCCACACTGCCTGCAGAGTGAGCTTCCCACGTCTTCACCAGAGACGTTTGCCAGAGGCTTCTGAGACGCAAGTTAACAATGCAGACCTGGAGGGTATCTCCAGGTCCAGTAGAGTGGTAACCTGGGAACCTCCTTACTCAGAATACTGCTACCTTCACACTGTCATAAGAATGCAGCTAGTTGAGAGCTGGCTTCTAGGCATGCTTCCCTGTGAGAGCTGAGGACAGGGCAGAACCCTCCCGCATCCTGCCTGACTGTAGACGTACCTGCTAACCTCCTTATGTTAGTGGCTGGGATAGGTTGTGGGAAAAGCATGTGTAAGCATTGGGCCTGAACTCCCGTGTATCTGAGTTGAATACAGCGATTTCCAAAGTCCTTCTTCATCAGAGTGTAGCTAGGTTCCCACTCACATGTCCGAGTGGGTAGCCACATCTGCCTCCCATGTATACACACTTCTGAGAGTTGAGCTTATGGCCTGTAAGCCTACCTCCTGCCTGCAGCTACCTTTCGCTTCCAAAAGGCCTAGGCTCGCTGCTTGACGCAAGTGTTGGGAGAGGTAACTGGAATCTCCCGGCACACAAGACTAGTGCCTCCAAGCTCAATCCAGCGATTTCCCAGTAATTCCTGGGGTAGACTGGTGCTACATACTAAGTTCCATATGTGAGAAGGTAGCTGAACGCCTTGTCCAAAATCATCTTACTGCTGAGAGTTGAGCTCACCCTCAGTCCCTCAGAGTTCCACACTGCCTGCAGAGTGAGTTTCCCACGTCTTCACCAGAGACTTTTGCCAGAGGCTTCTGAGACGCAAGTTAACAATGCACACCTGGACGGTATCTCCAGGTGCAGTAGAGTGGTAATCTGGGAACCTCCTTACTCAGAATACTGCTACCTTCACACTGTCATAAGAATGCAGCTAGTTGAGAGCTGGCTTCTAGGCAAGCTTCCCTGTGAGAGCTGAGGACAGGGCAGAACCCTCCCGCATCCTGCCTGACTGTAGACGTACCTGCTAACCTCCTTATGTTAGTGGCTGGGATGGGTTGCGGGAAAAGCATGTGTAAGCATTGGGCCTGAACTCCCGTGTATCTGAGTTGAATAGAGCGATTTCCAACATCCTTCTTCAATAGGAGTGTAGCTAGGTTCCAACTCCCATGTCCGAGTGGGTAGCAGACATCTGCCTCCCATGCATACACACTTCTGAGAGTTGAGCTTATGGCCTGTAACCCTACATCCTGCCTGCCGCTACCTTTCGCTTCCAAAAGGCCTAGGCTCGCTGCTTGACGCAAGTGTTGGGAGAGGTAACTGGAATCTCCCGGCACACAAGACGAGTGCCTCCAAGCTCAATCAAGCGATTTCCTAGTAATTCCTGGGGTAGACTGGTGCTACATACTAAGTTAGATACGTGAGTATGTAGTTGAACGCCTTGTCCAAAAACATCTTACTTCTGAGAGTTGAGCTCACCCTCAGTCCCTCACAGTTCCACACTGCCTGCAGAGTGAGTTTCGCACGTCTTCACCAGAGACGTTTGCCAGAGGCTTCTGAGACGCAAGTTAACAATGCAGACCTGGAGGGTATCTCCAGGTCCAGTAGAGTGGTAACCTGGGAACCTCCTGTCTCAGAATACTGCTACCTTCACACTGTCATAACAATGCAGCTAGTTGAGAGCTGGCTTCTAGGCATGCTTCCCTGTGAGAGCTGAGGACAGGGCAGAACCCTCCCGCATCCTGCCTGACTGTAGACGTACCTGCTAACCTCCTTATGTTAGTGGCTGGGATAGGTTGTGGGAAAAGCATCTGTAAGCATTGGGCCTGAACTCCCGTGTATCTGAGTTGAATACAGCGATTTCCAAAGTCCTTCTTCATCAGAGTGTAGCTAGGTTCCCACTCACATGTCCGAGTGGGTAGCACACATCTGCCTCCCATGTATACACACTTCTGAGAGTTGAGCTTATGGCCTGTAAGCCTACCTCCTGCCTGCAGCTACCTTTCGCTTCCAAAAGGCCTAGGCTCGCTGCTTGACGCAAGTGTTGGGAGAGGTAACTGGAATCTCCCGGCAAACAAGACTAGTGCCACCAAGCTCAATCCAGCGATTTCCCAGTAATTCCTGGGGTAGACTGGTGCTACATACTAAGTTCCATATGTGAGAAGGTAGCTGAACGCCTTGTCCAAAATCATCTTACTGCTGAGAGTTGAGCTCACCCTCAGTCCCTCACAGTTCCACACTGCCTGCAGAGTGAGCTTCCCACGTCTTCACCAGAGACGTTTTCCAGAAGCTTCTGAGACGCAAGTTAACAATGCACACCTGGACGGTATCTCCAGGTGCAGTAGAGTGGTAATCTGGGAACCTCCTTACTCAGAATACTGCTACCTTCACACTGTCATAAGAATGCAGCTAGTTGAGAGCTGGCTTCTAGGCAAGCTTCCCTGTGAGAGCTGAGGACAGGGCAGAACCCTCCCGCATCCTGCCTGACTGTAGACGTACCTGCTAACCTCCTTATGTTAGTGGCTGGGATGGGTTGCGGGAAAAGCATGTGTAAGCATTGGGCCTGAACTCCCGTGTATCTGAGTTGAATAGAGCGATTTCCAACATCCTTCTTCAATAGGAGTGTAGCTAGGTTCCAACTCCCATGTACGAGTGGGTAGCAGACATCTGCCTCCCATGCATACACACTTCTGAGAGTTGAGCTTATGGCCTGTAACCCGACATCCTGCCTGCCGCTACCTTTCGCTTCCAAAAGGCCTAGGCTCGCTGCTTGACGCAAGTGTTGGGAGAGGTAACTGGAATCTCCCGGCACACAAGACGAGTGCCTCCAAGCTCAATCAAGCGAATTCCTAGTAATTCCTGGGGTAGACTGGTGCTACATACTAAGTTCCATACGTGAGTATGTAGTTGAACGCCTTGTCCAAAAACATCTTACTTCTCAGAGTTGAGCTCACCCTCAGTCCCTCACAGTTCCACACTGCCTGCAGAGTGAGTTTCGCACGTCTTCACCAGAGACGTTTGCCAGAGGCTTCTGAGACGCAAGTTAACAATGCAGACCTGGAGGGTATCTCCAGGTCCAGTAGAGTGGTAACCTGGGAACCTCCTGTCTCAGAATACTGCTACCTTCACCCTGCCATAAGAATGCAGCTAGTTGACAGCTGGCTTCAAGGCCTGCTTCCCTGTGAGAGCTAAGGACAGGGCACAACCCTCCCGCATCCTGCTTGACTGTAGAAGGAGCTGCTAACGTCCTCATGTTAGTGGCAGGGAAACGTTGTGAGAAAAGCATGTGGAATCGTTGTGCCTGAACCCACGTGTATCTGAGTTGAATACAGCGATTTCCAAAGTCCTTCTTCATCAGAGTGTAGCTAGGTTCCCACTCGCATGTCCGAGTGGGTAGCAGACATCTGCCTCCCATGTATACACACTTCTGAGAGTTGAGCTTATGGCCTGTAAGCCTACCTCCTGCCTGCAGCTACCTTTCGCTTCCAAAAGGCCTAGGCTCGCTGCTTCACCGAAGTGTTGGGAGAGGTAACTGGAATCTCCCGGCACACAAGACTAGTGCCACCAAGCTCAATCCAGCGATTTCCCAGTAATTCCTGGGGTAGACTGGTGCTACATACTAAGTTCCATATGTGAGAAGGTAGCTGAACGCCTTGTCCAAAATCATCTTACTGCTGAGAGTTGAGCTCACCCTCAGTCCCTCACAGTTCCACACTGCCTGCAGAGTGAGTTTCCCACGTCTTCACCAGAGACTTTTGCCAGAGGCTTCTGAGACGCAAGTTAACAATGCACACCTGGACGGTATCTCCAGGTGCAGTAGAGTGGTAATCTGGGAACCTCCTTACTCAGAATACTGCTACCTTCACACTGTCATAAGAATGCAGCTAGTTGAGAGCTGGCTTCTAGGCATGCTTCCCTGTGAGAGCTGAGGACAGGGCAGAACCCTCCCGCATCCTGCCTGACTGTAGACGTACCTGCTAACCTCCTTATGTTAGTGGCTGGGATAGGTTGTGGGAAAAGCATGTGTAAGCATTGGGCCTGAACTCCCGTGTATCTGAGTTGAATACAGCGATTTCCAAAGTCCTTCTTCATCAGAGTGTAGCTAGGTTCCCACTCACATGTCCGAGTGGGTAGCACACATCTGCCTCCCATGTATACACACTTCTGAGAGTTGAGCTTATGGCCTGTAAGCCTACCTCCTGCCTGCAGCTACCTTTGGCTTCCAAAAGGCCTAGGCTCGCTGCTTGACGCAAGTGTTGGGAGAGGTAACTGGAATCTCCCGGCACACAAGACTAGTGCCACCAAGCTCAATCCAGCGATTTCCCAGTAATTCCTGGGGTAGACTGGTGCTACATACTAAGTTCCATATGTGAGAAGGTAGCTGAACGCCTTGTCCAAAATCATCTTACTGCTGAGAGTTGAGCTCACCCTCAGTCCCTCAGAGTTCCACACTGCCTGCAGAGTGAGTTTCCCACGTCTTCACCAGAGACTTTTGCCAGAGGCTTCTGAGACGCAAGTTAACAATGCACACCTGGACGGTATCTCCAGGTGCAGTAGAGTGGTAATCTGGGAACCTCCTTACTCAGAATACTGCTACCTTCACACTGTCATAAGAATGCAGCTAGTTGAGAGCTGGCTTCTAGGCAAGCTTCCCTGTGAGAGCTGAGGACAGGGCAGAACCCTCCCGCATCCTGCCTGACTGTAGACGTACCTGCTAACCTCCTTATGTTAGTGGCTGGGATGGGTTGCGGTAAAAGCATGTGTAAGCATTGGGCCTGAACTCCCGTGTATCTGAGTTGAATAGAGCGATTTCCAACATCCTTCTTCAATAGGAGTGTAGCTAGGTTCCAACTCCCATGTCCGAGTGGGTAGCAGACATCTGCCTCCCATGCATACACACTTCTGAGAGTTGAGCTTATGGCCTGTAACCCTACATCCTGCCTGCCGCTACCTTTCGCTTCCAAAAGGCCTAGGCTCGCTGCTTGACGCAAGTGTTGGGAGAGGTAACTGGAATCTCCCGGCACACAAGACGAGTGCCTCCAAGCTCAATCAAGCGATTTCCTAGTAATTCCTGGGGTAGACTGGTGCTACATACTAAGTTAGATACGTGAGTATGTAGTTGAACGCCTTGTCCAAAAACATCTTACTTCTGAGAGTTGAGCTCACCCTCAGTCCCTCACAGTTCCACACTGCCTGCAGAGTGAGTTTCGCACGTCTTCACCAGAGACGTTTGCCAGAGGCTTCTGAGACGCAAGTTAACAATGCAGACCTGGAGGGTATCTCCAGGTCCAGTAGAGTGGTAACCTGGGAACCTCCTGTCTCAGAATACTCCTACCTTCACACTGTCATAAGAATGCAGCTAGTTGAGAGCTGGCTTCTAGGCATGCTTCCCTGTGAGAGCTGAGGACAGGGCAGAACCCTCCCGCATCCTGCCTGACTGTAGACGTACCTGCTAACCTCCTTATGTTAGTGGCTGGGATAGGTTGTGGGAAAAGCATGTGTAAGCATTGGGCCTGAACTCCCGTGTATCTGAGTTGAATACAGCGATTTCCAAAGTCCTTCTTCATCAGAGTGTAGCTAGGTTCCCACTCACATGTCCGAGTGGGTAGCACACATCTGCCTCCCATGTATACACACTTCTGAGAGTTGAGCTTATGGCCTGTAAGCCTACCTCCTGCCTGCAGCAACCTTTCGCTTCCAAAAGGCCTAGGCTCGCTGCTTGACGCAAGTGTTGGGAGAGGTAACTGGAATCTCCCGGCACACAAGACTAGTGCCACCAAGCTCAATCCAGCGATTTCCCAGTAATTCCTGGGGTAGACTGGTGCTACATACTAAGTTCCATATGTGAGAAGGTAGCTGAACGCCTTGTCCAAAATCATCTTACTGCTGAGAGTTGAGCTCACCCTCAGTCCCTCACAGTTCCACACTGCCTGCAGAGTGAGCTTCCCACGTCTTCACCAGAGACGTTTTCCAGAAGCTTCTGAGACGCAAGTTAACAATGCACACCTGGACGGTATCTCCAGGTGCAGTAGAGTGGTAATCTGGGAACCTCCTTACTCAGAATACTGCTACCTTCACACTGTCATAAGAATGCAGCTAGTTGAGAGCTGGCTTCTAGGCAAGCTTCCCTGTGAGAGCTGAGGACAGGGCAGAACCCTCCCGCATCCTGCCTGACTGTAGACGTACCTGCTAACCTCCTTATGTTAGTGGCTGGGATGGGTTGCGGGAAAAGCATGTGTAAGCATTGGGCCTGAACTCCCGTGTATCTGAGTTGAATAGAGCGATTTCCAACATCCTTCTTCAATAGGAGTGTAGCTAGGTTCCAACTCCCATGTACGAGTGGGTAGCAGACATCTGCCTCCCATGCATACACACTTCTGAGAGTTGAGCTTATGGCCTGTAACCCTACATCCTGCCTGCCGCTACCTTTCGCTTCCAAAAGGCCTAGGCTCGCTGCTTGACGCAAGTGTTGGGAGAGGTAACTGGAATCTCCCGGCACACAAGACGAGTGCCTCCAAGCTCAATCAAGCGATTTCCTAGTAATTCCTGGGGTAGACTGGTGCTACATACTAAGTTCCATACG
Source organism: Canis aureus (assembly GCF_053574225.1). NCBI lineage: Eukaryota > Metazoa > Chordata > Mammalia > Carnivora > Canidae > Canis > Canis aureus. Next base: position 884,408 of record NW_027554421.1, on the reverse strand, counting down.
TGAGTATGTAGTTGAACGCCTTGTCCAAAAACATCTTACTTCTCAGAGTTGAGCTCACCCTCAGTCCCTCACAGTTCCACACTGCCTGCAGAGTGAGTTTCGCACGTCTTCACCAGAGACGTTTGCCAGAGGCTTCTGAGACGCAAGTTAACAATGCAGACCTGGAGGGTATCTCCAGGTCCAGTAGAGTGGTAACCTGGGAACCTCCTGTCTCAGAATCCTGCTACCTTCACCCTGCCATAAGAATGCAGCTAGTTGACAGCTGGCTTCAAGGCCTGCTTCCCTGTGAGAGCTAAGGACAGGGCACAACCCTCCCGCATCCTGCTTGACTGTAGAAGGAGCTGCTAACGTCCTCATGTTAGTGGCAGGGAAACGTTGGGAGAAAAGCAGGTGGAATCGTTGTGCCTGAACCCACGTGTATCTGAGTTGAATACAGCGATTTCCAAAGTCCTTCTTCATCAGAGTGTAGCTAGGTTCCCACTCGCATGTCCGAGTGGGTAGCAGACATCTGCCTCCCATGTGTACACACTTCTGAGAGTTGAGCTTATGGCCTGTAAGCCTACCTCCTGCCTGCAGCTACCTTTCGCTTCCAAAAGGCCTAGGCTCGCTGCTTCACCGAAGTGTTGGGAGAGGTAACTGGAATCTCCCGGCACACAAGACTAGTGCCACCAAGCTCAATCCAGCGATTTCCCAGTAATTCCTGGGGTAGACTGGTGCTACATACTAAGTTCCATATGTGAGAAGGTAGCTGAACGCCTTGTCCAAAATCATCTTACTGCTGAGAGTTGAGCTCACCCTCAGTCCCTCACAGTTCCACACTGCCTGCAGAGTGAGTTTCCCACGTCTTCACCAGAGACTTTTGCCAGAGGCTTCTGAGACGCAAGTTAACAATGCACACCTGGACGGTATCTCCAGGTGCAGTAGAGTGGTAATCTGGGAACCTCCTTACTCAGAATACTGCTACCTTCACACTGTCATAAGAATGCAGCTAGTTGAGAGCTGGCTTCTAGGCATGCTTCCCTGTGAGAGCTGAGGACAGGGCAGAACCCTCCCGCATCCTGCCTGACTGTAGACGTACCTGCTAACCTCCTTATGTTAGTGGCTGGGATAGGTTGTGGGAAAAGCATGTGTAAGCATTGGGCCTGAACTCCCGTGTATCTGAGTTGAATACAGCGATTTCCAAAGTCCTTCTTCATCAGAGTGTAGCTAGGTTCCCACTCACATGTCCGAGTGGGTAGCACACATCTGCCTCCCATGTATACACACTTCTGAGAGTTGAGCTTATGGCCTGTAAGCCTACCTCCTGCCTGCAGCTACCTTTCGCTTCCAAAAGGCCTAGGCTCGCTGCTTGACGCAAGTGTTGGGAGAGGTAACTGGAATCTCCCGGCACACAAGACTAGTGCCACCAAGCTCAATCCAGCGATTTCCCAGTAATTCCTGGGGTAGACTGGTGCTACATACTAAGTTCCATATGTGAGAAGGTAGCTGAACGCCTTGTCCAAAATCATCTTACTGCTGAGAGTTGAGCTCACCCTCAGTCCCTCACAGTTCCACACTGCCTGCAGAGTGAGTTTCCCACGTCTTCACCAGAGACTTTTGCCAGAGGCTTCTGAGACGCAAGTTAACAATGCACACCTGGACGGTATCTCCAGGTGCAGTAGAGTGGTAATCTGGGAACCTCCTTACTCAGAATACTGCTACCTTCACACTGTCATAAGAATGCAGCTAGTTGAGAGCTGGCTTCTAGGCAAGCTTCCCTGTGAGAGCTGAGGACAGGGCAGAACCCTCCCGCATCCTGCCTGACTGTAGACGTACCTGCTAACCTCCTTATGTTAGTGGCTGGGATGGGTTGCGGGAAAAGCATGTGTAAGCATTGGGCCTGAACTCCCGTGTATCTGAGTTGAATACAGCGATTTCCAACATCCTTCTTCAATAGGAGTGTAGCTAGGTTCCAACTCCCATGTCCGAGTGGGTAGCAGACATCTGCCTCCCATGCATACACACTTCTGAGAGTTGAGCTTATGGCCTGTAACCCTACATCCTGCCTGCCGCTACCTTTCGCTTCCAAAAGGCCTAGGCTCGCTGCTTGACGCAAGTGTTGGGAGAGGTAACTGGAATCTCCCGGCACACAAGACGAGTGCCTCCAAGCTCAATCAAGCGATTTCCTAGTAATTCCTGGGGTAGACTGGTGCTACATACTAAGTTCCATACGTGAGTATGTAGATGAACGCCTTGTCCAAAAACATCTTACTTCTGAGATTTGAGCTCACCCTCAGTCCCTCACAGTTCCACACTGCCTGCAGAGTGAGTTTCGCACGTCTTCACCAGAGACGTTTGCCAGAGGCTTCTGAGACGCAAGTTAACAATGCAGACCTGGAGGGTATCTCCAGGTCCAGTAGAGTGGTAACCTGGGAACCTCCTGTCTCAGAATACTGCTACCTTCACACTGTCATAAGAATGCAGCTAGTTGAGAGCTGGCTTCTAGGCATGCTTCCCTGTGAGAGCTGAGGACAGGGCAGAACCCTCCCGCATCCTGCCTGACTGTAGACGTACCTGCTAACCTCCTTATGTTAGTGGCTGGGATAGGTTGTGGGAAAAGCATGTGTAAGCATTGGGCCTGAACTCCCGTGTATCTGAGTTGAATACAGCGATTTCCAAAGTCCTTCTTCATCAGAGTGTAGCTAGGTTCCCACTCACATGTCCGAGTGGGTAGCACACATCTGCCTCCCATGTATACACACTTCTGAGAGTTGAGCTTATGGCCTGTAAGCCTACCTCCTGCCTGCAGCTACCTTTCGCTTCCAAAAGGCCTAGGCTCGCTGCTTGACGCAAGTGTTGGGAGAGGTAACTGGAATCTCCCGGCACACAAGACTAGTGCCACCAAGCTCAATCCAGCGATTTCCCAGTAATTCCTGGGGTAGACTGGTGCTACATACTAAGTTCCATATGTGAGAAGGTAGCTGAACGCCTTGTCCAAAATCATCTTACTGCTGAGAGTTGAGCTCACCCTCAGTCCCTCACAGTTCCACACTGCCTGCAGAGTGAGTTTCCCACGTCTTCACCAGAGACTTTTGCCAGAAGCTTCTGAGACGCAAGTTAACAATGCACACCTGGACGGTATCTCCAGGTGCAGTAGAGTGGTAATCTGGGAACCTCCTTACTCAGAATACTGCTACCTTCACACTGTCATAAGAATGCAGCTAGTTGAGAGCTGGCTTCTAGGCAAGCTTCCCTGTGAGAGCTGAGGACAGGGCAGAACCCTCCCGCATCCTGCCTGACTGTAGACGTACCTGCTAACCTCCTTATGTTAGTGGCTGGGATGGGTTGCGGGAAAAGCATGTGTAAGCATTGGGCCTGAACTCCCGTGTATCTGAGTTGAATAGAGCGATTTCCAACATCCTTCTTCAATAGGAGTGTAGCTAGGTTCCAACTCCCATGTCCGAGTGGGTAGCAGACATCTGCCTCCCATGCATACACACTTCTGAGAGTTGAGCTTATGGCCTATAACCCTACATCCTGCCTGCCGCTACCTTTCGCTTCCAAAAGGCCTAGGCTCGCTGCTTGACGCAAGTGTTGGGAGAGGTAACTGGAATCTCCCGGCACACAAGACGAGTGCCTCCAAGCTCAATCAAGCGATTTCCTAGTAATTCCTGGGGTAGACTGGTGCTACATACTAAGTTCCATACGTGAGTATGTAGTTGAACGCCTTGTCCAAAAACATCTTACTTCTGAGAGTTGAGCTCACCCTCAGTCCCTCACAGTTCCACACTGCCTTCAGAGTGAGTTTCGCACGTCTTCACCAGAGACGTTTGCCAGTGGCTTCTGAGACGCAAGTTAACAATGCAGACCTGGAGGATATCTCCAGGTCCAGTAGAGTGGTAACCTGGGAACCTCCTGTCTCAGAATCCTGCTACGTTCACCCTGCCATAAGAATGCAGCTAGTTGACAGCTGGCTTCAAGGCCTGCTTCCCTGTGAGAGCTAAGGACAGGGCACAACCCTCCCGCATCCTGCTTGACTGTAGAAGGAGCTGCTAACGTCCTCATGTTAGTGGCAGGGAAACGTTGTGAGAAAAGCATGTGGAATCGTTGTGCCTGAACCCACGTGTATCTGAGTTGAATACAGCGATTTCCAAAGTCCTTCTTCATCAGAGTGTAGCTAGGTTCCCACTCGCATGTCCGAGTGGGTAGCAGACATCTGCCTCCCATGTATACACACTTCTGAGAGTTGAGCTTATGGCCTGTAAGCCTACCTCCTGCCTGCAGCTACCTTTCGCTTCCAAAAGGCCTAGGCTCGCTGCTTCACCGAAGTGTTGGGAGAGGTAACTGGAATCTCCCGGCACACAAGACTAGTGCCTCCAAGCTCAATCCAGCGATTTCCCAGTAATTCCTGGGGTAGACTGGTGCTACATACTAAGTTCCATATGTGAGAAGGTAGCTGAACGCCTTGTCCAAAATCATCTTACTGCTGAGAGTTGAGCTCACCCTCAGTCCCTCACAGTTCCACACTGCCTGCAGAGTGAGTTTCCCACGTCTTCACCAGAGACTTTTGCCAGAGGCTTCTGAGACGCAAGTTAACAATGCACACCTGGACGGTATCTCCAGGTGCAGTAGAGTGGTAATCTGGGAACCTCCTTACTCAGAATACTGCTACCTTCACACTGTCATAAGAATGCAGCTAGTTGAGAGCTGGCTTCTAGGCAAGCTTCCCTGTGAGAGCTGAGGACAGGGCAGAACCCTCCCGCATCCTGCCTGACTGTAGACGTACCTGCTAACCTCCTTATGTTAGTGGCTGGGATGGGTTGCGGGAAAAGCATGTGTAAGCATTGGGCCTGAACTCCCGTGTATCTGAGTTGAATACAGCGATTTCCAACATCCTTCTTCAATAGGAGTGTAGCTAGGTTCCAACTCCCATGTCCGAGTGGGTAGCAGACATCTGCCTCCCATGCATACACACTTCTGAGAGTTGAGCTTATGGCCTGTAACCCTACATCCTGCCTGCCGCTACCTTTCGCTTCCAAAAGGCCTAGGCTCGCTGCTTGACGCAAGTGTTGGGAGAGGTAACTGGAATCTCCCGGCACACAAGACGAGTGCCTCCAAGCTCAATCAAGCGATTTCCTAGTAATTCCTGGGGTAGACTGGTGCTACATACTAAGTTCCATACGTGAGTATGTAGTTGAACGCCTTGTCCAAAAACATCTTACTTCTCAGAGTTGAGCTCACCCTCAGTCCCTCACAGTTCCACACTGCCTTCAGAGTGAGTTTCGCACGTCTTCACCAGAGACGTTTGCCAGAGGCTTCTGAGACGCAAGTTAACAATGCAGACCTGGAGGGTATCTCCAGGTCCAGTAGAGTGGTAACCTGGGAACCTCCTGTCTCAGAATCCTGCTACCTTCACCCTGCCATAAGAATGCAGCTAGTTGACAGCTGACTTCAAGGCCTGCTTCCCTGTGAGAGCTAAGGACAGGGCACAACCCTCCCGCATCCTGCTTGACTGTAGAAGGAGCTGCTAACGTCCTCATGTTAGTGGCAGGGAAACGTTGTGAGAAAAGCATGTGGAATCGTTGTGCCTGAACCCACGTGTATCTGAGTTGAATACAGCGATTTCCAAAGTCCTTCTTCATCAGAGTGTAGCTAGGTTCCCACTCGCATGTCCGAGTGGGTAGCAGACATCTGCCTCCCATGTATACACACTTCTGAGAGTTGAGCTTATGGCCTGTAAGCCTACCTCCTGCCTGCAGCTACCTTTCGCTTCCAAAAGGCCTAGGCTCGCTGCTTCACCGAAGTGTTGGGAGAGGTAACTGGAATCTCCCGGCACACAAGACTAGTGCCTCCAAGCTCAATCCAGCGATTTCCCAGTAATTCCTGGGGTAGACTGGTGCTACATACTAAGTTCCATATGTGAGAAGGTAGCTGAACGCCTTGTCCAAAATCATCTTACTGCTGAGAGTTGAGCTCACCCTCAGTCCCTCACAGTTCCACACTGCCTGCAGAGTGAGTTTCCCACGTCTTCACCAGAGACTTTTGCCAGAGGCTTCTGAGACGCAAGTTAACAATGCACACCTGGACGGTATCTCCAGGTGCAGTAGAGTGGTAATCTGGGAACCTCCTTACTCAGAATACTGCTACCTTCACACTGTCATAAGAATGCAGCTAGTTGAGAGCTGGCTTCTAGGCAAGCTTCCCTGTGAGAGCTGAGGACAGGGCAGAACCCTCCCGCATCCTGCCTGACTGTAGACGTACCTGCTAACCTCCTTATGTTAGTGGCTGGGATGGGTTGCGGGAAAAGCATGTGTAAGCATTGGGCCTGAACTCCCGTGTATCTGAGTTGAATACAGCGATTTCCAACATCCTTCTTCAATAGGAGTGTAGCTAGGTTCCAACTCCCATGTCCGAGTGGGTAGCAGACATCTGCCTCCCATGCATACACACTTCTGAGAGTTGAGCTTATGGCCTGTAACCCTACATCCTGCCTGCCGCTACCTTTCGCTTCCAAAAGGCCTAGGCTCGCTGCTTGACGCAAGTGTTGGGAGAGGTAACTGGAATCTCCCGGCACACAAGACGAGTGCCTCCAAGCTCAATCAAGCGATTTCCTAGTAATTCCTGGGGTAGACTGGTGCTACATACTAAGTTCCATACGTGAGTATGTAGTTGAACGCCTTGTCCAAAAACATCTTACTTCTCAGAGTTGAGCTCACCCTCAGTCCCTCACAGTTCCACACTGCCTGCAGAGTGAGTTTCGCACGTCTTCACCAGAGACGTTTGCCAGAGGCTTCTGACACGCAAGTTAACAATGCAGACCTGGAGGGTATCTCCAGGTCCAGTAGAGTGGTAACCTGGGAACCTCCTGTCTCAGAATACTGCTACCTTCACACTGTCATAAGAATGCAGCTAGTTGAGAGCTGGCTTCTAGGCATGCTTCCCTGTGAGAGCTGAGGACAGGGCAGAACCCTCCCGCATCCTGCCTGACTGTAGACGTACCTGCTAACCTCCTTATGTTAGTGGCTGGGATAGGTTGTGGGAAAAGCATGTGTAAGCATTGGGCCTGAACTCCCGTGTATCTGAGTTGAATACAGCGATTTCCAAAGTCCTTCTTCATCAGAGTGTAGCTAGGTTCCCACTCACATGTCCGAGTGGGTAGCACACATCTGCCTCCCATGTATACACACTTCTGAGAGTTGAGCTTATGGCCTGTAAGCCTACCTCCTGCCTGCAGCTACCTTTCGCTTCCAAAAGGCCTAGGCTCGCTGCTTGACGCAAGTGTTGGGAGAGGTAACTGGAATCTCCCGGCACACAAGACTAGTGCCACCAAGCTCAATCCAGCGATTTCCCAGTAATTCCTGGGGTAGACTGGTGCTACATACTAAGTTCCATATGTGAGAAGGTAGCTGAACGCCTTGTCCAAAATCATCTTACTGCTGAGAGTTGAGCTCACCCTCAGTCCCTCACAGTTCCACACTGCCTGCAGAGTGAGTTTCCCACGTCTTCACCAGAGACTTTTGCCAGAGGCTTCTGAGACGCAAGTTAACAATGCACACCTGGACGGTATCTCCAGGTGCAGTAGAGTGGTAATCTGGGAACCTCCTTACTCAGAATACTGCTACCTTCACACTGTCATAAGAATGCAGCTAGTTGAGAGCTGGCTTCTAGGCAAGCTTCCCTGTGAGAGCTGAGGACAGGGCAGAACCCTCCCGCATCCTGCCTGACTGTAGACGTACCTGCTAACCTCCTTATGTTAGTGGCTGGGATGGGTTGCGGGAAAAGCATGTGTAAGCATTGGGCCTGAACTCCCGTGTATCTGAGTTGAATACAGCGATTTCCAACATCCTTCTTCAATAGGAGTGTAGCTAGGTTCCAACTCCCATGTCCGAGTGGGTAGCAGACATCTGCCTCCCATGCATACACACTTCTGAGAGTTGAGCTTATGGCCTGTAACCCTACATCCTGCCTGCCGCTACCTTTCGCTTCCAAAAGGCCTAGGCTCGCTGCTTGACGCAAGTGTTGGGAGAGGTAACTGGAATCTCCCGGCACACAAGACGAGTGCCTCCAAGCTCAATCAAGCGATTTCCTAGTAATTCCTGGGGTAGACTGGTGCTACATACTAAGTTCCATACGTGAGTATGTAGTTGAACGCCTTGTCCAAAAACATCTTACTTCTCAGAGTTGAGCTCACCCTCAGTCCCTCACAGTTCCACACTGCCTTCAGAGTGAGTTTCGCACGTCTTCACCAGAGACGTTTGCCAGAGGCTTCTGAGACGCAAGTTAACAATGCAGACCTGGAGGGTATCTCCAGGTCCAGTAGAGTGGTAACCTGGGAACCTCCTGTCTCAGAATCCTGCTACCTTCACCCTGCCATAAGAATGCAGCCAGTTGACAGCTGACTTCAAGGCCTGCTTCCCTGTGAGAGCTAAGGACAGGGCACAACCCTCCCGCATCCTGCTTGACTGTAGAAGGAGCTGCTAACGTCCTCATGTTAGTGGCAGGGAAACGTTGGGAGAAAAGCATGTGGAATCGTTGTGCCTGAACCCACGTGTATCTGAGTTGAATACAGCGATTTCCAAAGTCCTTCTTCATCAGAGTGTAGCTAGGTTCCCACTCGCATGTCCGAGTGGGTAGCAGACATCTGCCTCCCATGTATACACACTTCTGAGAGTTGAGCTTATGGCCTGTAAGCTTACCTCCTGCCTGCAGCTACCTTTCGCTTCCAAAAGGCCTAGGCTCGCTGCTTCACCGAAGTGTTGGGAGAGGTAACTGGAATCTCCCGGCACACAAGACTAGTGCCTCCAAGCTCAATCCAGCGATTTCCCAGTAATTCCTGGGGTAGACTGGTGCTACATACTAAGTTCCATATGTGAGAAGGTAGCTGAACGCCTTGTCCAAAATCATCTTACTGCTGAGAGTTGAGCTCACCCTCAGTCCCTCACAGTTCCACACTGCCTGCAGAGTGAGTTTCCCACGTCTTCACCAGAGACTTTTGCCAGAGGCTTCTGAGACGCAAGTTAACAATGCACACCTGGACGGTATCTCCAGGTGCAGTAGAGTGGTAATCTGGGAACCTCCTTACTCAGAATACTGCTACCTTCACACTGTCATAAGAATGCAGCTAGTTGAGAGCTGGCTTCTAGGCAAGCTTCCCTGTGAGAGCTGAGGACAGGGCAGAACCCTCCCGCATCCTGCCTGACTGTAGACGTACCTGCTAACCTCCTTATGTTAGTGGCTGGGATGGGTTGCGGGAAAAGCATGTGTAAGCATTGGGCCTGAACTCCCGTGTATCTGAGTTGAATACAGCGATTTCCAACATCCTTCTTCAATAGGAGTGTAGCTAGGTTCCAACTCCCATGTCCGAGTGGGTAGCAGACATCTGCCTCCCATGCATACACACTTCTGAGAGTTGAGCTTATGGCCTGTAACCCTACATCCTGCCTGCCGCTACCTTTCGCTTCCAAAAGGCCTAGGCTCGCTGCTTGACGCAAGTGTTGGGAGAGGTAACTGGAATCTCCCGGCACACAAGACGAGTGCCTCCAAGCTCAATCAAGCGATTTCCTAGTAATTCCTGGGGTAGACTGGTGCTACATACTAAGTTCCATACGTGAGTATGTAGTTGAACGCCTTGTCCAAAAACATCTTACTTCTCAGAGTTGAGCTCACCCTCAGTCCCTCACAGTTCCACACTGCCTGCAGAGTGAGTTTCGCACGTCTTCACCAGAGACGTTTGCCAGAGGCTTCTGACACGCAAGTTAACAATGCAGACCTGGAGGGTATCTCCAGGTCCAGTAGAGTGGTAACCTGGGAACCTCCTGTCTCAGAATACTGCTACCTTCACACTGTCATAAGAATGCAGCTAGTTGAGAGCTGGCTTCTAGGCATGCTTCCCTGTGAGAGCTGAGGACAGGGCAGAACCCTCCCGCATCCTGCCTGACTGTAGACGTACCTGCTAACCTCCTTATGTTAGTGGCTGGGATAGGTTGTGGGAAAAGCATGTGTAAGCATTGGGCCTGAACTCCCGTGTATCTGAGTTGAATACAGCGATTTCCAAAGTCCTTCTTCATCAGAGTGTAGCTAGGTTCCTACTCACATGTCCGAGTGGGTAGCACACATCTGCCTCCCATGTATACACACTTCTGAGAGTTGAGCTTATGGCCTGTAAGCCTACCTCCTGCCTGCAGCTACCTTTCGCTTCCAAAAGGCCTAGGCTCGCTGCTTGACGCAAGTGTTGGGAGAGGTAACTGGAATCTCCCGGCACACAAGACTAGTGCCACCAAGCTCAATCCAGCGATTTCCCAGTAATTCCTGGGGTAGACTGGTGCTACATACTAAGTTCCATATGTGAGAAGGTAGCTGAACGCCTTGTCCAAAATCATCTTACTGCTGAGAGTTGAGCTCACCCTCAGTCCCTCACAGTTCCACACTGCCTGCAGAGTGAGTTTCCCACGTCTTCACCAGAGACTTTTGCCAGAGGCTTCTGAGACGCAAGTTAACAATGCACACCTGGACGGTATCTCCAGGTGCAGTAGAGTGGTAATCTGGGAACCTCCTTACTCAGAATACTGCTACCTTCACACTGTCATAAGAATGCAGCTAGTTGAGAGCTGGCTTCTAGGCATGCTTCCCTGTGAGAGCTGAGGACAGGGCAGAACCCTCCCGCATCCTGTCTGACTGTAGACGTACCTGCTAACCTCCTTATGTTAGTGGCTGGGATAGGTTGTGGGAAAAGCATGTGTAAGCATTGGGCCTGAACTCCCGTGTATCTGAGTTGAATACAGCGATTTCCAAAGTCATTCTTCATCAGAGTGTAGCTAGGTTCCCACTCGCATGTCCGAGTGGGTAGCACACATCTGCCTCCCATGTATACACACTTCTGAGAGTTGAGCTTATGGCCTGTAAGCCTACCTCCTGCCTGCAGCTACCTTTCGCTTCCAAAAGGCCTAGGCTCGCTGCTTGACGCAAGTGTTGGGAGAGGTAACTGGAATCTCCCGGCACACAAGACTAGTGCCACCAAGCTCAATCCAGCGATTTCCCAGTAATTCCTGGGGTAGACTGGTGCTACATACTAAGTTCCATATGTGAGAAGGTAGCTGAACGCCTTGTCCAAAATCATCTTACTGCTGAGAGTTGAGCTCACCCTCAGTCCCTCACAGTTCCACACTGCCTGCAGAGTGAGCTTCCCACGTCTTCACCAGAGACTTTTGCCAGAGGCTTCTGAGACGCAAGTTAACAATGCACACCTGGACGGTATCTCCAGGTGCAGTAGAGTGGTAATCTGGGAACCTCCTTACTCAGAATACTGCTACCTTCACACTGTCATAAGAATGCAGCTAGTTGAGAGCTGGCTTCTAGGCATGCTTCCCTGTGAGAGCTGAGGACAGGGCAGAACCCTCCCGCATCCTGCCTGACTGTAGACGTACCTGCTAACCTCCTTATGTTAGTGGCTGGGATAGGTTGTGGGAAAAGCATGTGTAAGCATTGGGCCTGAACTCCCGTGTATCTGAGTTGAATACAGCGATTTCCAAAGTCCTTCTTCATCAGAGTGTAGCTAGGTTCCCACTCACATGTCCGAGTGGGTAGCACACATCTGCCTCCCATGTATACACACTTCTGAGAGTTGAGCTTATGGCCTGTAAGCCTACCTCCTGCCTGCAGCTACCTTTCGCTTCCAAAAGGCCTAGGCTCGCTGCTTGACGCAAGTGTTGGGAGAGGTAACTGGAATCTCCCGGCACACAAGACTAGTGCCACCAAGCTCAATCCAGCGATTTCCCAGTAATTCCTGGGGTAGACTGGTGCTACATACTAAGTTCCATATGTGAGAAGGTAGCTGAACGCCTTGTCCAAAATCATCTTACTGCTGAGAGTTGAGCTCACCCTCAGTCCCTCACAGTTCCACACTGCCTGCAGAGTGAGTTTCCCACGTCTTCACCAGAGACTTTTGCCAGAGGCTTCTGAGACGCAAGTTAACAATGCACACCTGGACGGTATCTCCAGGTGCAGTAGAGTGGTAATCTGGGAACCTCCTTACTCAGAATACTGCTACCTTCACACTGTCATAAGAATGCAGCTAGTTGAGAGCTGGCTTCTAGGCATGCTTCCCTGTGAGAGCTGAGGACAGGGCAGAACCCTCCCACATCCTGCCTGACTGTAGACGTACCTGCTAACCTCCTTATGTTAGTGGCTGGGATAGGTTGTGGGAAAAGCATGTGTAAGCATTGGGCCTGAACTCCCGTGTATCTGAGTTGAATACAGCGATTTCCAAAGTCCTTCTTCATCAGAGTGTAGCTAGGTTCCCACTCACATGTCCGAGTGGGTAGCACACATCTGCCTCCCATGTATACACACTTCTGAGAGTTGAGCTTATGGCCTGTAAGCCTACCTCCTGCCTGCAGCTACCTTTCGCTTCCAAAAGGCCTAGGCTCGCTGCTTGACGCAAGTGTTGGGAGAGGTAACTGGAATCTCCCGGCACACAAGACTAGTGCCACCAAGCTCAATCCAGCGATTTCCCAGTAATTCCTGGGGTAGACTGGTGCTACATACTAAGTTCCATATGTGAGAAGGTAGCTGAACGCCTTGTCCAAAATCATCTTACTGCTGAGAGTTGAGCTCACCCTCAGTCCCTCACAGTTCCACACTGCCTGCAGAGTGAGTTTCCCACGTCTTCACCAGAGACTTTTGCCAGAGGCTTCTGAGACGCAAGTTAACAATGCACACCTGGACGGTATCTCCAGGTGCAGTAGAGTGGTAATCTGGGAACCTCCTTACTCAGAATACTGCTACCTTCACACTGTCATAAGAATGCAGCTAGTTGAGAGCTGGCTTCTAGGCAAGCTTCCCTGTGAGAGCTGAGGACAGGGCAGAACCCTCCCGCATCCTGCCTGACTGTAGACGTACCTGCTAACCTCCTTATGTTAGTGGCTGGGATGGGTTGCGGGAAAAGCATGTGTAAGCATTGGGCCTGAACTCCCGTGTATCTGAGTTGAATAGAGCGATTTCCAACATCCTTCTTCAATAGGAGTGTAGCTAGGTTCCAACTCCCATGTCCGAGTGGGTAGCAGACATCTGCCTCCCATGCATACACACTTCTGAGAGTTGAGCTTATGGCCTGTAACCCTACATCCTGCCTGCCGCTACCTTTCGCTTCCAAAAGGCCTAGGCTCGCTGCTTGACGCAAGTGTTGGGAGAGGTAACTGGAATCTCCCGGCACACAAGACGAGTGCCTCCAAGTTCAATCAAGCGATTTCCTAGTAATTCCTGGGGTAGACTGGTGCTACATACTAAGTTAGATACGTGAGTATGTAGTTGAACGCCTTGTCCAAAAACATCTTACTTCTCAGAGTTGAGCTCACCCTCAGTCCCTCACAGTTCCACACTGCCTGCAGAGTGAGTTTCGCACGTCTTCACCAGAGACGTTTGCCAGAGGCTTCTGAGACGCAAGTTAACAATGCAGACCTGGAGGGTATCTCCAGGTCCAGTAGATTGGTAACCTGGGAACCTCCTGTCTCAGAATACTGCTACCTTCACACTGTCATAAGAATGCAGCTAGTTGAGAGCTGGCTTCTAGGCATGCTTCCCTGTGAGAGCTGAGGACAGGGCAGAACCCTCCCGCATCCTGCCTGACTGTAGACGTACCTGCTAACCTCCTTATGTTAGTGGCTGGGATAGGTTGTGGGAAAAGCATCTGTAAGCATTGGGCCTGAACTCCCGTGTATCTGAGTTGAATACAGCGATTTCCAAAGTCCTTCTTCATCAGAGTGTAGCTAGGTTCCCACTCACATGTCCGAGTGGGTAGCACACATCTGCCTCCCATGTATACACACTTCTGAGAGTTGAGCTTATGGCCTGTAAGCCTACCTCTTGCCTGCAGCTACCTTTCGCTTCCAAAAGGCCTAGGCTCGCTGCTTGACGCAAGTGTTGGGAGAGGTAACTGGAATCTCCCGGCACACAAGACTAGTGCCACCAAGCTCAATCCAGCGATTTCCCAGTAATTCCTGGGGTAGACTGGTGCTACATACTAAGTTCCATATGTGAGAAGGTAGCTGAACGCCTTGTCCAAAATCATCTTACTGCTGAGAGTTGAGCTCACCCTCAGTCCCTCACAGTTCCACACTGCCTGCAGAGTGAGCTTCCCACGTCTTCACCAGAGACGTTTGCCAGAGGCTTCTGAGACGCAAGTTAACAATGCACACCTGGACGGTATCTCCAGGTGCAGTAGAGTGGTAATCTGGGAACCTCCTTACTCAGAATACTGCTACCTTCACACTGTCATAAGAATGCAGCTAGTTGAGAGCTGGCTTCTAGGCATGCTTCCCTGTGAGAGCTGAGGACAGGGCAGAACCCTCCCGCATCCTGCCTGACTGTAGACGTACCTGCTAACCTCCTTATGTTAGTGGCTGGGATAGGTTGTGGGAAAAGCATGTGTAAGCATTGGGCCTGAACTCCCGTGTATCTGAGTTGAATACAGCGATTTCCAAAGTCCTTCTTCATCAGAGTGTAGCTAGGTTCCCACTCACATGTCCGAGTGGGTAGCACACATCTGCCTCCCATGTATACACACTTCTGAGTGTTGAGCTTATGGCCTGTAAGCCTACCTCCTGCCTGCAGCTACCTTTCGCTTCCAAAAGGCCTAGGCTCGCTGCTTGACGCAAGTGTTGGGAGAGGTAACTGGAATCTCCCGGCACACAAGACTAGTGCCACCAAGCTCAATCCAGCGATTTCCCAGTAATTCCTGGGGTAGACTGGTGCTACATACTAAGTTCCATATGTGAGAAGGTAGCTGAACGCCTTGTCCAAAATCATCTTACTGCTGAGAGTTGAGCTCACCCTCAGTCCCTCACAGTTCCACACTGCCTGCAGAGTGAGTTTCCCACGTCTTCACCAGAGACTTTTGCCAGAAGCTTCTGAGACGCAAGTTAACAATGCACACCTGGACGGTATCTCCAGGTGCAGTAGAGTGGTAATCTGGGAACCTCCTTACTCAGAATACTGCTACCTTCACACTGTCATAAGAATGCAGCTAGTTGAGAGCTGGCTTCTAGGCATGCTTCCCTGTGACAGCTGAGGACAGGGCAGAACCCTCCCGCATCCTGCCTGACTGTAGACGTACCTGCTAACCTCCTTATGTTAGTGGCTGGGATAGGTTGTGGGAAAAGCATGTGTAAGCATTGGGCCTGAACTCCCGTGTATCTGAGTTGAATACAGCGATTTCCAAAGTCCTTCTTCATCAGAGTGTAGCTAGGTTCCCACTCACATGTCCGAGTGGGTAGCACACATCTGCCTCCCATGTATACACACTTCTGAGAGTTGAGCTTATGGCCTGTAAGCCTACCTCCTGCCTGCAGCTACCTTTCGCTTCCAAAAGGCCTAGGCTCGCTGCTTGACGCAAGTGTTGGGAGAGGTAACTGGAATCTCCCGGCACACAAGACTAGTGCCACCAAGCTCAATCCAGCGATTTCCCAGTAATTCCTGGGGTAGACTGGTGCTACATACTAAGTTCCATATGTGAGAAGGTAGCTGAACGCCTTGTCCAAAATCATCTTACTGCTGAGAGTTGAGCTCACCCTCAGTCCCTCACAGTTCCACACTGCCTGCAGAGTGAGTTTCCCACGTCTTCACCAGAGACTTTTGCCAGAGGCTTCTGAGACGCAAGTTAACAATGCACACCTGGACGGTATCTCCAGGTGCAGTAGAGTGGTAATCTGGGAACCTCCTTACTCAGAATACTGCTACCTTCACACTGTCATAAGAATGCAGCTAGTTGAGAGCTGGCTTCTAGGCAAGCTTCCCTGTGAGAGCTGAGGACAGGGCAGAACCCTCCCGCATCCTGCCTGACTGTAGACGTACCTGCTAACCTCCTTATGTTAGTGGCTGGGATGGGTTGCGGGAAAAGCATGTGTAAGCATTGGGCCTGAACTCCCGTGTATCTGAGTTGAATAGAGCGATTTCCAACATCCTTCTTCAATAGGAGTGTAGCTAGGTTCCAACTCCCATGTCCGAGTGGGTAGCAGACATCTGCCTCCCATGCATACACACTTCTGAGAGTTGAGCTTATGGCCTGTAACCCTACATCCTGCCTGCCGCTACCTTTCGCTTCCAAAAGGCCTAGGCTCGCTGCTTGACGCAAGTGTTGGGAGAGGTAACTGGAATCTCCCGGCACACAAGACGAGTGCCTCCAAGCTCAATCAAGCGATTTCCTAGTAATTCCTGGGGTAGACTGGTGCTACATACTAAGTTCCATACGTGAGTATGTAGATGAACGCCTTGTCCAAAAACATCTTACTTCTGAGAGTTGAGCTCACCCTCAGTCCCTCACAGTTCCACACTGCCTGCAGAGTGAGTTTCGCACGTCTTCACCAGAGACGTTTGCCAGAGGCTTCTGAGACGCAAGTTAACAATGCAGACCTGGAGGGTATCTCCAGGTCCAGTAGAGTGGTAACCTGGGAACCTCCTGTCTCAGAATACTGCTACCTTCACACTGTCATAAGAATGCAGCTAGTTGAGAGCTGGCTTCTAGGCATGCTTCCCTGTGAGAGCTGAGGACAGGGCAGAACCCTCCCGCATCCTGCCTGACTGTAGACGTACCTGCTAACCTCCTTATGTTAGTGGCTGGGATAGGTTGTGGGAAAAGCATGTGTAAGCATTGGGCCTGAACTCCCGTGTATCTGAGTTGAATACAGCGATTTCCAAAGTCCTTCTTCATCAGAGTGTAGCTAGGTTCCCACTCACATGTCCGAGTGGGTAGCACACATCTGCCTCCCATGTATACACACTTCTGAGAGTTGAGCTTATGGCCTGTAAGCCTACCTCCTGCCTGCAGCTACCTTTCGCTTCCAAAAGGCCTAGGCTCGCTGCTTGACGCAAGTGTTGGGAGAGGTAACTGGAATCTCCCGGCACACAAGACTAGTGCCACCAAGCTCAATCCAGCGATTTCCCAGTAATTCCTGGGGTAGACTGGTGCTACATACTAAGTTCCATATGTGAGAAGGTAGCTGAACGCCTTGTCCAAAATCATCTTACTGCTGAGAGTTGAGCTCACCCTCAGTCCCTCACAGTTCCACACTGCCTGCAGAGTGAGTTTCCCACGTCTTCACCAGAGACTTTTGCCAGAAGCTTCTGAGACGCAAGTTAACAATGCACACCTGGACGGTATCTCCAGGTGCAGTAGAGTGGTAATCTGGGAACCTCCTTACTCAGAATACTGCTACCTTCACACTGTCATAAGAATGCAGCTAGTTGAGAGCTGGCTTCTAGGCAAGCTTCCCTGTGAGAGCTGAGGACAGGGCAGAACCCTCCCGCATCCTGCCTGACTGTAGACGTACCTGCTAACCTCCTTATGTTAGTGGCTGGGATGGGTTGCGGGAAAAGCATGTGTAAGCATTGGGCCTGAACTCCCGTGTATCTGAGTTGAATAGAGCGATTTCCAACATCCTTCTTCAATAGGAGTGTAGCTAGGTTCCAACTCCCTTGTCCGAGTGGGTAGCAGACATCTGCCTCCCATGCATACACACTTCTGAGAGTTGAGCTTATGGCCTGTAACCCTACATCCTGCCTGCCGCTACCTTTCGCTTCCAAAAGGCCTAGGCTCGCTGCTTGACGCAAGTGTTGGGAGAGGTAACTGGAATCTCCCGGCACACAAGACGAGTGCCTCCAAGCTCAATCAAGCGATTTCCTAGTAATTCCTGGG
Source organism: Canis aureus (assembly GCF_053574225.1). Lineage (NCBI taxonomy): Eukaryota > Metazoa > Chordata > Mammalia > Carnivora > Canidae > Canis > Canis aureus. The sequence goes on along the minus strand of NW_027554421.1, from coordinate 866,743 downwards.
GTAGACTGGTGCTACATACTAAGTTCCATACGTGAGTATGTAGTTGAACGCCTTGTCCAAAAACATCTTACTTCTCAGAGTTGAGCTCACCCTCAGTCCCTCACAGTTCCACACTGCCTGCAGAGTGAGTTTCGCACGTCTTCACCAGAGACGTTTGCCAGAGGCTTCTGAGACGCAAGTTAACAATGCAGACCTGGAGGGTATCTCCAGGTCCAGTAGAGTGGTAACCTGGGAACCTCCTGTCTCAGAATCCTGCTACCTTCACCCTGCCATAAGAATGCAGCTAGTTGACAGCTGGCTTCAAGGCCTGCTTCCCTGTGAGAGCTAAGGACAGGGCACAACCCTCCCGCATCCTGCTTGACTGTAGAAGGAGCTGCTAACGTCCTCATGTTAGTGGCAGGGAAACGTTGGGAGAAAAGCAGGTGGAATCGTTGTGCCTGAACCCACGTGTATCTGAGTTGAATACAGCGATTTCCAAAGTCCTTCTTCATCAGAGTGTAGCTAGGTTCCCACTCGCATGTCCGAGTGGGTAGCAGACATCTGCCTCCCATGTATACACACTTCTGAGAGTTGAGCTTATGGCCTGTAAGCCTACCTCCTGCCTGCAGCTACCTTTCGCTTCCAAAAGGCCTAGGCTCGCTGCTTCACCGAAGTGTTGGGAGAGGTAACTGGAATCTCCCGGCACACAAGACTAGTGCCACCAAGCTCAATCCAGCGATTTCCCAGTAATTCCTGGGGTAGACTGGTGCTACATACTAAGTTCCATATGTGAGAAGGTAGCTGAACGCCTTGTCCAAAATCATCTTACTGCTGAGAGTTGAGCTCACCCTCAGTCCCTCACAGTTCCACACTGCCTGCAGAGTGAGTTTCCCACGTCTTCACCAGAGACTTTTGCCAGAGGCTTCTGAGACGCAAGTTAACAATGCACACCTGGACGGTATCTCCAGGTGCAGTAGAGTGGTAATCTGGGAACCTCCTTACTCAGAATACTGCTACCTTCACACTGTCATAAGAATGCAGCTAGTTGAGAGCTGGCTTCTAGGCAAGCTTCCCTGTGAGAGCTGAGGACAGGGCAGAACCCTCCCGCATCCTGCCTGACTGTAGACGTACCTGCTAACCTCCTTATGTTAGTGGCTGGGATGGGTTGCGGGAAAAGCATGTGTAAGCATTGGGCCTGAACTCCCGTGTATCTGAGTTGAATAGAGCGATTTCCAACATCCTTCTTCAATAGGAGTGTAGCTAGGTTCCAACTCCCATGTCCGAGTGGGTAGCAGACATCTGCCTCCCATGCATACACACTTCTGAGAGTTGAGCTTATGGCCTGTAACCCTACATCCTGCCTGCCGCTACCTTTCGCTTCCAAAAGGCCTAGGCTCGCTGCTTGACGCAAGTGTTGGGAGAGGTAACTGGAATCTCCCGGCACACAAGACGAGTGCCTCCAAGCTCAATCAAGCGATTTCCTAGTAATTCCTGGGGTAGACTGGTGCTACATACTAAGTTCCATACGTGAGTATGTAGATGAACGCCTTGTCCAAAAACATCTTACTTCTGAGAGTTGAGCTCACCCTCAGTCCCTCACAGTTCCACACTGCCTGCAGAGTGAGTTTCGCACGTCTTCACCAGAGACGTTTGCCAGAGGCTTCTGAGACGCAAGTTAACAATGCAGACCTGGAGGGTATCTCCAGGTCCAGTAGAGTGGTAACCTGGGAACCTCCTGTCTCAGAATACTGCTACCTTCACACTGTCATAAGAATGCAGCTAGTTGAGAGCTGGCTTCTAGGCATGCTTCCCTGTGAGAGCTGAGGACAGGGCAGAACCCTCCCGCATCCTGCCTGACTGTAGACGTACCTGCTAACCTCCTTATGTTAGTGGCTGGGATAGGTTGTGGGAAAAGCATGTGTAAGCATTGGGCCTGAACTCCCGTGTATCTGAGTTGAATACAGCGATTTCCAAAGTCCTTCTTCATCAGAGTGTAGCTAGGTTCCCACTCACATGTCCGAGTGGGTAGCACACATCTGCCTCCCATGTATACACACTTCTGAGAGTTGAGCTTATGGCCTGTAAGCCTACCTCCTGCCTGCAGCTACCTTTCGCTTCCAAAAGGCCTAGGCTCGCTGCTTGACGCAAGTGTTGGGAGAGGTAACTGGAATCTCCCGGCACACAAGACTAGTGCCACCAAGCTCAATCCAGCGATTTCCCAGTAATTCCTGGGGTAGACTGGTGCTACATACTAAGTTCCATATGTGAGAAGGTAGCTGAACGCCTTGTCCAAAATCATCTTACTGCTGAGAGTTGAGCTCACCCTCAGTCCCTCACAGTTCCACACTGCCTGCAGAGTGAGTTTCCCACGTCTTCACCAGAGACTTTTGCCAGAAGCTTCTGAGACGCAAGTTAACAATGCACACCTGGACGGTATCTCCAGGTGCAGTAGAGTGGTAATCTGGGAACCTCCTTACTCAGAATACTGCTACCTTCACACTGTCATAAGAATGCAGCTAGTTGAGAGCTGGCTTCTAGGCAAGCTTCCCTGTGAGAGCTGAGGACAGGGCAGAACCCTCCCGCATCCTGCCTGACTGTAGACGTACCTGCTAACCTCCTTATGTTAGTGGCTGGGATGGGTTGCGGGAAAAGCATGTGTAAGCATTGGGCCTGAACTCCCGTGTATCTGAGTTGAATAGAGCGATTTCCAACATCCTTCTTCAATAGGAGTGTAGCTAGGTTCCAACTCCCATGTCCGAGTGGGTAGCAGACATCTGCCTCCCATGCATACACACTTCTGAGAGTTGAGCTTATGGCCTGTAACCCTACATCCTGCCTGCCGCTACCTTTCGCTTCCAAAAGGCCTAGGCTCGCTGCTTGACGCAAGTGTTGGGAGAGGTAACTGGAATCTCCCGGCACACAAGACGAGTGCCTCCAAGCTCAATCAAGCGATTTCCTAGTAATTCCTGGGGTAGACTGGTGCTACATACTAAGTTCCATACGTGAGTATGTAGTTGAAAGCCTTGTCCAAAAACATCTTACTTCTCAGAGTTGAGCTCACCCTCAGTCCCTCACAGTTCCACACTGCCTGCAGAGTGAGTTTCGCACGTCTTCACCAGAGACGTTTGCCAGAGGCTTCTGAGACGCAAGTTAACAATGCAGACCTGGAGGGTATCTCCAGGTCCAGTAGAGTGGTAACCTGGGAACCTCCTGTCTCAGAATACTGCTACCTTCACCCTGCCATAAGAATGCAGCTAATTGACAGCTGGCTTCAAGGCCTGCTTCCCTGTGAGAGCTAAGGACAGGGCACAACCCTCCCGCATCCTGCTTGACTGTAGAAGGAGCTGCTAACGTCCTCATGTTAGTGGCAGGGAAACGTTGGGAGAAAAGCATGTGGAATCGTTGTGCCTGAACCCACGTGTATCTGAGTTGAATACAGCGATTTCCAAAGTCCTTCTTCATCAGAGTGTAGCTAGGTTCCCACTCGCATGTCCGAGTGGGTAGCAGACATCTGCCTCCCATGTATACACACTTCTGAGAGTTGAGCTTATGGCCTGTAAGAATACCTCTTGCCTGCAGCTAACTTTCGCTTCCAAAAGGCCTAGGCTCGCTGCTTGACGCAAGTGTTGGGAGAGGTAACTGGAATCTCCCGGCACACAAGACTAGTGCCACCAAGCTCAATCCAGCGATTTCCCAGTAATTCCTGGGGTAGACTGGTGCTACATACTAAGTTCCATATGTGAGAAGGTAGCTGAACGCCTTGTCCAAAATCATCTTACTGCTGAGAGTTGAGCTCACCCTCAGTCCCTCACAGTTCCACACTGCCTGCAGAGTGAGCTTCCCACGTCTTCACCAGAGACGTTTGCCAGAGGCTTCTGAGACGCAAGTTAACAATGCACACCTGGACGGTATCTCCAGGTGCAGTAGAGTGGTAATCTGGGAACCTCCTTACTCAGAATACTGCTACCTTCACACTGTCATAAGAATGCAGCTAGTTGAGAGCTGGCTTCTAGGCATGCTTCCCTGTGAGAGCTGAGGACAGGGCAGAACCCTCCCGCATCCTGCCTGACTGTAGACGTACCTGCTAACCTCCTTATGTTAGTGGCTGGGATAGGTTGTGGGAAATGCATGTGTAAGCATTGGGCCTGAACTCCCGTGTATCTGAGTTGAATACAGCGATTTCCAAAGTCCTTCTTCATCAGAGTGTAGCTAGGTTCCCACTCACATGTCCGAGTGGGTAGCACACATCTGCCTCCCATGTATACACACTTCTGAGTGTTGAGCTTATGGCCTGTAAGCCTACCTCCTGCCTGCAGCTACCTTTCGCTTCCAAAAGGCCTAGGCTCGCTGCTTGACGCAAGTGTTGGGAGAGGTAACTGGAATCTCCCGGCACACAAGACGAGTGCCTCCAAGCTCAATCAAGCGATTTCCTAGTAATTCCTGGGGTAGACTGGTGCTACATACTAAGTTCCATACGTGAGTATGTAGATGAACGCCTTGTCCAAAAACATCTTACTTCTGAGAGTTGAGCTCACCCTCAGTCCCTCACAGTTCCACACTGCCTGCAGAGTGAGTTTCGCACGTCTTCACCAGAGACGTTTGCCAGAGGCTTCTGAGACGCAAGTTAACAATGCAGACCTGGAGGGTATCTCCAGGTCCAGTAGAGTGGTAACCTGGGAACCTCCTGTCTCAGAATACTGCTACCTTCACACTGTCATAAGAATGCAGCTAGTTGAGAGCTGGCTTCTAGGCATGCTTCCCTGTGAGAGCTGAGGACAGGGCAGAACCCTCCCGCATCCTGCCTGACTGTAGACGTACCTGCTAACCTCCTTATGTTAGTGGCTGGGATAGGTTGTGGGAAAAGCATGTGTAAGCATTGGGCCTGAACTCCCGTGTATCTGAGTTGAATACAGCGATTTCCAAAGTCCTTCTTCATCAGAGTGTAGCTAGGTTCCCACTCACATGTCCGAGTGGGTAGCACACATCTGCCTCCCATGTATACACACTTCTGAGAGTTGAGCTTATGGCCTGTAAGCCTACCTCCTGCCTGCAGCTACCTTTCGCTTCCAAAAGGCCTAGGCTCGCTGCTTGACGCAAGTGTTGGGAGAGGTAACTGGAATCTCCCGGCACACAAGACTAGTGCCACCAAGCTCAATCCAGCGATTTCCCAGTAATTCCTGGGGTAGACTGGTGCTACATACTAAGTTCCATATGTGAGAAGGTAGCTGAACGCCTTGTCCAAAATCATCTTACTGCTGAGAGTTGAGCTCACCCTCAGTCCCTCACAGTTCCACACTGCCTGCAGAGTGAGTTTCCCACGTCTTCACCAGAGACTTTTGCCAGAAGCTTCTGAGACGCAAGTTAACAATGCACACCTGGACGGTATCTCCAGGTGCAGTAGAGTGGTAATCTGGGAACCTCCTTACTCAGAATACTGCTACCTTCACACTGTCATAAGAATGCAGCTAGTTGAGAGCTGGCTTCTAGGCAAGCTTCCCTGTGAGAGCTGAGGACAGGGCAGAACCCTCCCGCATCCTGCCTGACTGTAGACGTACCTGCTAACCTCCTTATGTTAGTGGCTGGGATGGGTTGCGGGAAAAGCATGTGTAAGCATTGGGCCTGAACTCCCGTGTATCTGAGTTGAATAGAGCGATTTCCAACATCCTTCTTCAATAGGAGTGTAGCTAGGTTCCAACTCCCATGTCCGAGTGGGTAGCAGACATCTGCCTCCCATGCATACACACTTCTGAGAGTTGAGCTTATGGCCTGTAACCCTACATCCTGCCTGCCGCTACCTTTCGCTTCCAAAAGGCCTAGGCTCGCTGCTTGACGCAAGTGTTGGGAGAGGTAACTGGAATCTCCCGGCACACAAGACGAGTGCCTCCAAGCTCAATCAAGCGATTTCCTAGTAATTCCTGGGGTAGACTGGTGCTACATACTAAGTTCCATACGTGAGTATGTAGTTGAAAGCCTTGTCCAAAAACATCTTACTTCTCAGAGTTGAGCTCACCCTCAGTCCCTCACAGTTCCACACTGCCTGCAGAGTGAGTTTCGCACGTCTTCACCAGAGACGTTTGCCAGAGGCTTCTGAGACGCAAGTTAACAATGCAGACCTGGAGGGTATCTCCAGGTCCAGTAGAGTGGTAACCTGGGAACCTCCTGTCTCAGAATCCTGCTACCTTCACCCTGCCATAAGAATGCAGCTAATTGACAGCTGGCTTCAAGGCCTGCTTCCCTGTGAGAGCTAAGGACAGGGCACAACCCTCCCGCATCCTGCTTGACTGTAGAAGGAGCTGCTAACGTCCTCATGTTAGTGGCAGGGAAACGTTGGGAGAAAAGCATGTGGAATCGTTGTGCCTGAACCCACGTGTATCTGAGTTGAATACAGCGATTTCCAAAGTCCTTCTTCATCAGAGTGTAGCTAGGTTCCCACTCGCATGTCCGAGTGGGTAGCAGACATCTGCCTCCCATGTATACACACTTCTGAGAGTTGAGCTTATGGCCTGTAAGAATACCTCTTGCCTGCAGCTAACTTTCGCTTCCAAAAGGCCTAGGCTCGCTGCTTGACGCAAGTGTTGGGAGAGGTAACTGGAATCTCCCGGCACACAAGACTAGTGCCACCAAGCTCAATCCAGCGATTTCCCAGTAATTCCTGGGGTAGACTGGTGCTACATACTAAGTTCCATATGTGAGAAGGTAGCTGAACGCCTTGTCCAAAATCATCTTACTGCTGAGAGTTGAGCTCACCCTCAGTCCCTCACAGTTCCACACTGCCTGCAGAGTGAGCTTCCCACGTCTTCACCAGAGACGTTTGCCAGAGGCTTCTGAGACGCAAGTTAACAATGCACACCTGGACGGTATCTCCAGGTGCAGTAGAGTGGTAATCTGGGAACCTCCTTACTCAGAATACTGCTACCTTCACACTGTCATAAGAATGCAGCTAGTTGAGAGCTGGCTTCTAGGCATGCTTCCCTGTGAGAGCTGAGGACAGGGCAGAACCCTCCCGCATCCTGCCTGACTGTAGACGTACCTGCTAACCTCCTTATGTTAGTGGCTGGGATAGGTTGTGGGAAAAGCATGTGTAAGCATTGGGCCTGAACTCCCGTGTATCTGAGTTGAATACAGCGATTTCCAAAGTCCTTCTTCATCAGAGTGTAGCTAGGTTCCCACTCACATGTCCGAGTGGGTAGCACACATCTGCCTCCCATGTATACACACTTCTGAGTGTTGAGCTTATGGCCTGTAAGCCTACCTCCTGCCTGCAGCTACCTTTCGCTTCCAAAAGGCCTAGGCTCGCTGCTTGACGCAAGTGTTGGGAGAGGTAACTGGAATCTCCCGGCACACAAGACTAGTGCCACCAAGCTCAATCCAGCGATTTCCCAGTAATTCCTGGGGTAGACTGGTGCTACATACTAAGTTCCATATGTGAGAAGGTAGCTGAACGCCTTGTCCAAAATCATCTTACTGCTGAGAGTTGAGCTCACCCTCAGTCCCTCAGAGTTCCACACTGCCTGCAGAGTGAGTTTCCCACGTCTTCACCAGAGACTTTTGCCAGAGGCTTCTGAGACGCAAGTTAACAATGCACACCTGGACGGTATCTCCAGGTGCAGTAGAGTGGTAATCTGGGAACCTCCTTACTCAGAATACTGCTACCTTCACACTGTCATAAGAATGCAGCTAGTTGAGAGCTGGCTTCTAGGCATGCTTCCCTGTGAGAGCTGAGGACAGGGCAGAACCCTCCCGCATCCTGCCTGACTGTAGACGTACCTGCTAACCTCCTTATGTTAGTGGCTGGGATAGGTTGTGGGAAAAGCATGTGTAAGCATTGGGCCTGAACTCCCGTGTATCTGAGTTGAATACAGCGATTTCCAAAGTCCTTCTTCATCAGAGTGTAGCTAGGTTCCCACTCACATGTCCGAGTGGGTAGCACACATCTGCCTCCCATGTATCCACACTTCTGAGAGTTGAGCTTATGGCCTGTAAGCCTACCTCCTGCCTGCAGCTACCTTTTGCTTCCAAAAGGCCTAGGCTCGCTGCTTGACGCAAGTGTTGGGAGAGGTAACTGGAATCTCCCGGCACACAAGACTAGTGCCACCAAGCTCAATCCAGCGATTTCCCAGTAATTCCTGGGGTAGACTGGTGCTACATACTAAGTTCCATATGTGAGAAGGTAGCTGAACGCCTTGTCCAAAATCATCTTACTGCTGAGAGTTGAGCTCACCCTCAGTCCCTCACAGTTCCACACTGCCTGCAGAGTGAGTTTCCCACGTCTTCACCAGATTCTTTTGCCAGAGGCTTCTGAGACGCAAGTTAACAATGCACACCTGGACGGTATCTCCAGGTGCAGTAGAGTGGTAATCTGGGAACCTCCTTACTCAGAATACTGCTACCTTCACACTGTCATAAGAATGCAGCTAGTTGAGAGCTGGCTTCTAGGCAAGCTTCCCTGTGAGAGCTGAGGACAGGGCAGAACCCTCCCGCATCCTGCCTGACTGTAGACGTACCTGCTAACCTCCTTATGTTAGTGGCTGGGATGGGTTGCGGGAAAAGCATGTGTAAGCATTGGGCCTGAACTCCCGTGTATCTGAGTTGAATAGAGCGATTTCCAACATCCTTCTTCAATAGGAGTGTAGCTAGGTTCCAACTCCCATGTCCGAGTGGGTAGCAGACATCTGCCTCCCATGCATACACACTTCTGAGAGTTGAGCTTATGGCCTGTAACCCTACATCCTGCCTGCCGCTACCTTTCGCTTCCAAAAGGCCTAGGCTCGCTGCTTGACGCAAGTGTTGGGAGAGGTAACTGGAATCTCCCGGCACACAAGACGAGTGCCTCCAAGCTCAATCAAGCGATTTCCTAGTAATTCCTGGGGTAGACTGGTGCTACATACTAAGTTCCATACGTGAGTATGTAGATGAACGCCTTGTCCAAAAACATCTTACTTCTGAGAGTTGAGCTCACCCTCAGTCCCTCACAGTTCCACACTGCCTGCAGAGTGAGTTTCGCACGTCTTCACCAGAGACGTTTGCCAGAGGCTTCTGAGACGCAAGTTAACAATGCAGACCTGGAGGGTATCTCCAGGTCCAGTAGAGTGGTAACCTGGGAACCTCCTGTCTCAGAATACTGCTACCTTCACACTGTCATAAGAATGCAGCTAGTTGAGAGCTGGCTTCTAGGCATGCTTCCCTGTGAGAGCTGAGGACAGGGCAGAACCCTCCCGCATCCTGCCTGACTGTAGACGTACCTGCTAACCTCCTTATGTTAGTGGCTGGGATAGGTTGTGGGAAAAGCATGTGTAAGCATTGGGCCTGAACTCCCGTGTATCTGAGTTGAATACAGCGATTTCCAAAGTCCTTCTTCATCAGAGTGTAGCTAGGTTCCCACTCACATGTCCGAGTGGGTAACACACATCTGCCTCCCATGTATACACACTTCTGAGAGTTGAGCTTATGGCCTGTAAGCCTACCTCCTGCCTGCAGCTACCTTTCGCTTCCAAAAGGCCTAGGCTCGCTGCTTGACGCAAGTGTTGGGAGAGGTAACTGGAATCTCCCGGCACACAAGACTAGTGCCACCAAGCTCAATCCAGCGATTTCCCAGTAATTCCTGGGGTAGACTGGTGCTACATACTAAGTTCCATATGTGAGAAGGTAGCTGAACGCCTTGTCCAAAATCATCTTACTGCTGAGAGTTGAGCTCACCCTCAGTCCCTCACAGTTCCACACTGCCTGCAGAGTGAGTTTCCCACGTCTTCACCAGAGACTTTTGCCAGAAGCTTCTGAGACGCAAGTTAACAATGCACACCTGGACGGTATCTCCAGGTGCAGTAGAGTGGTAATCTGGGAACCTCCTTACTCAGAATACTGCTACCTTCACACTGTCATAAGAATGCAGCTAGTTGAGAGCTGGTTTCTAGGCAAGCTTCCCTGTGAGAGCTGAGGACAGGGCAGAACCCTCCCGCATCCTGCCTGACTGTAGACGTACCTGCTAACCTCCTTATGTTAGTGGCTGGGATGGGTTGCGGGAAAAGCATGTGTAAGCATTGGGCCTGAACTCCCGTGTATCTGAGTTGAATAGAGCGATTTCCAACATCCTTCTTCAATAGGAGTGTAGCTAGGTTCCAACTCCCATGTCCGAGTGGGTAGCAGACATCTGCCTCCCATGCATACACACTTCTGAGAGTTGAGCTTATGGCCTGTAACCCTACATCCTGCCTGCCGCTACCTTTCGCTTCCAAAAGGCCTAGGCTCGCTGCTTGACGCAAGTGTTGGGAGAGGTAACTGGAATCTCCCGGCACACAAGACGAGTGCCTCCAAGCTCAATCAAGCGATTTCCTAGTAATTCCTGGGGTAGACTGGTGCTACATACTAAGTTCCATACGTGAGTATGTAGTTGAAAGCCTTGTCCAAAAACATCTTACTTCTGAGAGTTGAGCTCACCCTCAGTCCCTCACAGTTCCACACTGCCTGCAGAGTGAGTTTCGCACGTCTTCACCAGAGACGTTTGCCAGAGGCTTCTGAGACGCAAGTTAACAATGCAGACCTGGAGGGTATCTCCAGGTCCAGTAGAGTGGTAACCTGGGAACCTCCTGTCTCAGAATACTGCTACCTTCACCCTGCCATAAGAATGCAGCTAGTTGACAGCTGGCTTCAAGGCCTGCTTCCCTGTGAGAGCTAAGGACAGGGCACAACCCTCCCGCATCCTGCTTGACTGTAGAAGGAGCTGCTAACGTCCTCATGTTAGTGGAAGGGAAACGTTGGGAGAAAAGCATGTGGAATCGTTGTGCCTGAACCCACGTGTATCTGAGTTGAATACAGCGATTTCCAAAGTCCTTCTTCATCAGAGTGTAGCTAGGTTCCCACTCGCATGTCCGAGTGGGTAGCAGACATCTGCCTCCCATGTATACACACTTCTGAGAGTTGAGCTTATGGCCTGTAAGCCTACCTCCTGCCTGCAGCTACCTTTCGCTTCCAAAAGGCCTAGGCTCGCTGCTTCACCGAAGTGTTGGGAGAGGTAACTGGAATCTCCCGGCACACAAGACTAGTGCCACCAAGCTCAATCCAGCGATTTCCCAGTAATTCCTGGGGTAGACTGGTGCTACATACTAAGTTCCATATGTGAGAAGGTAGCTGAACGCCTTGTCCAAAATCATCTTACTGCTGAGAGTTGAGCTCACCCTCAGTCCCTCACAGTTCCACACTGCCTGCAGAGTGAGTTTCCCACGTCTTCACCAGAGACTTTTGCCAGAGGCTTCTGAGACGCAAGTTAACAATGCACACCTGGACGGTATCTCCAGGTGCAGTAGAGTGGTAATCTGGGAACCTCCTTACTCAGAATACTGCTACCTTCACACTGTCATAAGAATGCAGCTAGTTGAGAGCTGGCTTCTAGGCAAGCTTCCCTGTGAGAGCTGAGGACAGGGCAGAACCCTCCCGCATCCTGCCTGACTGTAGACGTACCTGCTAACCTCCTTATGTTAGTGGCTGGGATGGGTTGCGGGAAAAGCATGTGTAAGCATTGGGCCTGAACTCCCGTGTATCTGAGTTGAATAGAGCGATTTCCAACATCCTTCTTCAATAGGAGTGTAGCTAGGTTCCAACTCCCATGTCCGAGTGGGTAGCAGACATCTGCCTCCCATGCATACACACTTCTGAGAGTTGAGCTTATGGCCTGTAACCCTACATCCTGCCTGCCGCTACCTTTCGCTTCCAAAAGGCCTAGGCTCGCTGCTTGACGCAAGTGTTGGGAGAGGTAACTGGAATCTCCCGGCACACAAGACGAGTGCCTCCAAGCTCAATCAAGCGATTTCCTAGTAATTCCTGGGGTAGACTGGTGCTACATACTAAGTTCCATACGTGAGTATGTAGATGAACGCCTTGTCCAAAAACATCTTACTTCTGAGATTTGAGCTCACCCTCAGTCCCTCACAGTTCCACACTGCCTGCAGAGTGAGTTTCGCACGTCTTCACCAGAGACGTTTGCCAGAGGCTTCTGAGACGCAAGTTAACAATGCAGACCTGGAGGGTATCTCCAGGTCCAGTAGAGTGGTAACCTGGGAACCTCCTGTCTCAGAATACTGCTACCTTCACACTGTCATAAGAATGCAGCTAGTTGAGAGCTGGCTTCTAGGCATGCTTCCCTGTGAGAGCTGAGGACAGGGCAGAACCCTCCCGCATCCTGCCTGACTGTAGACGTACCTGCTAACCTCCTTATGTTAGTGGCTGGGATAGGTTGTGGGAAAAGCATGTGTAAGCATTGGGCCTGAACTCCCGTGTATCTGAGTTGAATACAGCGATTTCCAAAGTCCTTCTTCATCAGAGTGTAGCTAGGTTCCCACTCACATGTCCGAGTGGGTAGCACACATCTGCCTCCCATGTATACACACTTCTGAGAGTTGAGCTTATGGCCTGTAAGCCTACCTCCTGCCTGCAGCTACCTTTCGCTTCCAAAAGGCCTAGGCTCGCTGCTTGACGCAAGTGTTGGGAGAGGTAACTGGAATCTCCCGGCACACAAGACTAGTGCCACCAAGCTCAATCCAGCGATTTCCCAGTAATTCCTGGGGTAGACTGGTGCTACATACTAAGTTCCATATGTGAGAAGGTAGCTGAACGCCTTGTCCAAAATCATCTTACTGCTGAGAGTTGAGCTCACCCTCAGTCCCTCACAGTTCCACACTGCCTGCAGAGTGAGTTTCCCACGTCTTCACCAGAGACTTTTGCCAGAAGCTTCTGAGACGCAAGTTAACAATGCACACCTGGACGGTATCTCCAGGTGCAGTAGAGTGGTAATCTGGGAACCTCCTTACTCAGAATACTGCTACCTTCACACTGTCATAAGAATGCAGCTAGTTGAGAGCTGGCTTCTAGGCAAGCTTCCCTGTGAGAGCTGAGGACAGGGCAGAACCCTCCCGCATCCTGCCTGACTGTAGACGTACCTGCTAACCTCCTTATGTTAGTGGCTGGGATGGGTTGCGGGAAAAGCATGTGTAAGCATTGGGCCTGAACTCCCGTGTATCTGAGTTGAATAGAGCGATTTCCAACATCCTTCTTCAATAGGAGTGTAGCTAGGTTCCAACTCCCATGTCCGAGTGGGTAGCAGACATCTGCCTCCCATGCATACACACTTCTGAGAGTTGAGCTTATGGCCTGTAACCCTACATCCTGCCTGCCGCTACCTTTCGCTTCCAAAAGGCCTAGGCTCGCTGCTTGACGCAAGTGTTGGGAGAGGTAACTGGAATCTCCCGGCACACAAGACGAGTGCCTCCAAGCTCAATCAAGCGATTTCCTAGTAATTCCTGGGGTAGACTGGTGCTACATACTAAGTTCCATACGTGAGTATGTAGTTGAACGCCTTGTCCAAAAACATCTTACTTCTCAGAGTTGAGCTCACCCTCAGTCCCTCACAGTTCCACACTGCCTGCAGAGTGAGTTTCGCACGTCTTCACCAGAGACGTTTGCCAGAGGCTTCTGAGACGCAAGTTAACAATGCAGACCTGGAGGGTATCTCCAGGTCCAGTAGAGTGGTAACCTGGGAACCTCCTGTCTCAGAATACTGCTACCTTCACCCTGCCATAAGAATGCAGCTAGTTGACAGCTGGCTTCAAGGCCTGCTTCCCTGTGAGAGCTAAGGACAGGGCACAACCCTCCCGCATCCTGCTTGACTGTAGAAGGAGCTGCTAACGTCCTCATGTTAGTGGCAGGGAAACGTTGGGAGAAAAGCATGTGGAATCGTTGTGCCTGAACCCACGTGTATCTGAGTTGAATACAGCGATTTCCAAAGTCCTTCTTCATCAGAGTGTAGCTAGGTTCCCACTCGCATGTCCGAGTGGGTAGCAGACATCTGCCTCCCATGTATACACACTTCTGAGAGTTGAGCTTATGGCCTGTAAGCCTACCTCCTGCCTGCAGCTACCTTTCGCTTCCAAAAGGCCTAGGCTCGCTGCTTCACCGAAGTGTTGGGAGAGGTAACTGGAATCTCCCGGCACACAAGACTAGTGCCACCAAGCTCAATCCAGCGATTTCCCAGTAATTCCTGGGGTAGACTGGTGCTACATACTAAGTTCCATATGTGAGAAGGTAGCTGAACGCCTTGTCCAAAATCATCTTACTGCTGAGAGTTGAGCTCACCCTCAGTCCCTCACAGTTCCACACTGCCTGCAGAGTGAGTTTCCCACGTCTTCACCAGAGACTTTTGCCAGAGGCTTCTGAGACGCAAGTTAACAATGCACACCTGGACGGTATCTCCAGGTGCAGTAGAGTGGTAATCTGGGAACCTCCTTACTCAGAATACTGCTACCTTCACACTGTCATAAGAATGCAGCTAGTTGAGAGCTGGCTTCTAGGCATGCTTCCCTGTGAGAGCTGAGGACAGGGCAGAACCCTCCCGCATCCTGCCTGACTGTAGACGTACCTGCTAACCTCCTTATGTTAGTGGCTGGGATAGGTTGTGGGAAAAGCATGTGTAAGCATTGGGCCTGAACTCCCGTGTATCTGAGTTGAATACAGCGATTTCCAAAGTCCTTCTTCATCAGAGTGTAGCTAGGTTCCCACTCACATGTCCGAGTGGGTAGCACACATCTGCCTCCCATGTATACACACTTCTGAGAGTTGAGCTTATGGCCTGTAACCCTACCTCCTGCCTGCAGCTACCTTTCGCTTCCAAAAGGCCTAGGCTCGCTGCTTGACGCAAGTGTTGGGAGAGGTAACTGGAATCTCCCGGCACACAAGACTAGTGCCACCAAGCTCAATCCAGCGATTTCCCAGTAATTCCTGGGGTAGACTGGTGCTACATACTAAGTTCCATATGTGAGAAGGTAGCTGAACGCCTTGTCCAAAATCATCTTACTGCTGAGAGTTGAGCTCACCCTCAGTCCCTCACAGTTCCACACTGCCTGCAGAGTGAGTTTCCCACGTCTTCACCAGAGACTTTTGCCAGAGGCTTCTGAGACGCAAGTTAACAATGCACACCTGGACGGTATCTCCAGGTGCAGTAGAGTGGTAATCTGGGAACCTCCTTACTCAGAATACTGCTACCTTCACACTGTCATAAGAATGCAGCTAGTTGAGAGCTGGCTTCTAGGCAAGCTTCCCTGTGAGAGCTGAGGACAGGGCAGAACCCTCCCGCATCCTGCCTGACTGTAGACGTACCTGCTAACCTCCTTATGTTAGTGGCTGGGATGGGTTGCGGGAAAAGCATGTGTAAGCATTGGGCCTGAACTCCCGTGTATCTGAGTTGAATAGAGCGATTTCCAACATCCTTCTTCAATAGGAGTGTAGCTAGGTTCCAACTCCCATGTCCGAGTGGGTAGCAGACATCTGCCTCCCATGCATACACACTTCTGAGAGTTGAGCTTATGGCCTGTAACCCTACATCCTGCCTGCCGCTACCTTTCGCTTCCAAAAGGCCTAGGCTCGCTGCTTGACGCAAGTGTTGGGAGAGGTAACTGGAATCTCCCGGCACACAAGACGAGTGCCTCCAAACTCAATCAAGCGATTTCCTAGTAATTCCTGGGGTAGACTGGTGCTACATACTAAGTTCCATACGTGAGTATGTAGATGAACGCCTTGTCCAAAAACATCTTACTTCTGAGAGTTGAGCTCACCCTCAGTCCCTCACAGTTCCACACTGCCTGCAGAGTGAGTTTCGCACGTCTTCACCAGAGACGTTTGCCAGAGGCTTCTGAGACGCAAGTTAACAATGCAGACCTGGAGGGTATCTCCAGGTCCAGTAGAGTGGTAACCTGGGAACCTCCTGTCTCAGAATACTGCTACCTTCACACTGTCATAAGAATGCAGCTAGTTGAGAGCTGGCTTCTAGGCATGCTTCCCTGTGAGAGCTGAGGACAGGGCAGAACCCTCCCGCATCCTGCCTGACTGTAGACGTACCTGCTAACCTCCTTATGTTAGTGGCTGGGATAGGTTGTGGGAAAAGCATGTGTAAGCATTGGGCCTGAACTCCCGTGTATCTGAGTTGAATACAGCGATTTCCAAAGTCCTTCTTCATCAGAGTGTAGCTAGGTTCCCACTCACATGTCCGAGTGGGTAGCACACATCTGCCTCCCATGTATACACACTTCTGAGAGTTGAGCTTATGGCCTGTAAGCCTACCTCCTGCCTGCAGCTAACTTTCGCTTGCAAAAGGCCTAGGCTCGCTGCTTGACGCAAGTGTTGGGAGAGGTAACTGGAATCTCCCGGCACACAAGACTAGTGCCACCAAGCTCAATCCAGCGATTTCCCAGTAATTCCTGGGGTAGACTGGTGCTACATACTAAGTTCCATATGTGAGAAGGTAGCTGAACGCCTTGTCCAAAATCATTTTACTGCTGAGAGTTGAGCTCACCCTCAGTCCCTCACAGTTCCACACTGCCTGCAGAGTGAGTTTCCCACGTCTTCACCAGAGACTTTTGCCAGAGGCTTCTGAGACGCAAGTTAACAATGCACACCTGGACGGTATCTCCAGGTGCAGTAGAGTGGTAATCTGGGAACCTCCTTACTCAGAATACTGCTACCTTCACACTGTCATAAGAATGCAGCTAGTTGAGAGCTGGCTTCTAGGCAAGCTTCCCTGTGAGAGCTGAGGACAGGGCAGAACCCTCCCGCATCCTGCCTGACTGTAGACGTACCTGCTAACCTCCTTATGTTAGTGGCTGGGATGGGTTGCGGGAAAAGCATGTGTAAGCATTGGGCCTGAACTCCCGTGTATCTGAGTTGAATAGAGCGATTTCCAACATCCTTCTTCAATAGGAGTGTAGCTAGGTTCCAACTCCCATGTCCGAGTGGGTAGCAGACATCTGCCTCCCATGCATACACACTTCTGAGAGTTGAGCTTATGGCCTGTAACCCTACATCCTGCCTGCCGCTACCTTTCGCTTCCAAAAGGCCTAGGCTCGCTGCTTGACGCAAGTGTTGGGAGAGGTAACTGGAATCTCCCGGCACACAAGACGAGTGCCTCCAAGCTCAATCAAGCGATTTCCTAGTAATTCCTGGGGTAGACTGGTGCTACATACTAAGTTCCATACGTGAGTATGTAGTTGAACGCTTTGTCCAAACACATCTTACTTCTCAGAGTTGAGCTCACCCTCAGTCCCTCACAGTTCCACACTGCCTGCAGAGTGAGTTTCGCACGTCTTCACCAGAGACGTTTGCCAGAGGCTTCTGAGACGCAAGTTAACAATGCAGACCTGGAGGGTATCTCCAGGTCCAGTAGAGTGGTAACCTGGGAACCTCCTGTCTCAGAATACTGCTACCTTCACCCTGCCATAAGAATGCAGCTAGTTGACAGCTGGCTTCAAGGCCTGCTTCCCTGTGAGAGCTAAGGACAGGGCACAACCCTCCCGCATCCTGCTTGACTGTAGAAGGAGCTGCTAACGTCCTCATGTTAGTGGCAGGGAAACGTTGGGAGAAAAGCATGTGGAATCGTTGTGCCTGAACCCACGTGTATCTGAGTTGAATACAGCGATTTCCAAAGTCCTTCTTCATCAGAGTGTAGCTAGGTTCCCACTCGCATGTCCGAGTGGGTAGCACACATCTGCCTCCCATGTATACACACTTCTGAGAGTTGAGCTTATGGCCTGTAAGCCTACCTCCTGCCTGCAGCTACCTTTCGCTTCCAAAAGGCCTAGGCTCGCTGCTTCACCGAAGTGTTGGGAGAGGTAACTGGAATCTCCCGGCACACAAGACTAGTGCCACCAAGCTCAATCCAGCGATTTCCCAGTAATTCCTGGGGTAGACTGGTGCTACATACTAAGTTCCATATGTGAGAAGGTAGCTGAACGCCTTGTCCAAAATCATCTTACTGCTGAGAGTTGAGCTCACCCTCAGTCCCTCACAGTTCCACACTGCCTGCAGAGTGAGTTTCCCACGTCTTCACCAGAGACTTTTGCCAGAGGCTTCTGAGACGCAAGTTAACAATGCACACCTGGACGGTATCTCCAGGTGCAGTAGAGTGGTAATCTGGGAACCTCCTTACTCAGAATACTGCTACCTTCACACTGTCATAAGAATGCAGCTAGTTGAGAGCTGGCTTCTAGGCAAGCTTCCCTGTGAGAGCTGAGGACAGGGCAGAACCCTCCCGCATCCTGCCTGACTGTAGACGTACCTGCTAACCTCCTTATGTTAGTGGCTGGGATGGGTTGCGGGAAAAGCATGTGTAAGCATTGGGCCTGAACTCCCGTGTATCTGAGTTGAATAGAGCGATTTCCAACATCCTTCTTCAATAGGAGTGTAGCTAGGTTCCAACTCCCATGTCCGAGTGGGTAGCAGACATCTGCCTCCCATGCATACACACTTCTGAGAGTTGAGCTTATGGCCTGTAACCCTACATCCTGCCTGCCGCTACCTTTCGCTTCCAAAAGGCCTAGGCTCGCTGCTTGACGCAAGTGTTGGGAGAGGTAACTGGAATCTCCCGGCACACAAGACGAGTGCCTCCAAGCTCAATCAAGCGATTTCCTAGTAATTCCTGGGGTAGACTGGTGCTACATACTAAGTTCCATACGTGAGTATGTAGATGAACGCCTTGTCCAAAAACATCTTACTTCTGAGAGTTGAGCTCACCCTCAGTCCCTCACAGTTCCACACTGCCTGCAGAGTGAGTTTCGCACGTCTTCACCAGAGACGTTTGCCAGAGGCTTCTGAGACGCAAGTTAACAATGCAGACCTGGAGGGTATCTCCAGGTCCAGTAGAGTGGTAACCTGGGAACCTCCTGTCTCAGAATACTGCTACCTTCACACTGTCATAAGAATGCAGCTAGTTGAGAGCTGGCTTCTAGGCATGCTTCCCTGTGAGAGCTGAGGACAGGGCAGAACCCTCCCGCATCCTGCCTGACTGTAGACGTACCTGCTAACCTCCTTATGTTAGTGGCTGGGATAGGTTGTGGGAAAAGCATGTGTAAGCATTGGGCCTGAACTCCCGTGTATCTGAGTTGAATACAGCGATTTCCAAAGTCCTTCTTCATCAGAGTGTAGCTAGGTTCCCACTCACATGTCCGAGTGGGTAGCACACATCTGCCTCCCATGTATACACACTTCTGAGAGTTGAGCTTATGGCCTGTAAGCCTACCTCCTGCCTGCAGCTACCTTTCGCTTCCAAAAGGCCTAGGCTCGCTGCTTGACGCAAGTGTTGGGAGAGGTAACTGGAATCTCCCGGCACACAAGACTAGTGCCACCAAGCTCAATCCAGCGATTTCCCAGTAATTCCTGGGGTAGACTGGTGCTACATACTAAGTTCCATATGTGAGAAGGTAGCTGAACGCCTTGTCCAAAATCATCTTACTGCTGAGAGTTGAGCTCACCCTCAGTCCCTCACAGTTCCACACTGCCTGCAGAGTGAGTTTCCCACGTCTTCACCAGAGACTTTTGCCAGAAGCTTCTGAGACGCAAGTTAACAATGCACACCTGGACGGTATCTCCAGGTGCAGTAGAGTGGTAATCTGGGAACCTCCTTACTCAGAATACTGCTACCTTCACACTGTCATAAGAATGCAGCTAGTTGAGAGCTGGCTTCTAGGCAAGCTTCCCTGTGAGAGCTGAGGACAGGGCAGAACCCTCCCGCATCCTGCCTGACTGTAGACGTACCTGCTAACCTCCTTATGTTAGTGGCTGGGATGGGTTGCGGGAAAAGCATGTGTAAGCATTGGGCCTGAACTCCCGTGTATCTGAGTTGAATAGAGCGATTTCCAACATCCTTCTTCAATAGGAGTGTAGCTAGGTTCCAACTCCCATGTCCGAGTGGGTAGCAGACATCTGCCTCCCATGCATACACACTTCTGAGAGTTGAGCTTATGGCCTGTAACCCTACATCCTGCCTGCCGCTACCTTTCGCTTCCAAAAGGCCTAGGCTCGCTGCTTGACGCAAGTGTTGGGAGAGGTAACTGGAATCTCCCGGCACACAAGACGAGTGCCTCCAAGCTCAATCAAGCGATTTCCTAGTAATTCCTGGGGTAGACTGGTGCTACATACTAAGTTCCATACGTGAGTATGTAGTTGAACGCCTTGTCCAAAAACATCTTACTTCTCAGAGTTGAGCTCACCCTCAGTCCCTCACAGTTCCACACTGCCTGCAGAGTGAGTTTCGCACGTCTTCACCAGAGACGTTTGCCAGAGGCTTCTGAGACGCAAGTTAACAATGCAGACCTGGAGGGTATCTCCAGGTCCAGTAGAGTGGTAACCTGGGAACCTCCTGTCTCAGAATACTGCTACCTTCACCCTGCCATAAGAATGCAGCTAGTTGACAGCTGGCTTCAAGGCCTGCTTCCCTGTGAGAGCTAAGGACAGGGCACAACCCTCCCGCATCCTGCTTGACTGTAGAAGGAGCTGCTAACGTCCTCATGTTAGTGGCAGGGAAACGTTGGGAGAAAAGCATGTGGAATCGTTGTGCCTGAACCCACGTGAATCTGAGTTGAATACAGCGATTTCCAAAGTCCTTCTTCATCAGAGTGTAGCTAGGTTCCCACTCGCATGTCCGAGTGGGTAGCAGACATCTGCCTCCCATGTATACACACTTCTGAGAGTTGAGCTTATGGCCTGTAAGCCTACCTCCTGCCTGCAGCTACCTTTCGCTTCCAAAAGGCCTAGGCTCGCTGCTTCACCGAAGTGTTGGGAGAGTTAACTGGAATCTCCCGGCACACAAGACTAGTGCCACCAAGCTCAATCCAGCGATTTCCCAGTAATTCCTGGGGTAGACTGGTGCTACATACTAAGTTCCATATGTGAGAAGGTAGCTGAACGCCTTGTCCAAAATCATCTTACTGCTGAGAGTTGAGCTCACCCTCAGTCCCTCACAGTTCCACACTGCCTGCAGAGTGAGTTTCCCACGTCTTCACCAGAGACTTTTGCCAGAGGCTTCTGAGACGCAAGTTAACAATGCACACCTGGACGGTATCTCCAGGTGCAGTAGAGTGGTAATCTGGGAACCTCCTTACTCAGAATACTGCTACCTTCACACTGTCATAAGAATGCAGCTAGTTGAGAGCTGGCTTCTAGGCATGCTTCCCTGTGAGAGCTGAGGACAGGGCAGAACCCTCCCGCATCCTGCCTGACTGTAGACGTACCTGCTAACCTCCTTATGTTAGTGGCTGGGATAGGTTGTGGGAAAAGCATGTGTAAGCATTGGGCCTGAACTCCCGTGTATCTGAGTTGAATACAGCGATTTCCAAAGTCCTTCTTCATCAGAGTGTAGCTAGGTTCCCACTCACATGTCCGAGTGGGTAGCACACATCTGCCTCCCATGTATACACACTTCTGAGAGTTGAGCTTATGGCCTGTAAGCCTACCTCCTGCCTGCAGCTACCTTTCGCTTCCAAAAGGCCTAGGCTCGCTGCTTGACGCAAGTGTTGGGAGAGGTAACTGGAATCTCCCGGCACACAAGACTAGTGCCACCAAGCTCAATCCAGCGATTTCCCAGTAATTCCTGGGGTAGACTGGTGCTACATACTAAGTTCCATATGTGAGAAGGTAGCTGAACGCCTTGTCCAAAATCATCTTACTGCTGAGAGTTGAGCTCACCCTCAGTCCCTCACAGTTCCACACTGCCTGCAGAGTGAGTTTCCCACGTCTTCACCAGAGACTTTTGCCAGAGGCTTCTGAGACGCAAGTTAACAATGCACACCTGGACGGTATCTCCAGGTGCAGTAGAGTGGTAATCTGGGAACCTCCTTACTCAGAATACTGCTACCTTCACACTGTCATAAGAATGCAGCTAGTTGAGAGCTGGCTTCTAGGCAAGCTTCCCTGTGAGAGCTGAGGACAGGGCAGAACCCTCCCGCATCCTGCCTGACTGTAGACGTACCTGCTAACCTCCTTATGTTAGTGGCTGGGATGGGTTGCGGGAAAAGCATGTGTAAGCATTGGGCCTGAACTCCCGTGTATCTGAGTTGAATAGAGCGATTTCCAACATCCTTCTTCAATAGGAGTGTAGCTAGGTTCCAACTCCCATGTCCGAGTGGGTAGCAGACATCTGCCTCCCATGCATACACACTTCTGAGAGTTGAGCTTATGGCCTGTAACCCTACATCCTGCCTGCCGCTACCTTTCGCTTCCAAAAGGCCTAGGCTCGCTGCTTGACGCAAGTGTTGGGAGAGGTAACTGGAATCTCCCGGCACACAAGACGAGTGCCTCCAAGCTCAATCAAGCGATTTCCTAGTAATTCCTGGGGTAGACTGGTGCTACATACTAAGTTCCATACGTGAGTATGTAGATGAACGCCTTGTCCAAAAACATCTTACTTCTGAGAGTTGAGCTCACCCTCAGTCCCTCACAGTTCCACACTGCCTGCAGAGTGAGTTTCGCACGTCTTCACCAGAGACGTTTGCCAGAGGCTTCTGAGACGCAAGTTAACAATGCAGACCTGGAGGGTATCTCCAGGTCCAGTAGAGTGGTAACCTGGGAACCTCCTGTCTCAGAATACTGCTACCTTCACACTGTCATAAGAATGCAGCTAGTTGAGAGCTGGCTTCTAGGCATGCTTCCCTGTGAGAGCTGAGGACAGGGCAGAACCCTCCCGCATCCTGCCTGACTGTAGACGTACCTGCTAACCTCCTTATGTTAGTGGCTGGGATAGGTTGTGGGAAAAGCATGTGTAAGCATTGGGCCTGAACTCCCGTGTATCTGAGTTGAATACAGCGATTTCCAAAGTCCTTCTTCATCAGAGTGTAGCTAGGTTCCCACTCACATGTCCGAGTGGGTAGCACACATCTGCCTCCCATGTATACACACTTCTGAGAGTTGAGCTTATGGCCTGTAAGCCTACCTCCTGCCTGCAGCTAACTTTCGCTTGCAAAAGGCCTAGGCTCGCTGCTTGACGCAAGTGTTGGGAGAGGTAACTGGAATCTCCCGGCACACAAGACTAGTGCCACCAAGCTCAATCCAGCGATTTCCCAGTAATTCCTGGGGTAGACTGGTGCTACATACTAAGTTCCATATGTGAGAAGGTAGCTGAACGCCTTGTCCAAAATCATTTTACTGCTGAGAGTTGAGCTCACCCTCAGTCCCTCACAGTTCCACACTGCCTGCAGAGTGAGTTTCCCACGTCTTCACCAGAGACTTTTGCCAGAAGCTTCTGAGACGCAAGTTAACAATGCACACCTGGACGGTATCTCCAGGTGCAGTAGAGTGGTAATCTGGGAACCTCCTTACTCAGAATACTGCTACCTTCACACTGTCATAAGAATGCAGCTAGTTGAGAGCTGGCTTCTAGGCAAGCTTCCCTGTGAGAGCTGAGGACAGGGCAGAACCCTCCCGCATCCTGCCTGACTGTAGACGTACCTGCTAACCTCCTTATGTTAGTGGCTGGGATGGGTTGCGGGAAAAGCATGTGTAAGCATTGGGCCTGAACTCCCGTGTATCTGAGTTGAATAGAGCGATTTCCAACATCCTTCTTCAATAGGAGTGTAGCTAGGTTCCAACTCCCATGTCCGAGTGGGTAGCAGACATCTGCCTCCCATGCATACACACTTCTGAGAGTTGAGCTTATGGCCTGTAACCCTACATCCTGCCTGCCGCTACCTTTCGCTTCCAAAAGGCCTAGGCTCGCTGCTTGACGCAAGTGTTGGGAGAGGTAACTGGAATCTCCCGGCACACAAGACGAGTGCCTCCAAGCTCAATCAAGCGATTTCCTAGTAATTCCTGGGGTAGACTGGTGCTACATACTAAGTTCCATACGTGAGTATGTAGTTGAACGCTTTGTCCAAACACATCTTACTTCTCAGAGTTGAGCTCACCCTCAGTCCCTCACAGTTCCACACTGCCTGCAGAGTGAGTTTCGCACGTCTTCACCAGAGACGTTTGCCAGAGGCTTCTGAGACGCAAGTTAACAATGCAGACCTGGAGGGTATCTCCAGGTCCAGTAGAGTGGTAACCTGGGAACCTCCTGTCTCAGAATCCTGCTACCTTCACCCTGCCATAAGAATGCAGCTAGTTGACAGCTGGCTTCAAGGCCTGCTTCCCTGTGAGAGCTAAGGACAGGGCACAACCCTCCCGCATCCTGCTTGACTGTAGAAGGAGCTGCTAACGTCCTCATGTTAGTGGCAGGGAAACGTTGGGAGAAAAGCATGTGGAATCGTTGTGCCTGAACCCACGTGTATCTGAGTTGAATACAGCGATTTCCAAAGTCCTTCTTCATCAGAGTGTAGCTAGGTTCCCACTCGCATGTCCGAGTGGGTAGCACACATCTGCCTCCCATGTATACACACTTCTGAGAGTTGAGCTTATGGCCTGTAAGCCTACCTCCTGCCTGCAGCTACCTTTCGCTTCCAAAAGGCCTAGGCTCGCTGCTTCACCGAAGTGTTGGGAGAGGTAACTGGAATCTCCCGGCACACAAGACTAGTGCCACCAAGCTCAATCCAGCGATTTCCCAGTAATTCCTGGGGTAGACTGGTGCTACATACTAAGTTCCATATGTGAGAAGGTAGCTGAACGCCTTGTCCAAAATCATCTTACTGCTGAGAGTTGAGCTCACCCTCAGTCCCTCACAGTTCCACACTGCCTGCAGAGTGAGTTTCCCACGTCTTCACCAGAGACTTTTGCCAGAGGCTTCTGAGACGCAAGTTAACAATGCACACCTGGACGGTATCTCCAGGTGCAGTAGAGTGGTAATCTGGGAACCTCCTTACTCAGAATACTGCTACCTTCACACTGTCATAAGAATGCAGCTAGTTGAGAGCTGGCTTCTAGGCATGCTTCCCTGTGAGAGCTGAGGACAGGGCAGAACCCTCCCGCATCCTGCCTGACTGTAGACGTACCTGCTAACCTCCTTATGTTAGTGGCTGGGATAGGTTGTGGGAAAAGCATGTGTAAGCATTGGGCCTGAACTCCCGTGTATCTGAGTTGAATACAGCGATTTCCAACATCCTTCTTCAATAGGAGTGTAGCTAGGTTCCAACTCCCATGTCCGAGTGGGTAGCAGACATCTGCCTCCCATGCATACACACTTCTGAGAGTTGAGCTTATGGCCTGTAACCCTACATCCTGCCTGCCGCTACCTTTCGCTTCCAAAAGGCCTAGGCTCGCTGCTTGACGCAAGTGTTGGGAGAGGTAACTGGAATCTCCCGGCACACAAGACGAGTGCCTCCAAGCTCAATCAAGCGATTTCCTAGTAATTCCTGGGGTAGACTGGTGCTACATACTAAGTTCCATACGTGAGTATGTAGTTGAACGC
Organism: Canis aureus; assembly: GCF_053574225.1. Classification (NCBI taxonomy): domain Eukaryota; kingdom Metazoa; phylum Chordata; class Mammalia; order Carnivora; family Canidae; genus Canis; species Canis aureus. The sequence goes on along the minus strand of NW_027554421.1, from coordinate 841,620 downwards.
CTTGTCCAAAAACATCTTACTTCTCAGAGTTGAGCTCACCCTCAGTCCCTCAGAGTTCCACACTTCCTGCAGAGTGAGTTTCGCACGTCTTCACCAGAGACGTTTGCCAGAGGCTTCTGACACGCAAGTTAACAATGCAGACCTGGAGGGTATCTCCAGGTCCAGTAGAGTGGTAACCTGGGAACCTCCTGTCTCAGAATACTGCTACCTTCACCCTACCATAAGAATGCAGCTAGTTGACAGCTGGCTTCAAGGCCTGCTTCCCTGTGAGAGCTAAGGACAGGGCACAACCCTCCCGCATCCTGCTTGACTGTAGAAGGAGCTGCTAACGTCCTCATGTTAGTGGCAGGGAAACGTTGTGAGAAAAGCATGTGGAATCGTTGTGCCTGAACCCACGTGTATCTGAGTTTAATACAGCGATTTCCAAAGTCCTTCTTCATCAGAGTGTAGCTAGGTTCCCACTCGCATGTCTGAGTGGGTAGCAGACATCTGCCTCCCATGTATACACACTTCTGAGAGTTGAGCTTATGGCCTGTAAGCCTACCTCCTGCCTGCAGCTACCTTTCGCTTCCAAAAGGCCTAGGCTCGCTGCTTCACCGAAGTGTTGGGAGAGGTAACTGGAATCTCCCGGCACACAAGACTAGTGCCACCAAGCTCAATCCAGCGATTTCCCAGTAATTCCTGGGGTAGACTGGTGCTACATACTAAGTTCCATATGTGAGAAGGTAGCTGAACGCCTTGTCCAAAATCATCTTACTGCTGAGAGTTGAGCTCACCCTCAGTCCCTCACAGTTCCACACTGCCTGCAGAGTGAGTTTCCCACGTCTTCACCAGAGACTTTTGCCAGAGGCTTCTGAGACGCAAGTTAACAATGCACACCTGGACGGTATTTCCAGGCGCAGTAGAGTGGTAATCTGGGAACCTCCTTACTCAGAATACTGCTACCTTCACACTGTCATAAGAATGCAGCTAGTTGAGAGCTGGCTTCTAGGCATGCTTCCCTGTGAGAGCTGAGGACAGGGCAGAACCCTCCCGCATCCTGCCTGACTGTAGACGTACCTGCTAACCTCCTTATGTTAGTGGCTGGGATGGGTTGCGGGAAAAGCATGTGTAAGCATTGGGCCTGAACTCCCGTGTATCTGAGTTGAATACAGCGATTTCCAACATCCTTCTTCAATAGGAGTGTAGCTAGGTTCCAACTCCCATGTCCGAGTGGGTAGCAGACATCTGCCTCCCATGCATACACACTTCTGAGAGTTGAGCTTATGGCCTGTAACCCTACATCCTGCCTGCCGCTACCTTTCGCTTCCAAAAGGCCTAGGCTCGCTGCTTGACGCAAGTGTTGGGAGAGGTAACTGGAATCTCCCGGCACACAAGACGAGTGCCTCCAAGCTCAATCAAGCGATTTCCTAGTAATTCCTGGGGTAGACTGGTGCTACATACTAAGTTCCATACGTGAGTAGGTAGTTGAACGCCTTGCCCAAAAACATCTTACTTCTGAGAGTTGAGCTCACCCTCAGTCCCTCACAGTTCCACACTGCCTGCAGAGTGAGTTTCGCACGTCTTCACCAGAGACGTTTGCCAGAGGCTTCTGAGACGCAAGTTAACAATACAGACCTGGAGGGTATCTCCAGGTCCAGTAGAGTGGTAACCTGGGAACGTCCTGTCTCAGAATCCTGCTACCTTCACCCTGCCATAAGAATGCAGCTAGTTGACAGCTGGCTTCAAGGCCTGCTTCCCTGTGAGAGCTAAAGACAGGGCACAACCCTCCCGCATCCTGCTTGACTGTAGAAGGAGCTGCTAACGTCCTCATGTTAGTGGCAGGGAAACGTTGTGAGAAAAGCATGTGGAATCGTTGTGCCTGAACTCACGTGTATCTGAGTTGAATACAGCGATTTCCAAAGTCCTTCTTCATCAGAGTGTAGCTAGGTTCCCACTCGCATGTCCGAGTGGGTAGCAGACATCTGCCTCCCATGTATACACACTTCTGAGAGTTGAGCTTATGGCCTGTAAGCCTACCTCCTGCCTGCAGCTACCTTTCGCTTCCAAAAGGCCTAGGCTCGCTGCTTCACCGAAGTGTTGGGAGAGGTAACTGGAATCTCCTGGCACACAAGACTAGTGCCTCCAAGCTCAATCCAGCGATTTCCCAGTAATTCCTGGGGTAGACTGGTGCTACATACTAAGTTCCATATGTGAGAAGGTAGCTGAACGCCTTGTCCAAAATCATCTTACTGCTGAGAGTTGAGCTCACCCTCAGTCCCTCACAGTTCCACACTGCCTGCAGAGTGAGTTTCCCACGTCTTCACCAGAGACTTTTGCCAGAGGCTTCTGAGACGCAAGTTAACAATGCACACCTGGACGGTGTCTCCAGGTGCAGTAGAGTGGTAATCTGGGAACGTCCTTACTCAGAATACTCCTACCTTCACACTGTCATAAGAATGCAGCTAGTTGAGAGCTGGCTTCTAGGCAAGCTTCCCTGTGAGAGCTGAGGACAGGGCAGAACCCTCCCGCATCCTGCCTGACTGTAGACGTACCTGCTAACCTCCTTATGTTAGTGGCTGGGATGGGTTGCTGGAAAAGCATGTGTAAGCATTGGGCCTGAACTCCCGTGTATCTGAGTTGAATAGAGCGATTTCCAACATCCTTCTTCAATAGGAGTGTAGCTAGGTTCCAACTCCCATGTCCGAGTGGGTAGCAGACATCTGCCTCCCATGCATACACACTTCTGAGAGTTGAGCTTATGGCCTGTAACCCTACATCCTGCCTGCCGCTACCTTTCGCTTCCAAAAGGCCTAGGCTCGCTGCTTGACGCAAGTGTTGGGAGAGGTAACTGGAATCTCCCGGCACACAAGACGAGTGCCTCCAAGCTCAATCAAGCGATTTCCTAGTAATTCCTGGGGTAGACTGGTGCTACATACTAAGTTCCATACGTGAGTATGTAGTTGAACGCCTTGTCCAAAAACATCTTACTTCTCAGAGTTGAGCTCACCCTCAGTCCCTCAGAGTTCCACGCTGCCTTCAGAGTGAGTTTCGCTCGTCTTCACCAGAGACGTTTGCCAGAGGCTTCTGAGACGCAAGTTAACAATGCAGACCTGGAGGGTATCTCCAGGTCCAGTAGAGTGGTAACCTGGGAACCTCCTGTCTCAGAATCCTGCTACCTTCACCCTGCCATAAGAATGCAGCTAGTTGACAGCTGGCTTCAAGGCCTGCTTCCCTGTGAGAGCTAAGGACAGGGCACAACCCTCCCGCATCCTGCTTGACTGTAGAAGGAGCTGCTAACGTCCTCATGTTAGTGGCAGGGAAACGTTGTGAGAAAAGCATGTGGAATCGTTGTGCCTGAACCCACGTGTATCTGAGTTGAATACAGCGATTTCCAAAGTCCTTCTTCATCAGAGTGTAGCTAGGTTCCCACTCGCACGTCCGAGTGGGTAGCAGACATCTGCCTCCCATGTATACACACTTCTGAGAGTTGAGCTTATGGCCTGTAAGCCTACCTCCTGCCTGCAGCTACCTTTCGCTTCCAAAAGGCCTAGGCTCGCTGCTTCACCGAAGTGTTGGGAGAGGTAACTGGAATCTCCCGGCACACAAGACTAGTGCCTCCAAGCTCAATCCAGCGATTTCCCAGTAATTCCTGGGGTAGACTGGTGCTACATACTAAGTTCCATATGTGAGAAGGTAGCTGAACGCCTTGTCCAAAATCATCTTACTGCTGAGAGTTGAGCTCACCCTCAGTCCCTCACAGTTCCACACTGCCTGCAGAGTGAGTTTCCCACGTCTTCACCAGAGACTTTTGCCAGAGGCTTCTGAGACGCAAGTTAACAATGCACACCTGGACGGTATCTCCAGGTGCAGTAGAGTGGTAATCTGGGAACCTCCTTACTCAGAATACTGCTACCTTCACACTGTCATAAGAATGCAGCTAGTTGAGAGCTGGCTTCTCGGCAAGCTTCCCTGTGAGAGCTGAGGACAGGGCAGAACCCTCCCGCATCCTGCCTGACTGTAGACGTACCTGCTAACCTCCTTATGTTAGTGGCTGGGATGGGTTGCGGGAAAAGCATGTGTAAGCATTGGGCCTGAACTCCCGTGTATCTGAGTTGAATACAGCGATTTCCAACATCCTTCTTCAATAGGAGTGTAGCTAGGTTCCAACTCCCATGTCCGAGTGGGTAGCAGACATCTGCCTCCCATGCATACACACTTCTGAGAGTTGAGCTTATGGCCTGTAACCCTACATCCTGCCTGCCGCTACCTTTCGCTTCCAAAAGGCCTAGGCTCGCTGCTTGACGCAAGTGTTGGGAGAGGTAACAGGAATCTCCCGGCACACAAGACGAGTGCCTCCAAGCTCAATCAAGCGATTTCCTAGTAATTCCTGGGGTAGACTGGTGCTACATACTAAGTTCCATACGTGAGTAGGTAGTTGAACGCCTTGTCCAAAAACATCTTACTTCTCAGAGTTGAGCTCACCCTCAGTCCCTCAGAGTTCCACACTTCCTGCAGAGTGAGTTTCGCACGTCTTCACCAGAGACGTTTGCCAGAGGCTTCTGACACGCAAGTTAACAATGCAGACCTGGAGGGTATTTCCAGGTCCAGTAGAGTGGTAACCTGGGAACCTCCTGTCTCAGAATACTGCTACCTTCACCCTACCATAAGAATGCAGCTAGTTGACAGCTGGCTTCAAGGCCTGCTTCCCTGTGAGAGCTAAGGACAGGGCACAACCCTCCCGCATCCTGCTTGACTGTAGAAGGAGCTGCTAACGTCCTCATGTTAGTGGCAGGGAAACGTTGTGAGAAAAGCATGTGGAATCGTTGTGCCTGAACCCACGTGTATCTGAGTTGAATACAGCGATTTCCAAAGTCCTTCTTCATCAGAGTGTAGCTAGGTTCCCACTCGCATGTCTGAGTGGGTAGCAGACATCTGCCTCCCATGTATACACACTTCTGAGAGTTGAGCTTATGGCCTGTAAGCCTACCTCCTGCCTGCAGCTACCTTTCGCTTCCAAAAGCCCTAGGCTCGCTGCTTCACCGAAGTGTTGGGAGAGGTAACTGGAATCTCCCGGCACACAAGACTAGTGCCACCAAGCTCAATCCAGCGATTTCCCAGTAATTCCTGGGGTAGACTGGTGCTACATACTAAGTTCCATATGTGAGAAGGTAGCTGAACGCCTTGTCCAAAATCATCTTACTGCTGAGAGTTGAGCTCACCCTCAGTCCCTCACAGTTCCACACTGCCTGCAGAGTGAGTTTCCCACGTCTTCACCAGAGACTTTTGCCAGAGGCTTCTGAGACGCAAGTTAACAATGCACACCTGGACGGTATTTCCAGGCGCAGTAGAGTGGTAATCTGGGAACCTCCTTACTCAGAATACTGCTACCTTCACACTGTCATAAGAATGCAGCTAGTTGAGAGCTGGCTTCTAGGCATGCTTCCCTGTGAGAGCTGAGGACAGGGCAGAACCCTCCCGCATCCTGCCTGACTGTAGACGTACCTGCTAACCTCCTTATGTTAGTGGCTGGGATGGGTTGCGGGAAAAGCATGTGTAAGCATTGGGCCTGAACTCCCGTGTATCTGAGTTGAATACAGCGATTTCCAACATCCTTCTTCAATAGGAGTGTAGCTAGGTTCCAACTCCCATGTCCGAGTGGGTAGCAGACATCTGCCTCCCATGCATACACACTTCTGAGAGTTGAGCTTATGGCCTGTAACCCTACATCCTGCCTGCCGCTACCTTTCGCTTCCAAAAGGCCTAGGCTCGCTGCTTGACGCAAGTGTTGGGAGAGGTAACTGGAATCTCCCGGCACACAAGACGAGTGCCTCCAAGCTCAATCAAGCGATTTCCTAGTAATTCCTGGGGTAGACTGGTGCTACATACTAAGTTCCATACGTGAGTATGTAGTTGAACGCCTTGTCCAAAAACATCTTACTTCTCAGAGTTGAGCTCACCCTCAGTCCCTCACAGTTCCACACTGCCTGCAGTGTGAGTTTCGCACGTCTTCACCAGAGACGTTTGCCAGAGGCTTCTGAGACGCAAGTTAACAATGCAGACCTGGAGGGTATCTCCAGGTCCAGTAGAGTGGTAACCTGGGAACCTCCTGTCTCAGAATCCTGCTACCTTCACCCTGCCAGAAGAATGCAGCTAGTTGACAGCTGGCTTCAAGGCCTGCTTCCCTGTGAGAGCTAAAGACAGGGCACAACCCTCCCGCATCCTGCTTGACTGTAGAAGGAGCTGCTAACGTCCTCATGTTAGTGGCAGGGAAACGTTGTGAGAAAAGCATGTGGAATCGTTGTGCCTGAACTCACGTGTATCTGAGTTGAATACAGCGATTTCCAAAGTCCTTCTTCATCAGAGTGTAGCTAGGTTCCCACTCGCATGTCCGAGTGGGTAGCAGACATCTGCCTCCCATGTATACACACTTCTGAGAGTTGAGCTTATGGCCTGTAAGCCTACCTCCTGCCTGCAGCTACCTTTCGCTTCCAAAAGGCCTAGGCTCGCTGCTTCACCGAAGTGTTGGGAGAGGTAACTGGAATCTCCCGGCACACAAGACTAGTGCCTCCAAGCTCAATCCAGCGATTTCCCAGTAATTCCTGGGGTAGACTGGTGCTACATACTAAGTTCCATATGTGAGAAGGTAGCTGAACGCCTTGTCCAAAATCATCTTACTGCTGAGAGTTGAGCTCACCCTCAGTCCCTCACAGTTCCACACTGCCTGCAGAGTGAGTTTCCCACGTCTTCACCAGAGACTTTTGCCAGAGGCTTCTGAGACGCAAGTTAACAATGCACACCTGGACGGTATTTCCAGGCGCAGTAGAGTGGTAATCTGGGAACCTCCTTACTCAGAATACTGCTACCTTCACACTGTCATAAGAATGCAGCTAGTTGAGAGCTGGCTTCTAGGCATGCTTCCCTGTGAGAGCTGAGGACAGGGCAGAACCCTCCCGCATCCTGCCTGACTGTAGACGTACCTGCTAACCTCCTTATGTTAGTGGCTGGGATGGGTTGCGGGAAAAGCATGTGTAAGGATTGGGCCTGAACTCCCGTGTATCTGAGTTGAATACAGCGATTTCCAACATCCTTCTTCAATAGGAGTGTAGCTAGGTTCCAACTCCCATGTCCGAGTGGGTAGCAGACATCTGCCTCCCATGCATACACACTTCTGAGAGTTGAGCTTATGGCCTGTAACCCTACATCCTGCCTGCCGCTACCTTTCGCTTCCAAAAGGCCTAGGCTCGCTGCTTGACGCAAGTGTTGGGAGAGGTAACTGGAATCTCCCGGCACACAAGACGAGTGCCTCCAAGCTCAATCAAGCGATTTCCTAGTAATTCCTGGGGTAGACTGGTGCTACATACTAAGTTCCATACGTGAGTAGGTAGTTGAACGCCTTGCCCAAAAACATCTTACTTCTGAGAGTTGAGCTCACCCTCAGTCCCTCACAGTTCCACACTGCCTGCAGAGTGAGTTTCGCACGTCTTCACCAGAGACGTTTGCCAGAGGCTTCTGAGACGCAAGTTAACAATACAGACCTGGAGGGTATCTCCAGGTCCAGTAGAGTGGTAACCTGGGAACCTCCTGTCTCAGAATACTGCTACCTTCACCCTGCCATAAGAATGCAGCTAGTTGACAGCTGGCTTCAAGGCCTGCTTCCCTGTGAGAGCTAAAGACAGGGCACAACCCTCCCGCATCCTGCTTGACTGTAGAAGGAGCTGCTAACGTCCTCATGTTAGTGGCAGGGAAACGTTGTGAGAAAAGCATGTGGAATCGTTGTGCCTGAACTCACGTGTATCTGAGTTGAATACAGCGATTTCCAAAGTCCTTCTTCATCAGAGTGTAGCTAGGTTCCCACTCGCATGTCCGAGTGGGTAGCAGACATCTGCCTCCCATGTATACACACTTCTGAGAGTTGAGCTTATGGCCTGTAAGCCTACCTCCTGCCTGCAGCTACCTTTCGCTTCCAAAAGGCCTAGGCTCGCTGCTTCACCGAAGTGTTGGGAGAGGTAACTGGAATCTCCCGGCACACAAGACTAGTGCCTCCAAGCTCAATCCAGCGATTTCCCAGTAATTCCTGGGGTAGACTGGTGCTACATACTAAGTTCCATATGTGAGAAGGTAGCTGAACGCCTTGTCCAAAATCATCTTACTGCTGAGAGTTGAGCTCACCCTCAGTCCCTCACAGTTCTACACTGCCTGCAGAGTGAGTTTCCCACGTCTTCACCAGAGACTTTTGCCAGAGGCTTCTGAGACGAAAGTTAACAATGCACACCTGGACGGTATCTCCAGGTGCAGTAGAGTGGTAATCTGGGAACCTCCTTACTCAGAATACTGCTACCTTCACACTGTCATAAGAATGCAGCTAGTTGAGAGCTGGCTTCTAGGCAAGCTTCCCTGTGAGAGCTGAGGACAGGGCAGAACCCTCCCGCATCCTGCCTGACTGTAGACGTACCTGCTAACCTCCTTATGTTAGTGGCTGGGATGGGTTGCGGGAAAAGCATGTGTAAGCATTGGGCCTGAACTCCCGTGTATCTGAGTTGAATACAGCGATTTCCAACATCCTTCTTCAATAGGAGTGTAGCTAGGTTCCAACTCCCATGTCCGAGTGGGTAGCAGACATCTGCCTCCCATGCATACACACTTCTGAGAGTTGAGCTTATGGCCTGTAACCCTACATCCTGCCTGCCGCTACCTTTCGCTTCCAAAAGGCCTAGGCTCGCTGCTTGACGCAAGTGTTGGGAGAGGTAACTGGAATCTCCAGGCACACAAGACGAGTGCCTCCAAGCTCAATCAAGCGATTTCCTAGTAATTCCTGGGGTAGACTGGTGCTACATACTAAGTTCCATACGTGAGTATGTAGTTGAACGCCTTGTCCAAAAACATCTTACTTCTCAGAGTTGAGCTCACCCTCAGTCCCTCACAGTTCCACACTGCCTGCAGTGTGAGTTTCGCACGTCTTCACCAGAGACGTTTGCCAGAGGCTTCTGAGACGCAAGTTAACAATGCAGACCTGGAGGGTATCTCCAGGTCCAGTAGAGTGGTAACCTGGGAACCTCCTGTCTCAGAATCCTGCTACCTTCACCCTGCCAGAAGAATGCAGCTAGTTGACAGCTGGCTTCAAGGCCTGCTTCCCTGTGAGAGCTAAAGACAGGGCACAACCCTCCCGCATCCTGCTTGACTGTAGAAGGAGCTGCTAACGTCCTCATGTTAGTGGCAGGGAAACGTTGTGAGAAAAGCATGTGGAATCGTTGTGCCTGAACTCACGTGTATCTGAGTTGAATACAGCGATTTCCAAAGTCCTTCTTCATCAGAGTGTAGCTAGGTTCCCACTCGCATGTCCGAGTGGGTAGCAGACATCTGCCTCCCATGTATACACACTTCTGAGAGTTGAGCTTATGGCCTGTAAGCCTACCTCCTGCCTGCAGCTAACTTTCGCTTCCAAAAGGCCTAGGCTCGCTGCTTCACCGAAGTGTTGGGAGAGGTAACTGGAATCTCCCGGCACACAAGACTAGTGCCTCCAAGCTCAATCCAGCGATTTCCCAGTAATTCCTGGGGTAGACTGGTGCTACATACTAAGTTCCATATGTGAGAAGGTAGCTGAACGCCTTGTCCAAAATCATCTTACTGCTGAGAGTTGAGCTCACCCTCAGTCCCTCACAGTTCCACACTGCCTGCAGAGTGAGTTTCCCACGTCTTCACCAGAGACTTTTGCCAGAGGCTTCTGAGACGCAAGTTAACAATGCACACCTGGACGGTGTCTCCAGGTGCAGTAGAGTGGTAATCTGGGAACGTCCTTACTCAGAATACTGCTACCTTCACACTGTCATAAGAATGCAGCTAGTTGAGAGCTGGCTTCTAGGCAAGCTTCCCTGTGAGAGCTGAGGACAGGGCAGAACCCTCCCGCATCCTGCCTGACTGTAGACGTACCTGCTAACCTCCTTATGTTAGTGGCTGGGATGGGTTGCGGGAAAAGCATGTGTAAGCATTGGGCCTGAACTCCCGTGTATCTGAGTTGAATACAGCGATTTCCAACATCCTTCTTCAATAGGAGTGTAGCTAGGTTCCAACTCCCATGTCCGAGTGGGTAGCAGACATCTGCCTCCCATGCATACACACTTCTGAGAGTTGAGCTTATGGCCTGTAACCCTACATCCTGCCTGCCGCTACCTTTCGCTTCCAAAAGGCCTAGGCTCGCTGCTTGACGCAAGTGTTGGGAGAGGTAACTGGAATCTCGCGGCACACAAGACGAGTGCCTCCAAGCTCAATCAAGCGATTTCCTAGTAATTCCTGGGGTAGACTGGTGCTACATACTAAGTTCCATACGTGAGTATGTAGTTGAACGCCTTGTCCAAAAACATCTTACTTCTGAGAGTTGAGCTCACCCTCAGTCCCTCACAGTTCCACACTGCCTGCAGAGTGAGTTTCGCACGTCTTCACCAGAGACGTTTGCCAGAGGCTTCTGACACGCAAGTTAACAATGCAGACCTGGAGGGTATCTCCAGGTCCAGTAGAGTGGTAACCTGGGAACCTCCTGTCTCAGAATACTGCTACCTTCACCCTGCCATAAGAATGCAGCTAGTTGACAGCTGGCTTCAAGGCCTGCTTCCCTGTGAGAGCTAAAGACAGGGCACAACCCTCCCGCATCCTGCTTGACTGTAGAAGGAGCTGCTAACGTCCTCATGTTAGTGGCAGGGAAACGTTGTGAGAAAAGCATGTGGAATAGTTGTGCCTGAACCCACGTGTATCTGAGTTGAATACAGCGATTTCCAAAGTCCTTCTTCATCAGAGTGTAGCTAGGTTCCCACTCGCATGTCCGAGTGGGTAGCAGACATCTGCCTCCCATGTATACACACTTCTGAGAGTTGAGCTTATGGCCTGTAAGCCTACCTCCTGCCTGCAGCTACCTTTCGCTTCCAAAAGGCCTAGGCTCGCTGCTTCACCGAAGTGTTGGGAGAGGTAACTGGAATCTCCCGGCACACAAGACTAGTGCCACCAAGCTCAATCCAGCGATTTCCCAGTAATTCCTGGGGTAGACTGGTGCTACATACTAAGTTCCATATGTGAGAAGGTAGCTGAACGCCTTGTCCAAAATCATCTTACTGCTGAGAGTTGAGCTCACCCTCAGTCCCTCACAGTTCCACACTGCCTGCAGAGTGAGTTTCCCACGTCTTCACCAGAGACTTTTGCCAGAGGCTTCTGAGACGCAAGTTAACAATGCACACCTGGACGGTATCTCCAGGTGCAGTAGAGTGGTAATCTGGGAACCTCCTTACTCAGAATACTGCTACCTTCACACTGTCATAAGAATGCAGCTAGTTGAGAGCTGGCTTCTAGGCATGCTTCCCTGTGAGAGCTGAGGACAGGGCAGAACCCTCCCGCATCCTGCCTGACTGTAGACGTACCTGCTAACCTCCTTATGTTAGTGGCTGGGATGGGTTGTGGGAAAAGCATGTGTAAGCATTGGGCCTGAACTCCCGTGTATCTGAGTTGAATACAGCGATTTCCAACATCCTTCTTCAATAGGAGTGTAGCTAGGTTCCAACTCCCATGTCCGAGTGGGTAGCAGACATCTGACTCCCATGCATACACACTTCTGAGAGTTGAGCTCATGGCCTATAACCCTACATCCTGCCTGCCGCTACCTTTCGCTTCCAAAAGGCCTAGGCTCGCTGCTTGACGCAAGTGTTGGGAGAGGTAACTGGAATCTCCCGGCACACAAGACGAGTGCCTCCAAGCTCAATCAAGCGATTTCCTAGTAATTCCTGGGGTAGACTGGTGCTACATACTAAGTTCTATACGTGAGTATGTAGTTGAACGCCTTGTCCAAAAACATCTTACTTCTGAGAGTTGAGCTCACCCTCAGTCCCTCACAGTTCCACACTGCCTTCAGAGTGAGTTTCGCACGTCTTCACCAGAGACGTTTGCCAGAGGCTTCTGAGACGCAAGTTAACAATGCAGACCTGGAGGGTATCTCCAGGTCCAGTAGAGTGGTAACCTGGGAACCTCCTGTCTCAGAATCCTGCTACCTTCACCCTGCCACAAGAATGCAGCTAGTTGACAGCTGGCTTCAAGGCCTGCTTCCCTGTGAGAGCTAAGGACAGGGCACAACCCTCCCGCATCCTGCTTGACTGTAGAAGGAGCTGCTAACGTCCTCATGTTAGTGGCAGGGAAACGTTGTGAGAAAAGCATGTGGAATCGTTGTGCCTGAACCCACGTGTATCTGAGTTGAATACAGCGATTTCCAAAGTCCTTCTTCATCAGAGTGTAGCTAGGTTCCCACTCGCATGTCCGAGTGGGTAGCAGACATCTGCCTCCCATGTATACACACTTCTGAGAGTTGAGCTTATGGCCTGTAAGCCTACCTCTTGCCTGCAGCTACCTTTCGCTTCCAAAAGGCCTAGGCTCGCTGCTTCACCGAAGTGTTGGGAGAGGTAACTGGAATCTCCCGGCACACAAGACTAGTGCCTCCAAGCTCAATCCAGCGATTTCCCAGTAATTCCTGGGGTAGACTGGTGCTACATACTAAGTTCCATATGTGAGAAGGTAGCTGAACGCCTTGTCCAAAATCATCTTACTGCTGAGAGTTGAGCTCACCCTCAGTCCCTCACAGTTCCACACTGCCTGCAGAGTGAGTTTCCCACGTCTTCACCAGAGACTTTTGCCATAGGCTTCTGAGACGCAAGTTAACAATGCACACCTGGACGGTATCTCCAGGGTCAGTAGAGTGGTAATCTGGGAACCTCCTTACTCAGAATACTGCTACCTTCACACTGTCATAAGAATGCAGCTAGTTGAGAGCTGGCTTCTAGGCAAGCTTCCCTGTGAGAGCTGAGGACAGGGCAGAACCCTCCCGCATCCTGCCTGACTGTAGACGTACCTGCTAACCTCCTTATGTTAGTGGCTGGGATGGGTTGCGGGAAAAGCATGTGTAAGCATTGGGCCTGAACTCCCGTGTATCTGAGTTGAATACAGCGATTTCCAACATCCTTCTTCAATAGGAGTGTAGCTAGGTTCCAACTCCCATGTCCGAGTGGGTAGCAGACATCTGCCTCCCATGCATACACACTTCTGAGAGTTGAGCTTATGGCCTGTAACCCTACATCCTGCCTGCCGCTACCTTTCGCTTCCAAAAGGCCTAGGCTCGCTGCTTGACGCAAGTGTTGGGAGAGGTAACTGGAATCTCCGGCACACAAGACGAGTGCCTCCAAGCTCAATCAAGCGATTTCCTAGTAATTCCTGGGGTAGACTGGTGCTACATACTAAGTTCCATACGTGAGTATGTAGTTGAACGCCTTGTCCAAAAACATCTTACTTCTCAGAGTTGAGCTCACCCTCAGTCCCTCACAGTTCCACACTGCCTTCAGAGTGAGTTTCGCACGTCTTCACCAGAGACGTTTGCCAGAGGCTTCTGACACGCAAGTTAACAATGCAGACCTGGAGGGTATCTCCAGGTCCAGTAGAGTGGTAACCTGGGAACCTCCTGTCTCAGAATCCTGCTACCTTCACCCTGCCATAAGAATGCAGCTAGTTGACAGCTGGCTTCAAGGCCTGCTTCCCTGTGAGAGCTAAGGACAGGGCACAACCCTCCCGCATCCTGCTTGACTGTAGAAGGAGCTGCTAACGTCCTCATGTTAGTGGCAGGGAAACGTTGTGAGAAAAGCATGTGGAATCGTTGTGCCTGAACCCACGTGTATCTGAGTTGAATACAGCGATTTCCAAAGTCCTTCTTCATCAGAGTGTAGCTAGGTTCCCACTCGCATGTCCGAGTGGGTAGCAGACATCTGCCTCCCATGTATACACACTTCTGAGAGTTGAGCTTATGGCCTGTAAGCCTACCTCCTGCCTGCAGCTACCTTTCGCTTCCAAAAGGCCTAGGCTCGCTGCTTCACCGAAGTGTTGGGAGAGGTAACTGGAATCTCCCGGCACACAAGACTAGTGCCTCCAAGCTCAATCCAGCGATTTCCCAGTAATTCCTGGGGTAGACTGGTGCTACATACTAAGTTCCATATGTGAGAAGGTAGCTGAACGCCTTGTCCAAAATCATCTTACTGCTGAGAGTTGAGCTCACCCTCAGTCCCTCACAGTTCCACACTGCCTGCAGAGTGAGTTTCCCACGTCTTCACCAGAGACTTTTGCCAGAGGCTTCTGAGACGCAAGTTAACAATGCACACCTGGACGGTATCTCCAGGTGCAGTAGAGTGGTAATCTGGGAACCTCCTTACTCAGAATACTGCTACCTTCACACTGTCATAAGAATGCAGCTAGTTGAGAGCTGGCTTCTAGGCAAGCTTCCCTGTGAGAGCTGAGGACAGGGCAGAACCCTCCCGCATCCTGCCTGACTGTAGACGTACCTGCTAACCTCCTTATGTTAGTGGCTGGGATGGGTTGCGGGAAAAGCATGTGTAAGCATTGGGCCTGAACTCCCGTGTATCTGAGTTGAATACAGCGATTTCCAACATCCTTCTTCAATAGGAGTGTAGCTAGGTTCCAACTCCCATGTCCGAGTGGGTAGCAGACATCTGCCTCCCATGCATACACACTTCTGAGAGTTGAGCTTATGGCCTGTAACCCTACATCCTGCCTGCCGCTACCTTTCGCTTCCAAAAGGCCTAGGCTCGCTGCTTGACGCAAGTGTTGGGAGAGGTAACTGGAATCTCCCGGCACACAAGACGAGTGCCTCCAAGCTCAATCAAGCGATTTCCTAGTAATTCCTGGGGTAGACTGGTGCTACATACTAAGTTCCATACGTGAGTATGTAGTTGAACGCCTTGTCCAAAAACATCTTACTTCTCAGAGTTGAGCTCACCCTCAGTCCCTCAGAGTTCCACACTGCCTGCAGAGTGAGTTTCGCACGTCTTCACCAGAGACGTTTGCCAGAGGCTTCTGACACGCAAGTTAACAATGCAGACCTGGAGGTTATCTCCAGGTCCAGTAGAGTGGTAACCTGGGAACCTCCTGTCTCAGAATACTGCTACCTTCACCCTACCATAAGAATGCAGCTAGTTGACAGCTGGCTTCAAGGCCTGCTTCCCTGTGAGAGCTAAGGACAGGGCACAACCCTCCCGCATCCTGCTTGACTGTAGAAGGATCTGCTAACGTCCTCATGTTAGTGGCAGGGAAACGTTGTGAGAAAAGCTTGTGGAATCGTTGTGCCTGAACCCACGTGTATCTGAGTTGAATACAGCGATTTCCAAAGTCCTTCTTCATCAGAGTGTAGCTAGGTTCCCACTCGCATATCTGAGTTGGTAGCAGACATCTGCCTCCCATGTATACACACTTCTGAGAGTTGAGCTTATGGCCTGTAAGCCTACCTCCTGCCTGCAGCTACCTTTCGCTTCCAAAAGGCCTAGGCTCGCTGCTTCACCGAAGTGTTGGGAGAGGTAACTGGAATCTCCCGGCACACAAGACTAGTGCCACCAAGCTCAATCCAGCGATTTCCCAGTAATTCCTGGGGTAGACTGGTGCTACATACTAAGTTCCATATGTGAGAAGGTAGCTGAACGCCTTGTCCAAAATCATCTTACTGCTGAGAGTTGAGCTCACCCTCAGTCCCTCACAGTTCCACACTGCCTGCAGAGTGAGTTTCCCACGTCTTCACCAGAGACTTTTGCCAGAGGCTTCTGAGACGCAAGTTAACAATGCACACCTGGACGGTATCTCCAGGTGCAGTAGAGTGGTAATCTGGGAACCTCCTTACTCAGAATACTGCTACCTTCACACTGTCATAAGAATGCAGCTAGTTGAGAGCTGGCTTCTAGGCAAGCTTCCCTGTGAGAGCTGAGGACAGGGCAGAACCCTCCCGCATCCTGCCTGACTGTAGACGTACCTGCTAACCTCCTTATGTTAGTGGCTGGGATGGGTTGCGGGAAAAGCATGTGTAAGCATTGGGCCTGAACTCCCGTGTATCTGAGTTGAATAGAGCGATTTCCAACATCCTTCTTCAATAGGAGTGTAGCTAGGTTCCAACTCCCATGTCCGAGTGGGTAGCAGACATCTGCCTCCCATGCATACACACTTCTGAGAGTTGAGCTTATGGCCTGTAACCCTACATCCTGCCTGCCGCTACCTTTCGCTTCCAAAAGGCCTAGGCTCGCTGCTTGACGCAAGTGTTGGGAGAGGTAACTGGAATCTCCCGGCACACAAGACGAGTGCCTCCAAGCTCAATCAAGCGATTTCCTAGTAATTCCTGGGGTAGACTGGTGCTACATACTAAGTTCCATACGTGAGTATGTAGTTGAACGCCTTGTCCAAAAACATCTTACTTCTCAGAGTTGAGCTCACCCTCAGTCCCTCACAGTTCCACACTGCCTTCAGAGTGAGTTTCGCACGTCTTCACCAGAGACGTTTGCCAGAGGCTTCTGAGACGCAAGTTAACAATGCAGACCTGGAGGGTATCTCCAGGTCCAGTAGAGTGGTAACCTGGGAACCTCCTGTCTCAGAATCCTGCTACCTTCACCCTGCCATAAGAATGCAGCTAGTTGACAGCTGGCTTCAAGGCCTGCTTCCCTGTGAGAGCTAAGGACAGGGCACAACCCTCCCGCATCCTGCTTGACTGTAGAAGGAGCTGCTAACGTCCTCATGTTAGTGGCAGGGAAACGTTGTGAGAAAAGCATGTGGAATCGTTGTGCCTGAACCCACGTGTATCTGAGTTGAATACAGCGATTTCCAAAGTCCTTCTTCATCAGAGTGTAGCTAGGTTCCAACTCGCATGTCCGAGTGGGTAGCAGACATCTGCCTCCCATGTATACACACTTCTGAGAGTTGAGCTTATGGCCTGTAAGCCTACCTCCTGCCTGCAGCTACCTTTCGCTTCCAAAAGGCCTAGGCTCGCTGCTTCACCGAAGTGTTGGGAGAGGTAACTGGAATCTCCCGGCACACAAGACTAGTGCCTCCAAGCTCAATCCAGCGATTTCCCAGTAATTCCTGGGGTAGACTGGTGCTACATACTAAGTTCCATATGTGAGAAGGTAGCTGAACGCCTTGTCCAAAATCATCTTACTGCTGAGAGTTGAGCTCACCCTCAGTCCCTCACAGTTCCACACTGCCTGCAGAGTGAGTTTCCCACGTCTTCACCAGAGACTTTTGCCAGAGGCTTCTGAGACGCAAGTTAACAATGCACACCTGGACGGTATCTCCAGGTGCAGTAGAGTGGTAATCTGGGAACCTCCTTACTCAGAATACTGCTACCTTCACACTGTCATAAGAATGCAGCTAGTTGAGAGCTGGCTTCTAGGCAAGCTTCCCTGTGAGAGCTGAGGACAGGGCAGAACCCTCCCGCATCCTGCCTGACTGTAGACGTACCTGCTAACCTCCTTATGTTAGTGGCTGGGATGGGTTGCGGGAAAAGCATGTGTAAGCATTGGGCCTGAACTCCCGTGTATCTGAGTTGAATAGAGCGATTTCCAACATCCTTCTTCAATAGGAGTGTAGCTAGGTTCCAACTCCCATGTCCGAGTGGGTAGCAGACATCTGCCTCCCATGCATACACACTTCTGAGAGTTGAGCTTATGGCCTGTAACCCTACATCCTGCCTGCCGCTACCTTTCGCTTCCAAAAGGCCTAGGCTCGCTGCTTGACGCAAGTGTTGGGAGAGGTAACTGGAATCTCCCGGCACACAAGACGAGTGCCTCCAAGCTCAATCAAGCGATTTCCTAGTAATTCCTGGGGTAGACTGGTGCTACATACTAAGTTCCATACGTGAGTATGTAGTTGAACGCCTTGTCCAAAAACATCTTACTTCTCAGAGTTGAGCTCACCCTCAGTCCCTCAGAGTTCCACACTTCCTGCAGAGTGAGTTTCGCACGTCTTCACCAGAGACGTTTGCCAGAGGCTTCTGACACGCAAGTTAACAATGCAGACCTGGAGGGTATCTCCAGGTCCAGTAGAGTGGTAACCTGGGAACCTCCTGTCTCAGAATACTGCTACCTTCACCCTACCATAAGAATGCAGCTAGTTGACAGCTGGCTTCAAGGCCTGCTTCCCTGTGAGAGGTAAGGACAGGGCACAACCCTCCCGCATCCTGCTTGACTGTAGAAGGAGCTGCTAACGTCCTCATGTTAGTGGCAGGGAAACGTTGTGAGAAAAGCATGTGGAATCGTTGTGCCTGAACCCACGTGTATCTGAGTTGAATACAGCGATTTCCAAAGTCCTTCTTCATCAGAGTGTAGCTAGGTTCCCACTCGCATATCTGAGTTGGTAGCAGACATCTGCCTCCCATGTATACACACTTCTGAGAGTTGAGCTTATGGCCTGTAAGCCTACCTCCTGCCTGCAGCTACCTTTCGCTTCCAAAAGGCCTAGGCTCGCTGCTTCACCGAAGTGTTGGGAGAGGTAACTGGAATCTCCCGGCACACAAGACTAGTGCCACCAAGCTCAATCCAGCGATTTCCCAGTAATTCCTGGGGTAGACTGGTGCTACATACTAAGTTCCATATGTGAGAAGGTAGCTGAACGCCTTGTCCAAAATCATCTTACTGCTGAGAGTTGAGCTCACCCTCAGTCCCTCACAGTTCCACACTGCCTGCAGAGTGAGTTTCCCACGTCTTCACCAGAGACTTTTGCCAGAGGCTTCTGAGACGCAAGTTAACAATGCACACCTGGACGGTATCTCCAGGTGCAGTAGAGTGTTAATCTGGGAACCTCCTTACTCAGAATACTGCTACCTTCACACTGTCATAAGAATGCAGCTAGTTGAGAGCTGGCTTCTAGGCAAGCTTCCCTGTGAGAGCTGAGGACAGGGCAGAACCCTCCCGCATCCTGCCTGACTGTAGACGTACCTGCTAACCTCCTTATGTTAGTGGCTGGGATGGGTTGTGGGAAAAGCATGTGTAAGCATTGGGCCTGAACTCCCGTGTATCTGAGTTGAATACAGCGATTTCCAACATCCTTCTTCAATAGGAGTGTAGCTAGGTTCCAACTCCCATGTCCGAGTGGGTAGCAGACATCTGCCTCCCATGCATACACACTTCTGAGAGTTGAGCTTATGGCCTATAACCCTACATCCTGCGTGCCGCTACCTTTCGCTTCCAAAAGGCCTAGGCTCGCTGCTTGACGCAAGTGTTGGGAGAGGTAACTGGAATCTCCCGGCACACAAGACGAGTGCCTCCAAGCTCAATCAAGCGATTTCCTAGTAATTCCTGGGGTAGACTGGTGCTACATACTAAGTTCCATACGTGAGTATGTAGTTGAACGCCTTGTCCAAAAACATCTTACTTCTGAGAGTTGAGCTCACCCTCAGTCCCTCACAGTTCCACACTGCCTTCAGAGTGAGTTTCGCACGTCTTCACCAGAGACGTTTGCCAGAGGCTTCTGAGACGCAAGTTAACAATGCAGACCTGGAGGGTATCTCCAGGTCCAGTAGAGTGGTAACCTGGGAACCTCCTGTCTCAGAATCCTGCTACCTTCACCCTGCCATAAGAATGCAGCTAGTTGACAGCTGGCTTCAAGGCCTGCTTCCCTGTGAGAGCTAAGGACAGGGCACAACCCTCCCGCATCCTGCTTGACTGTAGAAGGAGCTGCTAACGTCCTCATGTTAGTGGCAGGGAAACCTTGTGAGAAAAGCATGTGGAATCGTTGTGCCTGAACCCACGTGTATCTGAGTTGAATACAGCGATTTCCAAAGTCCTTCTTCATCAGAGTGTAGCTAGGTTCCCACTCGCATGTCCGAGTGGGTAGCAGACATCTGCCTCCCATGTATACACACTTCTGAGAGTTGAGCTTATGGCCTGTAAGCCTACCTCTTGCCTGCAGCTACCTTTCGCTTCCAAAAGGCCTAGGCTCGCTGCTTCACCGAAGTGTTGGGAGAGGTAACTGGAATCTCCCGGCACACAAGACTAGTGCCTCCAAGCTCAATCCAGCGATTTCCCAGTAATTCCTGGGGTAGACTGGTGCTACATACTAAGTTCCATATGTGAGAAGGTAGCTGAACGCCTTGTCCAAAATCATCTTACTGCTGAGAGTTGAGCTCACCCTCAGTCCCTCACAGTTCCACACTGCCTGCAGAGTGAGTTTCCCACGTCTTCACCAGAGACTTTTGCCAGAGGCTTCTGAGACGCAAGTTAACAATGCACACCTGGACGGTATCTCCAGGTGCAGTAGAGTGGTAATCTGGGAACCTCCTTACTCAGAATACTGCTACCTTCACACTGTCATAAGAATGCAGCTAGTTGAGAGCTGGCTTCTAGGCAAGCTTCCCTGTGAGAGCTGAGGACAGGGCAGAACCCTCCCGCATCCTGCCTGACTGTAGACGTACCTGCTAACCTCCTTATGTTAGTGGCTGGGATGGGTTGCGGGAAAAGCATGTGTAAGCATTGGGCCTGAACTCCCGTGTATCTGAGTTGAATACAGCGATTTCCAACATCCTTCTTCAATAGGAGTGTAGCTAGGTTCCAACTCCCATGTCCGAGTGGGTTGCAGACATCTGCCTCCCATGCATACACACTTCTGAGAGTTGAGCTTATGGCCTGTAACCCTACATCCTGCCTGCCGCTACCTTTCGCTTCCAAAAGGCCTAGGCTCGCTGCTTGACGCAAGTGTTGGGAGAGGTAACTGGAATCTCCCGGCACACAAGACGAGTGCCTCCAAGCTCAATCAAGCGATTTCCTAGTAATTCCTGGGGTAGACTGGTGCTACATACTAAGTTCCATACGTGAGTATGTAGTTGAACGCCTTGTCCAAAAACATCTTACTTCTCAGAGTTGAGCTCACCCTCAGTCCCTCACAGTTCCACACTGCCTTCAGAGTGAGTTTCGCACGTCTTCACCAGAGACGTTTGCCAGAGGCTTCTGAGACGCAAGTTAACAATGCAGACCTGGAGGGTATCTCCAGGTCCAGTAGAGTGGTAACCTGGGAACCTCCTGTCTCAGAATCCTGCTACCTTCACCCTGCCATAAGAATGCAGCTAGTTGACAGCTGGCTTCAAGGCCTGCTTCCCTGTGAGAGCTAAGGACAGGGCACAACCCTCCCGCATCCTGCTTGACTGTAGAAGGAGCTGCTAACGTCCTCATGTTAGTGGCAGGGAAACGTTGTGAGAAAAGCATGTGGAATCGTTGTGCCTGAACCCACGTGTATCTGAGTTGAATACAGCGATTTCCAAAGTCCTTCTTCATCAGAGTGTAGCTAGGTTCCCACTCGCATGTCCGAGTGGGTAGCAGACATCTGCCTCCCATGTATACACACTTCTGAGAGTTGAGCTTATGGCCTGTGAGCCTACCTCCTGCCTGCAGCTACCTTTCGCTTCCAAAAGGCCTAGGCTCGCTGCTTCACCGAAGTGTTGGGAGAGGTAACTGGAATCTCCCGGCACACAAGACTAGTGCCTCCAAGCTCAATCCAGCGATTTCCCAGTAATTCCTGGGGTAGACTGGTGCTACATACTAAGTTCCATATGTGAGAAGGTAGCTGAACGCCTTGTCCAAAATCATCTTACTGCTGAGAGTTGAGCTCACCCTCAGTCCCTCACAGTTCCACACTGCCTGCAGAGTGAGTTTCCCACGTCTTCACCAGAGACTTTTGCCAGAGGCTTCTGAGACGCAAGTTAACAATGCACACCTGGACGGTATCTCCAGGTGCAGTAGAGTGGTAATCTGGGAACCTCCTTACTCAGAATACTGCTACCTTCACACTGTCATAAGAATGCAGCTAGTTGAGAGCTGGCTTCTAGGCAAGCTTCCCTGTGAGAGCTGAGGACAGGGCAGAACCCTCCCGCATCCTGCCTGACTGTAGACGTACCTGCTAACCTCCTTATGTTAGTGGCTGGGATGGGTTGCAGGAAAAGCATGTGTAAGCATTGGGCCTGAACTCCCGTGTATCTGAGTTGAATAGAGCGATTTCCAACATCCTTCTTCAATAGGAGTGTAGCTAGGTTCCAACTCCCATGTCCGAGTGGGTAGCAGACATCTGCCTCCCATGCATACACACTTCTGAGAGTTGAGCTTATGGCCTGTAACCCTACATCCTGCCTGCCGCTACCTTTCGCTTCCAAAAGGCCTAGGCTCGCTGCTTGACGCAAGTGTTGGGAGAGGTAACTGGAATCTCCCGGCACACAAGACGAGTGCCTCCAAGCTCAATCAAGCGATTTCCTAGTAATTCCTGGGGTAGACTGGTGCTACATACTAAGTTCCATACGTGAGTATGTAGATGAACGCCTTGTCCAAAAACATCTTACTTCTGAGAGTTGAGCTCACCCTCAGTCCCTCACAGTTCCACACTGCCTGCAGAGTGAGTTTCGCACGTCTTCACCAGAGACGTTTGCCAGAGGCTTCTGAGACGCAAGTTAACAATGCAGACCTGGAGGGTATCTCCAGGTCCAGTAGAGTGGTAACCTGGGAACCTCCTTACTCAGAATACTGCTACCTTCACACTGTCATAAGAATGCAGCTAGTTGAGAGCTGGCTTCTAGGCATGCTTCCCTGTGAGAGCTGAGGACAGGGCAGAACCCTCCCGCATCCTGCCTGACTGTAGACGTACCTGCTAACCTCCTTATGTTAGTGGCTGGGATAGGTTGTGGGAAAAGCATGTGTAAGCATTGGGCCTGAACTCCCGTGTATCTGAGTTGAATACAGCGATTTCCAAAGTCCTTCTTCATCAGAGTGTAGCTAGGTTCCCACTCACATGTCCGAGTGGGTAGCACACATCTGCCTCCCATGTATACACACTTCTGAGAGTTGAGCTTATGGCCTGTAAGCCTACCTCCTGCCTGCAGCTACCTTTCGCTTCCAAAAGGCCTAGGCTCGCTGCTTGACGCAAGTGTTGGGAGAGGTAACTGGAATCTCCCGGCACACAAGACTAGTGCCACCAAGCTCAATCCAGCGATTTCCCAGTAATTCCTGGGGTAGACTGGTGCTACATACTAAGTTCCATATGTGAGAAGGTAGCTGAACGCCTTGTCCAAAATCATCTTACTGCTGAGAGTTGAGCTCACCCTCAGTCCCTCACAGTTCCACACTGCCTGCAGAGTGAGTTTCCCACGTCTTCACCAGAGACTTTTGCCAGAGGCTTCTGAGACGCAAGTTAACAATGCACACCTGGACGGTATCTCCAGGTGCAGTAGAGTGGTAATCTGGGAACCTCCTTACTCAGAATACTGCTACCTTCACACTGTCATAAGAATGCAGCTAGTTGAGAGCTGGCTTCTAGGCAAGCTTCCCTGTGAGAGCTGAGGACAGGGCAGAACCCTCCCGCATCCTGCCTGACTGTAGACGTACCTGCTAACCTCCTTATGTTAGTGGCTGGGATGGGTTGCGGGAAAAGGATGTGTAAGCATTGGGCCTGAACTCCCGTGTATCTGAGTTGAATAGAGCGATTTCCAACATCCTTCTTCAATAGGAGTGTAGCTAGGTTCCAATTCCCATGTCCGAGTGGGTAGCAGACATCTGCCTCCCATGCATACACACTTCTGAGTGTTGAGCTTATGGCCTGTAACCCTACATCCTGCCTGCCGCTACCTTTCGCTTCCAAAAGGCCTAGGCTCGCTGCTTGACGCAAGTGTTGGGAGAGGTAACTGGAATCTCCCGGCACACAAGACGAGTGCCTCCAAGCTCAATCAAGCGATTTCCTAGTAATTCCTGGGGTAGACTGGTGCTACATACTAAGTTCCATACGTGAATATGTAGTTGAACGCCTTGTCCAAAAACATCTTACTTCTCAGAGTTGAGCTCACCCTCAGTCCCTCACAGTTCCACACTGCCTGCAGAGTGAGTTTCGCACGTCTTCACCAGAGACGTTTGCCAGAGGCTTCTGAGACGCAAGTTAACAATGCAGACCTGGAGGGTATCTCCAGGTCCAGTAGAGTGGTAACCTGGGAACCTCCTGTCTCAGAATACTGCTACCTTCACCCTGCCATAAGAATGCAGCTAGTTGACAGCTGGCTTCAAGGCCTGCTTCCCTGTGAGAGCTAAGGACAGGGCACAACCCTCCCGCATCCTGCTTGACTGTAGAAGGAGCTGCTAACGTCCTCATGTTAGTGGCAGGGAAACGTTGGGAGAAAAGCATGTGGAATCGTTGTGCCTGAACCCACGTGTATCTGAGTTGAATACAGCGATTTCCAAAGTCCTTCTTCATCAGAGTGTAGCTAGGTTCCCACTCGCATGTCCGAATGGGTAGCAGACATCTGCCTCCCATGTATACACACTTCTGAGAGTTGAGCTTATGGCCTGTAAGCCTACCTCCTGCCTGCAGCTACCTTTCGCTTCCAAAAGGCCTAGGCTCGCTGCTTCACCGAAGTGTTGGGAGAGGTAACTGGAATCTCCCGGCACACAAGACTAGTGCCACCAAGCTCAATCCAGCGATTTCCCAGTAATTCCTGGGGTAGACTGGTGCTACATACTAAGTTCCATATGTGAGAAGGTAGCTGAACGCCTTGTCCAAAATCATCTTACTGCTGAGAGTTGAGCTCACCCTCAGTCCCTCACAGTTCCACACTGCCTGCAGAGTGAGTTTCCCACGTCTTCACCAGAGACTTTTGCCAGAGGCTTCTGAGACGCAAGTTAACAATGCACACCTGGACGGTATCTCCAGGTGCAGTAGAGTGGTAATCTGGGAACCTCCTTACTCAGAATACTGCTACCTTCACACTGTCATAAGAATGCAGCTAGTTGAGAGCTGGCTTCTAGGCATGCTTCCCTGTGAGAGCTGAGGACAGGGCAGAACCCTCCCGCATCCTGCCTGACTGTAGACGTACCTGCTAACCTCCTTATGTTAGTGGCTGGGATAGGTTGTGGGAAAAGCATGTGTAAGCATTGGGCCTGAACTCCCGTGTATCTGAGTTGAATACAGCGATTTCCAAAGTCATTCTTCATCAGAGTGTAGCTAGGTTCCCACTCGAATGTCCGAGTGGGTAGCACACATCTGCCTCCCATGTATACACACTTCTGAGAGTTGAGCTTATGGCCTGTAAGCCTACCTCCTGCCTGCAGCTACCTTTCGCTTCCAAAAGGCCTAGGGTCGCTGCTTCACCGAAGTGTTGGGAGAGGTAACTGGAATCTCCCGGCACACAAGACTAGTGCCACCAAGCTCAATCCAGCGATTTCCCAGTAATTCCTGGGGTAGACTGGTGCTACATACTAAGTTCCATATGTGAGAAGGTAGCTGAACGCCTTGTCCAAAATCATCTTACTGCTGAGAGTTGAGCTCACCCTCAGTCCCTCACAGTTCCACACTGCCTGCAGAGTGAGCTTCCCACGTCTTCACCAGAGACGTTTGCCAGACGCTTCTGAGACGCAAGTTAACAATGCACACCTGGACGGTATCTCCAGGTGCAGTAGAGTGGTAATCTGGGAACCTCCTTACTCAGAATACTGCTACCTTCACACTGTCATAAGAATGCAGCTAGTTGAGAGCTGGCTTCTAGGCATGCTTCCCTGTGAGAGCTGAGGACAGGGTAGAACACTCCCGCATCCTGCCTGACTGTAGACGTACCTGCTAACCTCCTTATGTTAGTGGCTGGGATAGGTTGTGGGAAAAGCATGTGTAAGCATTGGGCCTGAACTCCCGTGTATCTGAGTTGAATACAGCGATTTCCAAAGTCCTTCTTCATCAGAGTGTAGCTAGGTTCCCACTCACATGTCCGAGTGGGTAGCACACATCTGCCTCCCATGTATACACACTTCTGAGAGTTGAGCTTATGGCCTGTAAGCCTACCTCCTGCCTGCAGCTACCTTTCGCTTCCAAAAGGCCTAGGCTCGCTGCTTGACGCAAGTGTTGGGAGAGGTAACTGGAATCTCCCGGCACACAAGACTAGTGCCACCAAGCTCAATCCAGCGATTTCCCAGTAATTCCTGGGGTAGACTGGTGCTACATACTAAGTTCCATATGTGAGAAGGTAGCTGAACGCCTTGTCCAAAATCATCTTACTGCTGAGAGTTGAGCTCACCCTCAGTCCCTCACAGTTCCACACTGCCTGCAGAGTGAGTTTCCCACGTCTTCACCAGAGACTTTTGCCAGAGGCTTCTGAGACGCAAGTTAACAATGCACACCTGGACGGTATCTCCAGGTGCAGTAGAGTGGTAATCTGGGAACCTCCTTACTCAGAATACTGCTACCTTCACACTGTCATAAGAATGCAGCTAGTTGAGAGCTGGCTTCTAGGCATGCTTCCCTGTGAGAGCTGAGGACAGGGCAGAACCCTCCCGCATCCTGCCTGACTGTAGACGTACCTGCTAACCTCCTTATGTTAGTGGCTGGGATAGGTTGTGGGAAAAGCATGTGTAAGCATTGGGCCTGAACTCCCGTGTATCTGAGTTGAATACAGCGATTTCCAAAGTCATTCTTCATCAGAGTGTAGCTAGGTTCCCACTCGAATGTCCGAGTGGGTAGCACACATCTGCCTCCCATGTATACACACTTCTGAGAGTTGAGCTTATGGCCTGTAAGCCTACCTCCTGCCTGCAGCTACCTTTCGCTTCCAAAAGGCCTAGGGTCGCTGCTTCACCGAAGTGTTGGGAGAGGTAACTGGAATCTCCCGGCACACAAGACTAGTGCCACCAAGCTCAATCCAGCGATTTCCCAGTAATTCCTGGGGTAGACTGGTGCTACATACTAAGTTCCATATGTGAGAAGGTAGCTGAACGCCTTGTCCAAAATCATCTTACTGCTGAGAGTTGAGCTCACCCTCAGTCCCTCACAGTTCCACACTGCCTGCAGAGTGAGCTTCCCACGTCTTCACCAGAGACGTTTGCCAGAGGCTTCTGAGACGCAAGTTAACAATGCACACCTGGACGGTATCTCCAGGTGCAGTAGAGTGGTAATCTGGGAACCTCCTTACTCAGAATACTGCTACCTTCACACTGTCATAAGAATGCAGCTAGTTGAGAGCTGGCTTCTAGGCATGCTTCCCTGTGAGAGCTGAGGACAGGGCAGAACCCTCCCGCATCCTGCCTGACTGTAGACGTACCTGCTAACCTCCTTATGTTAGTGGCTGGGATAGGTTGTGGGAAAAGCATGTGTAAGCATTGGGCCTGAACTCCCGTGTATCTGAGTTGAATACAGCGATTTCCAAAGTCCTTCTTCATCAGAGTGTAGCTAGGTTCCCACTCACATGTCCGAGTGGGTAGCACACATCTGCCTCTCATGTATACACACTTCTGAGAGTTGAGCTTATGGCCTGTAAGCCTACCTCCTGCCTGCAGCTACCTTTCGCTTCCAAAAGGCCTAGGCTCGCTGCTTGACGCAAGTGTTGGGAGAGGTAACTGGAATCTCCCGGCACACAAGACGAGTGCCTCCAAGCTCAATCAAGCGATTTCCTAGTAATTCCTGGGGTAGACTGGTGCTACATACTAAGTTAGATACGTGAGTATGTAGTTGAACGCCTTGTCCAAAAACATCTTACTTCTGAGAGTTGAGCTCACCCTCAGTCCCTCACAGTTCCACACTGCCTGCAGAGTGAGTTTCGCACGTCTTCACCAGAGACGTTTGCCAGAGGCTTCTGAGACGCAAGTTAACAATGCAGACCTGGAGGGTATCTCCAGGTCCAGTAGAGTGGTAACCTGGGAACCTCCTGTCTCAGAATACTGCTACCTTCACACTGTCATAAGAATGCAGCTAGTTGAGAGCTGGCTTCTAGGCATGCTTCCCTGTGAGAGCTGAGGATAGGGCAGAACCCTCCCACATCCTGCCTGACTGTAGACGTACCTGCTAACCTCCTTATGTTAGTGGCTGGGATAAGTTGTGGGAAAAGCATCTGTAAGCATTGGGCCTGAACTCCCGTGTATCTGAGTTGAATACAGCGATTTCCAAAGTCCTTCTTCATCAGAGTGTAGCTAGGTTCCCACTCACATGTCCGAGTGGGTAGCACACATCTGCCTCCCATGTATACACACTTCTGAGAGTTGAGCTTATGGCCTGTAAGCCTACCTCCTGCCTGCAGCTACCTTTCGCTTCCAAAAGGCCTAGGCTCGCTGCTTGACGCAAGTGTTGGGAGAGGTAACTGGAATCTCCCGGCACACAAGACTAGTGCCACCAAGCTCAATCCAGCGATTTCCCAGTAATTCCTGGGGTAGACTGGTGCTACATACTAAGTTCCATATGTGAGAAGGTAGCTGAACGCCTTGTCCAAAATCATCTTACTGCTGAGAGTTGAGCTCACCCTCAGTCCCTCACAGTTCCACACTGCCTGCAGAGTGAGCTTCCCACGTCTTCACCAGAGACGTTTTCCAGAAGCTTCTGAGACGCAAGTTAACAATGCACACCTGGACGGTATCTCCAGGTGCAGTAGAGTGGTAATCTGGGAACCTCCTTACTCAGAATACTGCTACCTTCACACTGTCATAAGAATGCAGCTAGTTGAGAGCTGGCTTCTAGGCAAGCTTCCCTGTGAGAGCTGAGGACAGGGCAGAACCCTCCCGCATTCTGCCTGACTGTAGACGCACCTGCTAACCTCCTTATGTTAGTGGCTGGGATGGGTTGCGGGAAAAGCATGTGTAAGCATTGGGCCTGAACTCCCGTGTATCTGAGTTGAATAGAGCGATTTCCAACATCCTTCTTCAATAGGAGTGTAGCTAGGTTCCAACTCCCATGTACGAGTGGGTAGCAGACATCTGCCTCCCATGCATACACACTTCTGAGAGTTGAGCTTATGGCCTGTAACCCTACATCCTGCCTGCCGCTACCTTTCGCTTCCAAAAGGCCTAGGCTCGCTGCTTGACGCAAGTGTTGGGAGAGGTAACTGGAATCTCCCGGCACACAAGACGAGTGCCTCCAAGCTCAATCAAGCGATTTCCTAGTAATTCCTGGGGTAGACTGGTGCTACATACTAAGTTCCATACGTGAGTATGTAGTTGAACGCCTTGTCCAAAAACATCTTACTTCTCAGAGTTGAGCTCACCCTCAGTCCCTCACAGTTCCACACTGCCTGCAGAGTGAGTTTCGCACGTCTTCACCAGAGACGTTTGCCAGAGGCTTCTGAGACGCAAGTTAACAATGCAGACCTGGAGGGTATCTCCAGGTCCAGTAGAGTGGTAACCTGGGAACCTCCTGTCTCAGAATACTGCTACCTTCACCCTGCCATAAGAATGCAGCTAGTTGACAGCTGGCTTCAAGGCCTGCTTCCCTGTGAGAGCTAAGGATAGGGCACAACCCTCCCGCATCCTGCTTGACTGTAGAAGGAGCTGCTAACGTCCTCATGTTAGTGGCAGGGAAACGTTGGGAGAAAAGCATGTGGAATCGTTGTGCCTGAACCCACGTGTATCTGAGTTGAATACAGCGATTTCCAAAGTCCTTCTTCATCAGAGTGTAGCTAGGTTCCCACTCGCATGTCCGAGTGGGTAGCAGACATCTGCCTCCCATGTATACACACTTCTGAGAGTTGAGCTTATGGCCTGTAAGCCTACCTCCTGCCTGCAGCTACCTTTCGCTTCCAAAAGGCCTAGGCTCGCTGCTTCACCGAAGTGTTGGGAGAGGTAACTGGAATCTCCCGGCACACAAGACTAGTGCCACCAAGCTCAATCCAGCGATTTCCCAGTAATTCCTGGGGTAGACTGGTGCTACATACTAAGTTCCATATGTGAGAAGGTAGCTGAACGCCTTGTCCAAAATCATCTTACTGCTGAGAGTTGAGCTCACCCTCAGTCCCTCACAGTTCCACACTGCCTGCAGAGTGAGTTTCCCACGTCTTCACCAGAGACTTTTGCCAGAGGCTTCTGAGACGCAAGTTAACAATGCACACCTGGACGGTATCTCCAGGTGCAGTAGAGTGGTAATCTGGGAACCTCCTTACTCAGAATACTGCTACCTTCACACTGTCATAAGAATGCAGCTAGTTGAGAGCTGGCTTCTAGGCATGCTTCCCTGTGAGAGCTGAGGACAGGGCAGAACCCTCCCGCATCCTGCCTGACTGTAGACGTACCTGCTAACCTCCTTATGTTAGTGGCTGGGATAGGTTGTGGGAAAAGCATGTGTAAGCATTGGGCCTGAACTCCCGTGTATCTGAGTTGAATACAGCGATTTCCAAAGTCCTTCTTCATCAGAGTGTAGCTAGGTTCCCACTCACATGTCCGAGTGGGTAGCACACATCTGCCTCCCATGTATACACACTTCTGAGAGTTGAGCTTATGGCCTGTAAGCCTACCTCCTGCCTGCAGCTACCTTTCGCTTCCAAAAGGCCTAGGCTCGCTGCTTGACGCAAGTGTTGGGAGAGGTAACTGGAATCTCCCGGCACACAAGACTAGTGCCACCAAGCTCAATCCAGCGATTTCCCAGTAATTCCTGGGGTAGACTGGTGCTACATACTAAGTTCCATATGTGAGAAGGTAGCTGAACGCCTTGTCCAAAATCATCTTACTGCTGAGAGTTGAGCTCACCCTCAGTCCCTCACAGTTCCACACTGCCTGCAGAGTGAGTTTCCCACGTCTTCACCAGAGACTTTTGCCAGAGGCTTCTGAGACGCAAGTTAACAATGCACACCTGGACGGTATCTCCAGGTGCAGTAGAGTGGTAATCTGGGAACCTCCTTACTCAGAATACTGCTACCTTCACACTGTCATAAGAATGCAGCTAGTTGAGAGCTGGCTTCTAGGCAAGCTTCCCTGTGAGAGCTGAGGACAGGGCAGAACCCTCCCGCATCCTGCCTGACTGTAGACGTACCTGCTAACCTCCTTATGTTAGTGGCTGGGATGGGTTGCGGGAAAAGCATGTGTAAGCATTGGGCCTGAACTCCCGTGTATCTGAGTTGAATAGAGCGATTTCCAACATCCTTCTTCAATAGGAGTGTAGCTAGGTTCCAACTCCCATGTCCGAGTGGGTAGCAGAGATCTGCCTCCCATGCATACACACTTCTGAGAGTTGAGCTTATGGCCTGTAACCCTACATCCTGCCTGCCGCTACCTTTCGCTTCCAAAAGGCCTAGGCTCGCTGCTTGACGCAAGTGTTGGGAGAGGTAACTGGAATCTCCCGGCACACAAGACGAGTGCCTCCAAGCTCAATCAAGCGATTTCCTAGTAATTCCTGGGGTAGACTGGTGCTACATACTAAGTTCCATACGTGAGTATGTAGATGAACGCCTTGTCCAAAAACATCTTACTTCTGAGAGTTGAGCTCACCCTCAGTCCCTCACAGTTCCACACTGCCTGCAGAGTGAGTTTCGCACGTCTTCACCAGAGACGTTTGCCAGAGGCTTCTGAGACGCAAGTTAACAATGCAGACCTGGAGGGTATCTCCAGGTCCAGTAGAGTGGTAACCTGGGAACCTCCTGTCTCAGAATACTGCTACATTCACACTGTCATAAGAATGCAGCTAGTTGAGAGCTGGCTTCTAGGCATGCTTCCCTGTGAGAGCTGAGGACAGGGCAGAACCCTCCCGCATCCTGCCTGACTGTAGACGTACCTGCTAACCTCTTTATGTTAGTGGCTGGGATAGGTTGTGGGAAAAGCATGTGTAAGCATTGGGCCTGAACTCCCGTGTATCTGAGTTGAATACAGCGATTTCCAAAGTCCTTCTTCATCAGAGTGTAGCTAGGTTCCCACTCACATGTCCGAGTGGGTAGCACACATCTGCCTCCCATGTATACACACTTCTGAGAGTTGAGCTTATGGCCTGTAAGCCTACCTCCTGCCTGCAGCTACCTTTCGCTTCCAAAAGGCCTAGGCTCGCTGCTTGACGCAAGTGTTGGGAGAGGTAACTGGAATCTCCCGGCACACAAGACTAGTGCCACCAAGCTCAATCCAGCGATTTCCCAGTAATTCCTGGGGTAGACTGGTGCTACATACTAAGTTCCATATGTGAGAAGGTAGCTGAACGCCTTGTCCAAAATCATCTTACTGCTGAGAGTTGAGCTCACCCTCAGTCCCTCACAGTTCCACACTGCCTGCAGAGTGAGTTTCCCACGTCTTCACCAGAGACTTTTGCCAGAAGCTTCTGAGACGCAAGTTAACAATGCACACCTGGACGGTATCTCCAGGTGCAGTAGAGTGGTAATCTGGGAACCTCCTTACTCAGAATACTGCTACCTTCACACTGTCATAAGAATGCAGCTAGTTGAGAGCTGGCTTCTAGGCAAGCTTCCCTGTGAGAGCTGAGGACAGGGCAGAACCCTCCCGCATCCTGCCTGACTGTAGACGTACCTGCTAACCTCCTTATGTTAGTGGCTGGGATGGGTTGCGGGAAAAGCATGTGTAAGCATTGGGCCTGAACTCCCGTGTATCTGAGTTGAATAGAGCGATTTCCAACATCCTTCTTCAATAGGAGTGTAGCTAGGTTCCAACTCCCATGTCCGAGTGGGTAGCAGACATCTGCCTCCCATGCATACACACTTCTGAGAGTTGAGCTTATGGCCTGTAACCCTACATCCTGCCTGCCGCTACCTTTCGCTTCCAAAAGGCCTAGGCTCGCTGCTTGACGCAAGTGTTGGGAGAGGTAACTGGAATCTCCCGGCACACAAGACGAGTGCCTCCAAGCTCAATCAAGCGATTTCCTAGTAATTCCTGGGGTAGACTGGTGCTACATACTAAGTTCCATACGTGAGTATGTAGTTGAACGCCTTGTCCAAAAACATCTTACTTCTCAGAGTTGAGCTCACCCTCAGTCCCTCACAGTTCCACACTGCCTGCAGAGTGAGTTTCGCACGACTTCACCAGAGACGTTTGCCAGAGGCTTCTGAGACGCAAGTTAACAATGCAGACCTGGAGGGTATCTCCAGGTCCAGTAGAGTGGTAACCTGGGAACCTCCTGTCTCAGAATACTGCTACCTTCACCCTGCCATAAGAATGCAGCTAGTTGACAGCTGGCTTCAAGGCCTGCTTCCCTGTGAGAGCTAAGGACAGGGCACAACCCTCCCGCATCCTGCTTGACTGTAGAAGGAGCTGCTAACGTCCTCATGTTAGTGGCAGGGAAACGTTGGGAGAAAAGCATGTGGAATCGTTGTGCCTGAACCCACGTGTATCTGAGTTGAATACAGCGATTTCCAAAGTCCTTCTTCATCAGAGTGTAGCTAGGTTCCCACTCGCATGTCCGAGTGGGTAGCAGACATCTGCCTCCCATGTATACACACTTCTGAGAGTTGAGCTTATGGCCTGTAAGCCTACCTCCTGCCTGCAGCTACCTTTCGCTTCCAAAAGGCCTAGGCTCGCTGCTTGACGCAAGTGTTGGGAGAGGTAACTGGAATCTCCCGGCACACAAGACTAGTGCCACCAAGCTCAATCCAGCGATTTCCCAGTAATTCCTGGGGTAGACTGGTGCTACATACTAAGTTCCATATGTGAGAAGGTAGCTGAACGCCTTGTCCAAAATCATCTTACTGCTGAGAGTTGAGCTCACCCTCAGTCCCTCACAGTTCCACACTGCCTGCAGAGTGAGTTTCCCACGTCTTCACCAGAGACTTTTGCCAGAGGCTTCTGAGACGCAAGTTAACAATGCACACCTGGACGGTATCTCCAGGTGCAGTAGAGTGGTAATCTGGGAACCTCCTTACTCAGAATACTGCTACCTTCACACTGTCATAAGAATGCAGCTAGTTGAGAGCTGGCTTCTAGGCAAGCTTCCCTGTGAGAGCTGAGGACAGGGCAGAACCCTCCCGCATCCTGCCTGACTGTAGACGTACCTGCTAACCTCCTTATGTTAGTGGCTGGGATGGGTTGCGGGAAAAGCATGTGTAAGCATTGGGCCTGAACTCCCGCGTATCTGAGTTGAATACAGCGATTTCCAACATCCTTCTTCAATAGGAGTGTAGCTAGGTTCCAACTCCCATGTCCGAGTGGGTAGCAGACATCTGCCTCCCATGCATACACACTTCTGAGAGTTGAGCTTATGGCCTGTAACCCTACATCCTGCCTGCCGCTACCTTTCGCTTCCAAAAGGCCTAGGCTCGCTGCTTGACGCAAGTGTTGGGAGAGGTAACTGGAATCTCGCGGCACACAAGACGAGTGCCTCCAAGCTCAATCAAGCGATTTCCTAGTAATTCCTGGGGTAGACTGGTGCTACATACTAAGTTCCATACGTGAGTATGTAGTTGAACGCCTTGTCCAAAAACATCTTACTTCTGAGAGTTGAGCTCACCCTCAGTCCCTCACAGTTCCACACTGCCTGCAGAGTGAGTTTCGCACGTCTTCACCAGAGACGTTTGCCAGAGGCTTCTGAGACGCAAGTTAACAATGCAGACCTGGAGGGTATCTCCAGGTCCAGTAGAGTGGTAACCTGGGAACCTCCTGTCTCAGAATCCTGCTACCTTCACCCTGCCAGAAGAATGCAGCTAGTTGACAGCTGGCTTCAAGGCCTGCTTCCCTGTGAGAGCTAAGGACAGGGCACAACCCTCCCGCATCCTGCTTGACTGTAGAAGGAGCTGCTAACGTCCTCATGTTAGTGGCAGGGAAACGTTGTGAGAAAAGCATGTGGAATCGTTGTGCCTGAACCCACGTGTATCTGAGTTGAATACAGCGATTTCCAAAGTCCTTCTTCATCAGAGTGTAGCTAGGTTCCCACTCGCATGTCCGAGTGGGTAGCAGACATCTGCCTCCCATGTATACACACTTCTGAGAGTTGAGCTTATGGCCTGTAAGCCTACCTCCTGCCTGCAGCTACCTTTCGCTTCCAAAAGGCCTAGGCTCGCTGCTTCACCGAAGTGTTGGGAGAGGTAACTGGAATCTCCCGGCACACAAGACTAGTGCCACCAAGCTCAATCCAGCGATTTCCCAGTAATTCCTGGGGTAGACTGGTGCTACATACTAAGTTCCATATGTGAGAAGGTAGCTGAACGCCTTGTCCAAAATCATCTTACTGCTGAGAGTTGAGCTCACCCTCAGTCCCTCACAGTTCCACACTGCCTGCAGAGTGAGTTTCCCACGTCTTCACCAGAGACTTTTGCCAGAGGCTTCTGAGACGCAAGTTAACAATGCACACCTGGACGGTATTTCCAGGCGCAGTAGAGTGGTAATCTGGGAACCTCCTTACTCAGAATACTGCTACCTTCACACTGTCATAAGAATGCAGCTAGTTGAGAGCTGGCTTCTAGGCATGCTTCCCTGTGAGAGCTGAGGACAGGGCAGAACCCTCCCGCATCCTGCCTGACTGTAGACGTACCTGCTAACCTCCTTATGTTAGTGGCTGGGATGGGTTGCGGGAAAAGCATGTGTAAGCATTGGGCCTGAACTCCCGTGTATCTGAGTTGAATACAGCGATTTCCAACATCCTTCTTCAATAGGAGTGTAGCTAGGTTCCAACTCCCATGTCCGAGTGGGTAGCAGACATCTGCCTCCCATGCATACACACTTCTGAGAGTTGAGCTTATGGCCTGTAACCCTACATCCTGCCTGCCGCTACCTTTCGCTTCCAAAAGGCCTAGGCTCGCTGCTTGACGCAAGTGTTGGGAGAGGTAACTGGAATCTCCCGGCACACAAGACGAGTGCCTCCAAGCTCAATCAAGCGATTTCCTAGTAATTCCTGGGGTAGACTGGTGCTACATACTAAGTTCCATACGTGAGTATGTAGTTGAACGCCTTGTCCAAAAACATCTTACTTCTGAGAGTTGAGCTCACCCTCAGTCCCTCACAGTTCCACACTGCCTGCAGAGTGAGTTTCGCACGTCTTCACCAGAGACGTTTGCCAGAGGCTTCTGAGACGCAAGTTAACAATGCAGACCTGGAGGGTATCTCCAGGTCCAGTAGAGTGGTAACCTGGGAACCTCCTGTCTC
Organism: Canis aureus; assembly: GCF_053574225.1. Lineage (NCBI taxonomy): Eukaryota > Metazoa > Chordata > Mammalia > Carnivora > Canidae > Canis > Canis aureus. Next base: position 806,029 of record NW_027554421.1, on the reverse strand, counting down.
AGAATCCTGCTACCTTCACCCTGCCATAAGAATGCAGCTAGTTGACAGCTGGCTTCAAGGCCTGCTTCCCTGTGAGAGCTAAGGACAGGGCACAACCCTCCCGCATCCTGCTTGACTGTAGAAGGAGCTACTAACGTCCTCATGTTAGTGGCAGGGAAACGTTGTGAGAAAAGCATGTGGAATCGTTGTGCCTGAACCCACGTGTATCTGAGTTGAATACAGCGATTTCCAAAGTCCTTCTTCATCAGAGTGTAGCTAGGTTCCCACTCGCATGTCCGAGTGGGTAGCAGACATCTGCCTCCCATGTATACACACTTCTGAGAGTTGAGCTTATGGCCTGTAAGCCTACCTCCTGCCTGCAGCTACCTTTCGCTTCCAAAAGGCCTAGGCTCGCTGCTTCACCGAAGTGTTGGGAGAGGTAACTGGAATCTCCCGGCACACAAGACTAGTGCCACCAAGCTCAATCCAGCGATTTCCCAGTAATTCCTGGGGTAGACTGGTGCTACATACTAAGTTCCATATGTGAGAAGGTAGCTGAACGCCTTGTCCAAAATCATCTTACTGCTGAGAGTTGAGCTCACCCTCAGTCCCTCACAGTTCCACACTGCCTGCAGAGTGAGTTTCCCACGTCTTCACCAGAGACTTTTGCCAGAGGCTTCTGAGACGCAAGTTAACAATGCACACCTGGACGGTATTTCCAGGCGCAGTAGAGTGGTAATCTGGGAACCTCCTTACTCAGAATACTGCTACCTTCACACTGTCATAAGAATGCAGCTAGTTGAGAGCTGGCTTCTAGGCATGCTTCCCTGAGAGAGCTGAGGACAGGGCAGAACCCTCCCGCATCCTGCCTGACTGTAGACGTACCTGCTAACCTCCTTATGTTAGTGGCTGGGATGGGTTGCGGGAAAAGCATGTGTAAGCATTGGGCCTGAACTCCCGTGTATCTGAGTTGAATACAGCGATTTCCAACATCCTTCTTCAATAGGAGTGTAGCTAGGTTCCAACTCCCATGTCCGAGTGGGTAGCAGACATCTGCCTCCCATGCATACACACTTCTGAGAGTTGAGCTTATGGCCTGTAACCCTACATCCTGCCTGCCGCTACCTTTCGCTTCCAAAAGGCCTAGGCTCGCTGCTTGACGCAAGTGTTGGGAGAGGTAACTGGAATCTCCCGGCACACAAGACGAGTGCCTCCAAGCTCAATCAAGCGATTTCCTAGTAATTCCTGGGGTAGACTGGTGCTACATACTAAGTTCCATACGTGAGTATGTAGTTGAACGCCTTGTCCAAAAACATCTTACTTCTCAGAGTTGAGCTCACCCTCAGTCCCTCACAGTTCCACACTTCCTGCAGAGTGAGTTTCGCACGTCTTCACCAGAGACGTTTGCCAGAGGCTTCTGACACGCAAGTTAACAATGCAGACCTGGAGGGTATCTCCAGGTCCAGTAGAGTGGTAACCTGGGAACCTCCTGTCTCAGAATCCTGCTACCTTCACCCTGCCATAAGAATGCAGCTAGTTGACAGCTGGCTTCAAGGCCTGCTTCCCTGTGAGAGCTAAGGACAGGGCACAACCCTCCCGCATCCTGCTTGACTGTAGAAGGAGCTGCTAACGTCCTCATGTTAGTGGCAGGGAAACGTTGTGAGAAAAGCATGTGGAATCGTTGTGCCTGAACCCACGTGTATCTGAGTTGAATACAGCGATTTCCAAAGTCCTTCTTCATCAGAGTGTAGCTAGGTTCCCACTCGCATGTCCGAGTGGGTAGCAGACATCTGCCTCCCATGTATACACACTTCTGAGAGTTGAGCTTATGGCCTGTAAGCCTACCTCCTGCCTGCAGCTACCTTTCGCTTCCAAAAGGCCTAGGCTCGCTGCTTCACCGAAGTGTTGGGAGAGGTAACTGGAATCTCCCGGCACACAAGACTAGTGCCTCCAAGCTCAATCCAGCGATTTCCCAGTAATTCCTGGGGTAGACTGGTGCTACATACTAAGTTCCATATGTGAGAAGGTAGCTGAACGCCTTGTCCAAAATCATCTTACTGCTGAGAGTTGAGCTCACCCTCAGTCCCTCACAGTTCCACACTGCCTGCAGAGTGAGTTTCCCACGTCTTCACCAGAGACTTTTGCCAGAGGCTTCTGAGACGCAAGTTAACAATGCACACCTGGACGGTATCTCCAGGTGCAGTAGAGTGGTAATCTGGGAACCTCCTTACTCAGAATACTGCTACCTTCACACTGTCATAAGAATGCAGCTAGTTGAGAGCTGGCTTCTAGGCATGCTTCCCTGTGAGAGCTGAGGACAGGGCAGAACCCTCCCGCATCCTGCCTGACTGTAGACGTACCAGCTAACCTCCTTATGTTAGTGGCTGGGATAGGTTGTGGGAAAAGCATGTGTAAGCATTGGGCCTGAACTCCCGTGTATCTGAGTTGAATACAGCGATTTCCAAAGTCCTTCTTCATCAGAGTGTAGCTAGGTTCCCACTCACATGTCCGAGTGGGTAGCACACATCTGCCTCCCATGTATACACACTTCTGAGAGTTGAGCTTATGGCCTGTAAGCCTACGTCCTGCCTGCAGCTACCTTTCGCTTCCAAAAGGCCTAGGCTCGCTGCTTGACGCAAGTGTTGGGAGAGGTAACTGGAATCTCCCGGCACACAAGACTAGTGCCACCAAGCTCAATCCAGCGATTTCCCAGTAATTCCTGGGGTAGACTGGTGCTACATACTAAGTTCCATATGTGAGAAGGTAGCTGAACGCCTTGTCCAAAATCATCTTACTGCTGAGAGTTGAGCTCACCCTCAGTCCCTCACAGTTCCACACTGCCTGCAGAGTGAGTTTCCCACGTCTTCACCAGAGACTTTTGCCAGAGGCTTCTGAGACCCAAGTTAACAATGCACACCTGGACGGTATCTCCAGGTGCAGTAGAGTGGTAATCTGGGAACCTCCTTACTCAGAATACTGCTACCTTCACACTGTCATAAGAATGCAGCTAGTTGAGAGCTGGCTTCTAGGCAAGCTTCCCTGTGAGAGCTGAGGACAGGGCAGAACCCTCCCGCATCCTGCCTGACTGTAGACGTACCTGCTAACCTCCTTATATTAGTGGCTGGGATGGGTTGCGGGAAAAGCATGTGTAAGCATTGGGCCTGAACTCCCGTGTATCTGAGTTGAATAGAGCGATTTCCAACATCCTTCTTCAATAGGAGTGTAGCTAGGTTCCAACTCCCATGTCCGAGTGGGTAGCAGACATCTGCCTCCCATGCATACACACTTCTAAGAGTTGAGCTTATGGCCTGTAACCCTACATCCTGCCTGCCGCTACCTTTCGCTTCCAAAAGGCCTAGGCTCGCTGCTTGACGCAAGTGTTGGGAGAGGTAACTGGAATCTCCCGGCACACAAGACGAGTGCCTCCAAGCTCAATCAAGCGATTTCCTAGTAATTCCTGGGGTAGACTGGTGCTACATACTAAGTTCCATACGTGAGTATGTAGTTGAACGCCTTGTCCAAAAACATCTTACTTCTCAGAGTTGAGCTCACCCTCAGTCCCTCAGAGTTCCACACTTCCTGCAGAGTGAGTTTCGCACGTCTTCACCAGAGACGTTTGCCAGAGGCTTCTGACACGCAAGTTAACAATGCAGACCTGGAGGGTATCTCCAGGTCCAGTAGAGTGGTAACCTGGGAACCTCCTGTCTCAGAATACTGCTACCTTCACCCTACCATAAGAATGCAGCTAGTTGACAGCTGGCTTCAAGGCCTGCTTCCCTGTGAGAGCTAAGGACAGGGCACAACCCTCCCGCATCCTGCTTGACTGTAGAAGGAGCTGCTAACGTCCTCATGTTAGTGGCTGGGATAGGTTGTGAGAAAAGCATGTGGAATCGTTTTGCCTGAACCCACGTGTATCTGAGTTGAATACAGCGATTTCCAAAGTCCCTCTTCATCAGAGTGTAGCTAGGTTCCCACTCACATGTCCGAGTGGGTAGCACACATCTACCTCCCATGTATACACACTTCTGAGTGTTGAGCTTATGGCCTGTAAGCCTACCTCCTGCCTGCAGCTACCTTTCGCTTCCAAAAGGCCTAGGCTCGCTGCTTGACGCAAGTGTTGGGAGAGGTAACTGGAATCTCCCGGCACACAAGACTAGTGCCACCAAGCTCAATCCAGCGATTTCCCAGTAATTCCTGGGGTAGACTGGTGCTACATACTAAGTTCCATATGTGAGAAGGTAGCTGAACGCCTTGTCCAAAATCATCTTACTGCTGAGAGTTGAGCTCACCCTCAGTCCCTCACAGTTCCACACTGCCTGCAGAGTGAGTTTCCCACGTCTTCACCAGAGACTTTTGCCAGAGGCTTCTGAGACGCAAGTTAACAATGCACACCTGGACGGTATCTCCAGGTGCAGTAGAGTGGTAATTTGGGAACCTCCTTACTCAGAATACTGCTACCTTCACACTGTCATAAGAATGCAGCTAGTTGAGAGCTGGCTTCTAGGCATGCTTCCCTGTGAGAGCTGAGGACAGGGCAGAACCCTCCCGCATCCTGCCTGACTGTAGACGTACCTGCTGACCTCCTTATGTTAGTGGCTGGGATAGGTTGTGGGAAAAGCATGTGTAAGCATTGGGCCTGAACTCCCGTGTATCTGAGTTGAATACAGCGATTTCCAAAGTCCTTCTTCATCAGAGTGTAGCTAGGTTCCCACTCACTTGTCCGAGTGGGTAGCACACATCTGCCTCCCATGTATACACACTTCTGAGAGTTGAGCTTATGGCCTGTAAGCCTACCTCCTGCCTGCAGCTACCTTTCGCTTCCAAAAGGCCTAGGCTCGCTGCTTGACGCAAGTGTTGGGAGAGGTAACTGGAATCTCCCGGCACACAAGACTAGTGCCACCAAGCTCAATCCAGCGATTTCCCAGTAATTCCTGGGGTAGACTGGTGCTACATACTAAGTTCCATATGTGAGAAGGTAGCTGAACGCCTTGTCCAAAATCATCTTACTGCTGAGAGTTGAGCTCACCCTCAGTCCCTCACAGTTCCACACTCCCTGCAGAGTGAGTTTCCCACGTCTTCACCAGAGAATTTTGCCAGAGGCTTCTGAGACGCAAGTTAACAATGCACACCTGGACGGTATCTCCAGGTGCAGTAGAGTGGTAATCTGGGAACCTCCTTACTCAGAATACTGCTACCTTCACACTGTCATAAGAATGCAGCTAGTTGAGAGCTGGCTTCTAGGCAAGCTTCCCTGTGAGAGCTGAGGACAGGGCAGAACCCTCCCGCATCCTGCCTGACTGTAGACGTACCTGCTAACCTCCTTATGTTAGTGGCTGGGATGGGTTGCGGGAAAAGCATGTGTAAGCATTGGGCCTGAACTCCCGTGTATCTGAGTTGAATAGAGCGATTTCCAACATCCTTCTTCAATAGGAGTGTAGCTAGGTTCCAACTCCCATGTCCGAGTGGGTAGCAGACATCTGCCTCCCATGCATACACACTTCTGAGAGTTGAGCTTATGGCCTGTAACCCTACATCCTGCCTGCCGCTACCTTTCGCTTCCAAAAGGCCTAGGCTCGCTGCTTGACGCAAGTTTGGGAGAGGTAACTGGAATCTCCCGGCACACAAGACTAGTGCCACCAAGCTCAATCCAGCGATTTCCCAGTAATTCCTGGGGTAGACTGGTGCTACATACTAAGTTCCATATGTGAGAAGGTAGCTGAACGCCTTGTCCAAAATCATCTTACTGCTGAGAGTTGAGCTCACCCTCAGTCCCTCACAGTTCCACACTGCCTGCAGAGTGAGTTTCCCACGTCTTCACCAGAGACTTTTGCCAGAAGCTTCTGAGACGCAAGTTAACAATGCACACCTGGACGGTATCTCCAGGTGCAGTAGAGTGGTAATCTGGGAACCTCCTTACTCAGAATACTGCTACCTTCACACTGTCATATGAATGCAGCTAGTTGAGAGCTGGCTTCTAGGCAAGCTTCCCTGTGAGAGCTGAGGACAGGGCAGAACCCTCCCGCATCCTGCCTGACTGTAGACGTACCTGCTAACCTCCTTATGTTAGTGGCTGGGATGGGTTGCGGGAAAAGCATGTGTAAGCATTGGGCCTGAACTCCCGTGTATCTGAGTTGAATAGAGCGATTTCCAACATCCTTCTTCAATAGGAGTGTAGCTAGGTTCCAACTCCCATGTCCGAGTGGGTAGCAGACATCTGCCTCCCATGCATACACACTTCTGAGAGTTGAGCTTATGGCCTATAACCCTACATCCTGCCTGCCGCTACCTTTCGCTTCCAAAAGGCCTAGGCTCGCTGCTTGACGCAAGTGTTGGGAGAGGTAACTGGAATCTCCCGGCACACAAGACGAGTGCCTCCAAGCTCAATCAAGCGATTTCCTAGTAATTCCTGGGGTAGACTGGTGCTACATACTAAGTTCCATACGTGAGTATGTAGTTGAACGCCTTGTCCAAAAACATCTTACTTCTCAGAGTTGAGCTCACCCTCAGTCCCTCACAGTTCCACACTGCCTGCAGAGTGAGTTTCGCACGTCTTCACCAGAGACGTTTGCCAGAGGCTTCTGAGACGCAAGTTAACAATGCAGACCTGGAGGGTATCTCCAGGTCCAGTAGAGTGGTAACTTGGGAACCTCCTGTCTCAGAATACTGCTACCTTCACCCTGCCATAAGAATGCAGCTAGTTGACAGCTGGCTTCAAGGCCTGCTTCCCTGTGAGAGCTAAGGACAGGGCACAACCCTCCCGCATCCTGCTTGACTGTAGAAGGAGCTGCTAACGTCCTCATGTTAGTGGCAGGGAAACGTTGGGAGAAAAGCATGTGGAATCGTTGTGCCTGAACCCACGTGTATCTGAGTTGAATACAGCGATTTCCAAAGTCCTTCTTCATCAGAGTGTAGCTAGGTTCCCACTCGCATGTCCGAGTGGGTAGCAGACATCTGCCTCCCATGTATACACACTTCTGAGAGTTGAGCTTATGGCCTGTAAGCCTACCTCCTGCCTGCAGCTACCTTTCGCTTCCAAAAGGCCTAGGCTCGCTGCTTCACCGAAGTGTTGGGAGAGGTAACTGGAATCTCCCGGCACACAAGACTAGTGCCTCCAAGCTCAATCCAGCGATTTCCCAGTAATTCCTGGGGTAGACTGGTGCTACATACTAAGTTCCATATGTGAGAAGGTAGCTGAACGCCTTGTCCAAAATCATCTTACTGCTGAGAGTTGAGCTCACCCTCAGTCCCTCACAGTTCCACACTGCCTGCAGAGTGAGTTTCCCACGTCTTCACCAGAGACTTTTGCCAGAGGCTTCTGAGACGCAAGTTAACAATGCACACCTGGACGGTATCTCCAGGTGCAGTAGAGTGGTAATCTGGGAACCTCCTTACTCAGAATACTGCTACCTTCACACTGTCATAAGAATGCAGCTAGTTGAGAGCTGGCTTCTAGGCAAGCTTCCCTGTGAGAGCTGAGGACAGGGCAGAACCCTCCCGCATCCTGCCTGACTGTAGACGTACCTGCTAACCTCCTTATGTTAGTGGCTGGGATGGGTTGCGGGAAAAGCATGTGTAAGCATTGGGCCTGAACTCCCGTGTATCTGAGTTGAATACAGCGATTTCCAACATCCTTCTTCAATAGGAGTGTAGCTAGGTTCCAACTCCCATGTCCGAGTGGGTAGCAGACATCTGCCTCCCATGCATACACACTTCTGAGAGTTGAGCTTATGGCCTGTAACCCTACATCCTGCCTGCCGCTACCTTTCGCTTCCAAAAGGCCTAGGCTCGCTGCTTGACGCAAGTGTTGGGAGAGGTAACTGGAATCTCCCGGCACACAAGACGAGTGCCTCCAAGCTCAATCAAGCGATTTCCTAGTAATTCCTGGGGTAGACTGGTGCTACATACTAAGTTCCATACGTGAGTATGTAGTTGAACGCCTTGTCCAAAAACATCTTACTTCTCAGAGTTGAGCTCACCCTCAGTCCCTCAGAGTTCCACACTTCCTGCAGAGTGAGTTTCGCACGTCTTCACCAGAGACGTTTGCCAGAGGCTTCTGACACGCAAGTTAACAATGCAGACCTGGAGGGTATCTCCAGGTCCAGTAGAGTGGTAACCTGGGAACCTCCTGTCTCAGAATACTGCTACCTTCACCCTACCATAAGAATGCAGCTAGTTGACAGCTGGCTTCAAGGCCTGCTTCCCTGTGAGAGCTAAGGACAGGGCACAACCCTCCCGCATCCTGCTTGACTGTAGAAGGAGCTGCTAACGTCCTCATGTTAGTGGCAGGGAAACGTTGTGAGAAAAGCATGTGGAATCGTTGTGCCTGAACCCACGTGTATCTGAGTTGAATACAGCGATTTCCAAAGTCCTTCTTCATCAGAGTGTAGCTAGGTTCCCACTCGCATGTCTGAGTGGGTAGCAGACATCTGCCTCCCATGTATACACACTTCTGAGAGTTGAGCTTATGGCCTGTAAGCCTACCTCCTGCCTGCAGCTACCTTTCGCTTCCAAAAGGCCTAGGCTCGCTGCTTCACCGAAGTGTTGGGAGAGGTAACTGGAATCTGCCGGCACAGAAGACTAGTGCCACCAAGCTCAATCCAGCGATTTCCCAGTAATTCCTGGGGTAGAATGGTGCTACATACTAAGTTCCATATGTGAGAAGGTAGCTGAACGCCTTGTCCAAAATCATCTTACTGCTGAGAGTTGAGCTCACCCTCAGTCCCTCACAGTTCCACACTGCCTGCAGAGTGAGTTTCCCACGTCTTCACCAGAGACTTTTGCCAGAGGCTTCTGAGACGCAAGTTAACAATGCACACCTGGACGGTATCTCCAGGTGCAGTAGAGTGGTAATCTGGGAACCTCCTTACTCAGAATACTGCTACCTTCACACTGTCATAAGAATGCAGCTAGTTGAGAGCTGGCTTCTAGGCATGCTTCCCTGTGAGAGCTGAGGACAGGGCAGAACCCTCCCGCATCCTGCCTGACTGTAGACGTACCTGCTAACCTCCTTATGTTAGTGGCTGGGATGGGTTGTGGGAAAAGCATGTGTAAGCATTGGGCCTGAACTCCCGTGTATCTGAGTTGAATACAGCGATTTCCAACATCCTTCTTCAATAGGAGTGTAGCTAGGTTCCAACTCCCATGTCCGAGTGGGTAGCAGACATCTGCCTCCCATGCATACACACTTCTGAGAGTTGAGCTTATGGCCTATAACCCTACATCCTGCCTGCCGCTACCTTTCGCTTCCAAAAGGCCTAGGCTCGCTGCTTGACGCAAGTGTTGGGAGAGGTAACTGGAATCTCCCGGCACACAAGACGAGTGCCTCCAAGCTCAATCAAGCGATTTCCTAGTAATTCCTGGGGTAGACTGGTGCTACATACTAAGTTCCATACGTGAGTATGTAGTTGAACGCCTTGTCCAAAAACATCTTACTTCTGAGAGTTGAGCTCACCCTCAGTCCCTCACAGTTCCACACTGCCTTCAGAGTGAGTTTCGCACGTCTTCACCAGAGACGTTTGCCAGAGGCTTCTGAGACGCAAGTTAACAATGCAGACCTGGAGGGTATCTCCAGGTCCAGTAGAGTGGTAACCTGGGAACCTCCTGTCTCAGAATCCTGCTACCTTCACCCTGCCATAAGAATGCAGCTAGTTGACAGCTGGCTTCAAGGCCTGCTTCCCTGTGAGAGCTAAGGACAGGGCACAACCCTCCCGCATCCTGCTTGACTGTAGAAGGAGCTGCTAACGTCCTCATGTTAGTGGCAGGGAAACGTTGTGAGAAAAGCATGTGGAATCGTTGTGCCTGAACCCACGTGTATCTGAGTTGAATACAGCGATTTCCAAAGTCCTTCTTCATCAGAGTGTAGCTAGGTTCCCACTCGCATGTCCGAGTGGGTAGCAGACATCTGCCTCCCATGTATACACACTTCTGAGAGTTGAGCTTATGGCCTGTAAGCCTACCTCTTGCCTGCAGCTACCTTTCGCTTCCAAAAGGCCTAGGCTCGCTGCTTCACCGAAGTGTTGGGAGAGGTAACTGGAATCTCCCGGCACACAAGACTAGTGCCTCCAAGCTCAATCCAGCGATTTCCCAGTAATTCCTGGGGTAGACTGGTGCTACATACTAAGTTCCATATGTGAGAACGTAGCTGAACGCCTTGTCCAAAATCATCTTACTGCTGAGAGTTGAGCTCACCCTCAGACCCTCACAGTTCCACACTGCCTGCAGAGTGAGTTTCCCACGTCTTCACCAGAGACTTTTGCCAGAGGCTTCTGAGACGCAACTTAACAATGCACACCTGGACGGTATCTCCAGGTGCAGTAGAGTGGTAATCTGGGAACCTCCTTACTCAGAATACTGCTACCTTCACACTGTCATAAGAATGCAGCTAGTTGAGAGCTGGCTTCTAGGCAAGCTTCCCTGTGAGAGCTGAGGACAGGGCAGAACCCTCCCGCATCCTGCCTGACTGTAGACGTACCTGCTAACCTCCTTATGTTAGTGGCTGGGATGGGTTGCGGGAAAAGCATGTGTAAGCATTGGGCCTGAACTCCCGTGTATCTGAGTTGAATACAGCGATTTCCAACATCCTTCTTCAATAGGAGTGTAGCTAGGTTCCAACTCCCATGTCCGAGTGGGTAGCAGACATCTGCCTCCCATGCATACACACTTCTGAGAGTTGAGCTTATGGCCTGTAACCCTACATCCTGCCTGCCGCTACCTTTCGCTTCCAAAAGGCCTAGGCTCGCTGCTTGACGCAAGTGTTGGGAGAGGTAACTGGAATCTCCCGGCACACAAGACGAGTGCCTCCAAGCTCAATCAAGCGATTTCCTAGTAATTCCTGGGGTAGACTGGTGCTACATACTAAGTTCCATACGTGAGTATGTAGTTGAACGCCTTGTCCAAAAACATCTTACTTCTGAGAGTTGAGCTCACCCTCAGTCCCTCACAGTTCCACACTGCCTGCAGAGTGAGTTTCGCACGTCTTCACCAGAGACGTTTGCCAGAGGCTTCTGACACGCAAGTTAACAATGCAGACCTGGAGGGTATCTCCAGGTCCAGTAGAGTGGTAACCTGGGAACCTCCTGTCTCAGAATACTGCTACCTTCACACTGTCATAAGAATGCAGCTAGTTGAGAGCTGGCTTCTAGGCATGCTTCCCTGTGAGAGCTGAGGACAGGGCAGAACCCTCCCGCATCCTGCCTGACTGTAGACGTACCTGCTAACCTCCTTATGTTAGTGGCTGGGATAGGTTGTGGGAAAAGCATGTGTAAGCATTGGGCCTGAACTCCCGTGTATCTGAGTTGAATACAGCGATTTCCAAAGTCCTTCTTCATCAGAGTGTAGCTAGGTTCCTACTCACATGTCCGAGTGGGAAGCACACATCTGCCTCCCATGTATACACACTTCTGAGAGTTTAGCTTATGGCCTGTAAGCCTACCTCCTGCCTGCAGCTACCTTTCGCTTCCAAAAGGCCTAGGCTCGCTGCTTGACGCAAGTGTTGGGAGAGGTAACTGGAATCTCCCGGCACACAAGACTAGTGCCACCAAGCTCAATCCAGCGATTTCCCAGTAATTCCTGGGGTAGACTGGTGCTACATACTAAGTTCCATATGTGAGAAGGTAGCTGAACGCCTTGTCCAAAATCATCTTACTGCTGAGAGTTGAGCTCACCCTCAGTCCCTCACAGTTCCACACTGCCTGCAGAGTGAGTTTCCCACGTCTTCACCAGAGACTTTTGCCAGAGGCTTCTGAGACGCAAGTTAACAATGCACACCTGGACGGTATCTCCAGGTGCAGTAGAGTGGTAATCTGGGAACCTCCTTACTCAGAATACTGCTACCTTCACACTGTCATAAGAATGCAGCTAGTTGAGAGCTGGCTTCTAGGCAAGCTTCCCTGTGAGAGCTGAGGAGAGGGCCGAACCCTCCCGCATCCTGCCTGACTGTAGACGTACCTGCTAACCTCCTTATGTTAGTGGCTGGGATGGGTTGCGGGAAAAGCATGTGTAAGCATTGGGCCTGAACTCCCGTGTATCTGAGTTGAATACAGCGATTTCCAACATCCTTCTTCAATAGGAGTGTAGCTAGGTTCCAACTCCCATGTCCGAGTGGGTAGCAGACATCTGCCTCCCATGCATACACACTTCTGAGAGTTGAGCTTATGGCCTGTAACCCTACATCCTGCCTGCCGCTACCTTTCGCTTCCAAAAGGCCTAGGCTCGCTGCTTGACGCAAGTGTTGGGAGAGGTAACTGGAATCTCCCGGCACACAAGACGAGTGCCTCCAAGCTCAATCAAGCGATTTCCTAGTAATTCCTGGGGTAGACTGGTGCTACATACTAAGTTCCATACGTGAGTATGTAGTTGAACGCCTTGTCCAAAAACATCTTACTTCTCAGAGTTGAGCTCACCCTCAGTCCCTCACAGTTCCACACTGCCTGCAGAGTGAGTTTCGCACGTCTTCACCAGAGACGTTTGCCAGAGGCTTCTGAGACGCAAGTTAACAATGCAGACCTGGAGGGTATCTCCAGGTCCAGTAGAGTGGTAACCTGGGAACCTCCTGTCTCAGAATCCTGCTACCTTCACCCTGCCATAAGAATGCAGCTAGTTGACAGCTGGCTTCAAGGCCTGCTTCCCTGTGAGAGCTAAGGACAGGGCACAACCCTCCCGCATCCTGCTTGACTGTAGAAGGAGCTGCTAACGTCCTCATGTTAGTGGCAGGGAAACGTTGGGAGAAAAGCATGTGGAATCGTTGTGCCTGAACCCACGTGTATCTGAGTTGAATACAGCGATTTCCAAAGTCCTTCTTCATCAGAGTGTAGCGAGGTTCCCACTCGCATGTCCGAGTGGGTAGCAGACATCTGCCTCCCATGTATACACACTTCTGAGAGTTGAGCTTATGGCCTGTAAGCCTACCTCCTGCCTGCAGCTACCTTTCGCTTCCAAAAGGCCTAGGCTCGCTGCTTCACCGAAGTGTTGGGAGAGGTAACTGGAATCTCCCGGCACACAAGACTAGTGCCACCAAGCTCAATCCAGCGATTTCCCAGTAATTCCTGGGGTAGACTGGTGCTACATACTAAGTTCCATATGTGAGAAGGTAGCTGAACGCCTTGTCCAAAATCATCTTACTGCTGAGAGTTGAGCTCACCCTCAGTCCCTCACAGTTCCACACTGCCTGCAGAGTGAGCTTCCCACGTCTTCACCAGAGACGTTTGCCAGAGGCTTCTGAGACGCAAGTTAACAATGCACACCTGGACGGTATCTCCAGGTGCAGTAGAGTGGTAATCTGGGAACCTCCTTACTCAGAATACTGCTACCTTCACACTGTCATAAGAATGCAGCTAGTTGAGAGCTGGCTTCTAGGCATGCTTCCCTGTGAGAGCTGAGGACAGGGCAGAACCCTCCCGCATCCTGCCTGACTGTAGACGTACCTGCTAACCTCCTTATGTTAGTGGCTGGGATAGGTTGTGGGAAAAGCATGTGTAAGCATTGGGCCTGAACTCCCGTGTATCTGAGTTGAATACAGCGATTTCCAAAGTCCTTCTTCATCAGAGTGTAGCTAGGTTCCCACTCACATGTCCGAGTGGGTAGCACACATCTGCCTCCCATGTATACACACTTCTGAGAGTTGAGCTTATGGCCTGTAAGCCTACCTCCTGCCTGCAGCTACCTTTCGCTTCCAAAAGGCCTAGGCTCGCTGCTTGACGCAAGTGTTGGGAGAGGTAACTGGAATCTCCCGGCACACAAGACTAGTGCCACCAAGCTCAATCCAGCGATTTCCCAGTAATTCCTGGGGTAGACTGGTGCTACATACTAAGTTCCATATGTGAGAAGGTAGCTGAACGCCTTGTCCAAAATCATCTTACTGCTGAGAGTTGAGCTCACCCTCAGTCCCTCACAGTTCCACACTGCCTGCAGAGTGAGTTTCCCACGTCTTCACCAGAGACTTTTGCCAGAGGCTTCTGAGACGCAAGTTAACAATGCACACCTGGACGGTATCTCCAGGTGCAGTAGAGTGGTAATCTGGGAACCTCCTTACTCAGAATACTGCTACCTTCACACTGTCATAAGAATGCAGCTAGTTGAGAGCTGGCTTCTAGGCATGCTTCCCTGTGAGAGCTGAGGACAGGGCAGAACCCTCCCACATCCTGCCTGACTGTAGACGTACCTGCTAACCTCCTTATGTTAGTGGCTGGGATAGGTTGTGGGAAAAGCATGTGTAAGCATTGGGCCTGAACTCCCGTGTATCTGAGTTGAATACAGCGATTTCCAAAGTCCTTCTTCATCAGAGTGTAGCTAGGTTCCCACTCACATGTCCGAGTGGGTAGCACACATCTGCCTCCCATGTATACACACTTCTGAGAGTTGAGCTTATGGCCTGTAAGCCTACCTCCTGCCTGCAGCTACCTTTCGCTTCCAAAAGGCCTAGGCTCGCTGCTTCACCGAAGTGTTGGGAGAGGTAACTGGAATCTCCCGGCACACAAGACTAGTGCCACCAAGCTCAATCCAGCGATTTCCCAGTAATTCCTGGGGTAGACTGGTGCTACATACTAAGTTCCATATGTGAGAAGGTAGCTGAACGCCTTGTCCAAAATCATCTTACTGCTGAGAGTTGAGCTCACCCTCAGTCCCTCACAGTTCCACACTGCCTGCAGAGTGAGTTTCCCACGTCTTCACCAGAGACTTTTGCCAGAGGCTTCTGAGACGCAAGTTAACAATGCACACCTGGACGGTATCTCCAGGTGCAGTAGAGTGGTAATCTGGGAACCTCCTTACTCAGAATACTGCTACCTTCACACTGTCATAAGAATGCAGCTAGTTGAGAGCTGGCTTCTAGGCAAGCTTCCCTGTGAGAGCTGAGGACAGGGCAGAACCCTCCCGCATCCTGCCTGACTGTAGACGTACCTGCTAACCTCCTTATGTTAGTGGCTGGGATGGGTTGCGGGAAAAGCATGTGTAAGCATTGGGCCTGAACTCCCGCGTATCTGAGTTGAATACAGCGATTTCCAACATCCTTCTTCAATAGGAGTGTAGCTAGGTTCCAACTCCCATGTCCGAGTGGGTAGCAGACATCTGCCTCCCATGTATACACACTTCTGAGAGTTGAGCTTATGGCCTGTAAGCCTACCTCCTGCCTGCAGCTACCTTTCGCTTCCAAAAGGCCTAGGCTCGCTGCTTGACGCAAGTGTTGGGAGAGGTAACTGGAATCTCCCGGCACACAAGACTAGTGCCACCAAGCTCAATCCAGCGATTTCCCAGTAATTCCTGGGGTAGACTGGTGCTACATACTAAGTTCCATATGTGAGAAGGTAGCTGAACGCCTTGTCCAAAATCATCTTACTGCTGAGAGTTGAGCTCACCCTCAGTCCCTCACAGTTCCACACTGCCTGCAGAGTGAGTTTCCCATGTCTTCACCAGAGACTTTTGCCAGAGGCTTCTGAGACGCAAGTTAACAATGCACACCTGTACGGTATCTCCAGGTGCAGTAGAGTGGTAATCTGGGAACCTCCTTACTCAGAATACTGCTACCTTCACACTGTCATAAGAATGCAGCTAGTTGAGAGCTGGCTTCTAGGCATGCTTCCCTGTGAGAGCTGAGGACAGGGCAGAACCCTCCCACATCCTGCCTGACTGTAGACGTACCTGCTAACCTCCTTATGTTAGTGGCTGGGATAGGTTGTGGGAAAAGCATGTGTAAGCATTGGGCCTGAACTCCCGTGTATCTGAGTTGAATACAGCGATTTCCAAAGTCCTTCTTCATCAGAGTGTAGCTAGGTTCCCACTCACATGTCCGAGTGGGTAGCACACATCTGCCTCCCATGTATACACACTTCTGAGAGTTGAGCTTATGGCCTGTAAGCCTACCTCCTGCCTGCAGCTACCTTTCGCTTCCAAAAGGCCTAGGCTCGCTGCTTCACCGAAGTGTTGGGAGAGGTAACTGGAATCTCCCGGCACACAAGACTAGTGCCACCAAGCTCAATCCAGCGATTTCCCAGTAATTCCTGGGGTAGACTGGTGCTACATACTAAGTTCCATATGTGAGAAGGTAGCTGAACGCCTTGTCCAAAATCATCTTACTGCTGAGAGTTGAGCTCACCCTCAGTCCCTCACAGTTCCACACTGCCTGCAGAGTGAGTTTCCCACGTCTTCACCAGAGACTTTTGCCAGAGGCTTCTGAGACGCAAGTTAACAATGCACACCTGGACGGTATCTCCAGGTGCAGTAGAGTGGTAATCTGGGAACCTCCTTACTCAGAATACTGCTACCTTCACACTGTCATAAGAATGCAGCTAGTTGAGAGCTGGCTTCTAGGCAAGCTTCCCTGTGAGAGCTGAGGACAGGGCAGAACCCTCCCGCATCCTGCCTGACTGTAGACGTACCTGCTAACCTCCTTATGTTAGTGGCTGGGATGGGTTGCGGGAAAAGCATGTGTAAGCATTGGGCCTGAACTCCCGTGTATCTGAGTTGAATACAGCGATTTCCAACATCCTTCTTCAATAGGAGTGTAGCTAGGTTCCAACTCCCATGTCCGAGTGGGTAGCAGACATCTGCCTCCCATGCATACACACTTCTGAGAGTTGAGCTTATGGCCTGTAACCCTACATCCTGCCTGCCGCTACCTTTCGCTTCCAAAAGGCCTAGGCTCGCTGCTTGACGCAAGTGTTGGGAGAGGTAACTGGAATCTCCCGGCACACAAGACGAGTGCCTCCAAGCTCAATCAAGCGATTTCCTAGTAATTCCTGGGGTAGACTGGTGCTACATACTAAGTTCCATACGTGAGTATGTAGTTGAACGCCTTGTCCAAAAACATCTTACTTCTCAGAGTTGAGCTCACCCTCAGGCCCTCACAGTTCCACACTGCCTGCAGAGTGAGTTTCGCACGTCTTCACCAGAGACGTTTGCCAGAGGCTTCTGACACGCAAGTTAACAATGCAGACCTGGAGGGTATCTCCAGGTCCAGTAGAGTGGTAACCTGGGAACCTCCTGTCTCAGAATACTGCTACCTTCACACTGTCATTAGAATGCAGCTAGTTGAGAGCTGGCTTCTAGGCATGCTTCCCTGTGAGAGCTGAGGACAGGGCAGAACCCTCCCGCATCCTGCCTGACTGTAGACGTACCTGCTAACCTCCTTATGTTAGTGGCTGGGATAGGTTGTGGGAAAAGCATGTGTAAGCATTGGGCCTGAACTCCCGTGTATCTGAGTTGAATACAGCGATTTCCAAAGTCCTTCTTCATCAGAGTGTAGCTAGGTTCCTACTCACATGTCCGAGTGGGTAGCACACATCTGCCTCCCATGTATACACACTTCTGAGAGTTGAGCTTATGGCCTGTAAGCCTACCTCCTGCCTGCAGCTACCTTTCGCTTCCAAAAGGCCTAGGCTCGCTGCTTGACGCAAGTGTTGGGAGAGGTAACTGGAATCTCCCGGCACACAAGACTAGTGCCACCAAGCTCAATCCAGCGATTTCCCAGTAATTCCTGGGGTAGACTGGTGCTACATACTAAGTTCCATATGTGAGAAGGTAGCTGAACGCCTTGTCCAAAATCATCTTACTGCTGAGAGTTGAGCTCACCCTCAGTCCCTCACAGTTCCACACTGCCTGCAGAGTGAGTTTCCCACGTCTTCACCAGAGACTTTTGCCAGAGGCTTCTGAGACGCAAGTTAACAATGCACACCTGGACGGTATCTCCAGGTGCAGTAGAGTGGTAATCTGGGAACCTCCTTACTCAGAATACTGCTACCTTCACACTGTCATAAGAATGCAGCTAGTTGAGAGCTGGCTTCTAGGCAAGCTTCCCTGTGAGAGCTGAGGACAGGGCAGAACCCTCCCGCATCCTGCCTGACTGTAGACGTACCTGCTAACCTCCTTATGTTAGTGGCTGGGATGGGTTGCGGGAAAAGCATGTGTAAGCATTGGGCCTGAACTCCCGTGTATCTGAGTTGAATACAGCGATTTCCAACATCCTTCTTCAATAGGAGTGTAGCTAGGTTCCAACTCCCATGTCCGAGTGGGTAGCAGACATCTGCCTCCCATGCATACACACTTCTGAGAGTTGAGCTTATGGCCTGTAACCCTACATCCTGCCTGCCGCTACCTTTCGCTTCCAAAAGGCCTAGGCTCGCTGCTTGACGCAAGTGTTGGGAGAGGTAACTGGAATCTCCCGGCACACAAGACGAGTGCCTCCAAGCTCAATCAAGCGATTTCCTAGTAATTCCTGGGGTAGACTGGTGCTACATACTAAGTTAGATACGTGAGTATGTAGTTGAACGCCTTGTCCAAAAACATCTTACTTCTGAGAGTTGAGCTCACCCTCAGTCCCTCACAGTTCCACACTGCCTGCAGAGTGAGTTTCGCACGTCTTCACCAGAGACGTTTGCCAGAGGCTTCTGAGACGCAAGTTAACAATGCAGACCTGGAGGGTATCTCCAGGTCCAGTAGATTGGTAACCTGGGAACCTCCTGTCTCAGAATACTGCTACCTTCACACTGTCATAAGAATGCAGCTAGTTGAGAGCTGGCTTCTAGGCATGCTTCCCTGTGAGAGCTGAGGACAGGGCAGAACCCTCCCGCATCCTGCCTGACTGTAGACGTACCTGCTAACCTCCTTATGTTAGTGGCTGGGATAGGTTGTGGGAAAAGCATCTGTAAGCATTGGGCCTGAACTCCCGTGTATCTGAGTTGAATACAGCGATTTCCAAAGTCCTTCTTCATCAGAGTGTAGCTAGGTTCCCACTCACATGTCCGAGTGGGTAGCACACATCTGCCTCCCATGTATACACACTTCTGAGAGTTGAGCTTATGGCCTGTAAGCCTACCTCCTGCCTGCAGCTACCTTTCGCTTCCAAAAGGCCTAGGCTCGCTGCTTGACGCAAGTGTTGGGAGAGGTAACTGGAATCTCCCGGCACACAAGACGAGTGCCTCCAAGCTCAATCAAGCGATTTCCTAGTAATTCCTGGGGTAGACTGGTGCTACATACTAAGTTCCATACGTGAGTATGTAGTTGAACGCCTTGTCCAAAAATATCTTACTTCTCAGAGTTGAGCTCACCCTCAGTCCCTCACAGTTCCACACTGCCTTCAGAGTGAGTTTCGCACGTCTTCACCAGAGACGTTTGCCAGAGGCTTCTGAGACGCAAGTTAACAATGCAGACCTGGAGGGTATCTCCAGGTCCAGTAGAGTGGTAACCTGGGAACCTCCTGTCTCAGAATCCTGCTACCTTCACCCTGCCATAAGAATGCAGCTAGTTGACAGCTGGCTTCAAGGCCTGCTTCCCTGTGAGAGCTAAGGACAGGGCACAACCCTCCCGCATCCTGCTTGACTGTAGAAGGAGCTGCTAACGTCCTCATGTTAGTGGCAGGGAAACGTTGTGAGAAAAGCATGTGGAATCGTTGTGCCTGAACCCACGTGTATCTGAGTTGAATACAGCGATTTCCAAAGTCCTTCTTCATCAGAGTGTAGCTAGGTTCCCACTCGCATGTCCGAGTGGGTAGCAGACATCTGCCTCCCATGTATACACACTTCTGAGAGTTGAGCTTATGGCCTGTAAGCCTACCTCCTGCCTGCAGCTACCTTTCGCTTCCAAAAGGCCTAGGCTCGCTGCTTCACCGAAGTGTTGGGAGAGGTAACTGGAATCTCCCGGCACACAAGACTAGTGCCTCCAAGCTCAATCCAGCGATTTCCCAGTAATTCCTGGGGTAGACTGGTGCTACATACTAAGTTCCATATGTGAGAAGGTAGCTGAACGCCTTGTCCAAAATCATCTTACTGCTGAGAGTTGAGCTCACCCTCAGTCCCTCACAGTTCCACACTGCCTGCAGAGTGAGTTTCCCACGTCTTCACCAGAGACTTTTGCCAGAGGCTTCTGAGACGCAAGTTAACAATGCACACCTGGACGGTATCTCCAGGTGCAGTAGAGTGGTAATCTGGGAACCTCCTTACTCAGAATACTGCTACCTTCACACTGTCATAAGAATGCAGCTAGTTGAGAGCTGGCTTCTAGGCAAGCTTCCCTGTGAGAGCTGAGGAGAGGGCAGAACCCTCCCGCATCCTGCCTGTCTGTAGACGTACCTGCTAACCTCCTTATGTTAGTGGCTGGGATGGGTTGCGGGAAAAGCATGTGTAAGCATTGGGCCTGAACTCCCGTGTATCTGAGTTGAATACAGCGATTTCCAACATCCTTCTTCAATAGGAGTGTAGCTAGGTTCCAACTCCCATGTCCGAGTGGGTAGCAGACATCTGCCTCCCATGCATACACACTTCTGAGAGTTGAGCTTATGGCCTGTAACCCTACATCCTGCCTGCCGCTACCTTTCGCTTCCAAAAGGCCTAGGCTCGCTGCTTGACGCAAGTGTTGGGAGAGGTAACTGGAATCTCCCGGCACACAAGACGAGTGCCTCCAAGCTCAATCAAGCGATTTCCTAGTAATTCCTGGGGTAGACTGGTGCTACATACTAAGTTCCATACGTGAGTATGTAGTTGAACGCCTTGTCCAAAAACATCTTACTTCTGAGAGTTGAGCTCACCCTCAGTCCCTCACAGTTCCACACTGCCTGCAGAGTGAGTTACGCACGTCTTCACCAGAGACGTTTGCCAGAGGCTTCTGACACGCAAGTTAACAATGCAGACCTGGAGGGTATCTCCAGGTCCAGTAGAGTGGTAACCTGGGAACCTCCTGTCTCAGAATACTGCTACCTTCACACTGTCATAAGAATGCAGCTAGTTGAGAGCTGGCTTCTAGGCATGCTTCCCTGTGAGAGCTGAGGACAGGGCAGAACCCTCCCGCATCCTGCCTGACTGTAGACGTACCTGCTAACCTCCTTATGTTAGTGGCTGGGATAGGTTGTGGGAAAAGCATGTGTAAGCATTGGGCCTGAACTCCCGTGTATCTGAGTTGAATACAGCGATTTCCAAAGTCCTTCTTCATCAGAGTGTAGCTAGGTTCCTACTCACATGTCCGAGTGGGTAGCACACATCTGCCTCCCATGTATACACACTTCTGAGAGTTGAGCTTATGGCCTGTAAGCCTACCTCCTGCCTGCCGCTACCTTTCGCTTCCAAAAGGCCTAGGCTCGCTGCTTGACGCAAGTGTTGGGAGAGGTAACTGGAATCTCCCGGCACACAAGACTAGTGCCACCAAGCTCAATCCAGCGATTTCCCAGTAATTCCTGGGGTAGACTGGTGCTACATACTAAGTTCCATATGTGAGAAGGTAGCTGAAAGCCTTGTCCAAAATCATCTTACTGCTGAGAGTTGAGCTCACCCTCAGTCCCTCACAGTTCCACACTGCCTGCAGAGTGAGTTTCCCACGTCTTCACCAGAGACTTTTGCCAGAGGCTTCTGAGACGCAAGTTAACAATGCACACCTGGACGGTATCTCCAGGTGCAGTAGAGTGGTAATCTGGGAACCTCCTTACTCAGAATACTGCTACCTTCACACTGTCATAAGAATGCAGCTAGTTGAGAGCTGGCTTCTAGGCAAGCTTCCCTGTGAGAGCTGAGGACAGGGCAGAACCCTCCCGCATCCTGCCTGACTGTAGACGTACCTGCTAACCTCCTTATGTTAGTGGCTGGGATGGGTTGCGGGAAAAGCATGTGTAAGCATTGGGCCTGAACTCCCGTGTATCTGAGTTGAATAGAGCGATTTCCAACATCCTTCTTCAATAGGAGTGTAGCTAGGTTCCAACTCCCATGTCCGAGTGGGTAGCAGACATCTGCCTCCCATGCATACACACTTCTGAGAGTTGAGCTTATGGCCTGTAACCCTACATCCTGCCTGCCGCTACCTTTCGCTTCCAAAAGGCCTAGGCTCGCTGCTTGACGCAAGTGTTGGGAGAGGTAACTGGAATCTCCCGGCACACAAGACGAGTGCCTCCAAGCTCAATCAAGCGATTTCCTAGTAATTCCTGGGGTAGACTGGTGCTACATACTAAGTTCCATACGTGAGTATGTAGTTGAACGCCTTGTCCAAAAACATCTTACTTCTCAGAGTTGAGCTCACCCTCAGTCCCTCACAGTTCCACACTGCCTGCAGAGTGAGTTTCGCACGTCTTCACCAGAGACGTTTGCCAGAGGCTTCTGAGACGCAAGTTAACAATGCAGACCTGGAGGGTATCTCCAGGTCCAGTAGAGTGGTAACCTGGGAACCTCCTGTCTCAGAATCCTGCTACCTTCAACCTGCCATAAGAATGCAGCTAGTTGACAGCTGGCTTCAAGGCCTGCTTCCCTGTGAGAGCTAAGGACAGGGCACAACCCTCCCGCATCCTGCTTGACTGTAGAAGGAGCTGCTAACGTCCTCATGTTAGTGGCAGGGAAACGTTGTGAGAAAAGCATGTGGAATCGTTGTGCCTGAACCCACGTGTATCTGAGTTGAATACAGCGATTTCCAAAGTCCTTCTTCATCAGAGTGTAGCTAGGTTCCCACTCGCATGTCCGAGTGGGTAGCAGACATCTGCCTCCCATGTATACACACTTCTGAGAGTTGAGCTTATGGCCTGTAAGCCTACCTCCTGCCTGCAGCTACCTTTCGCTTCAAAAAGGCCTAGGCTCGCTGCTTCACCGAAGTGTTGGGAGAGGTAACTGGAATCTCCCGGCACACAAGACGAGTGCCTCCAAGCTCAATCAAGCGATTTCCTAGTAATTCCTGGGGTAGACTGGTGCTACATACTAAGTTCCATACGTGAGTATGTAGTTGAACGCCTTGTCCAAAAACATCTTACTTCTGAGAGTTGAGCTCACCCTCAGTCCCTCACAGTTCCACACTTCCTGCAGAGTGAGTTTCGCACGTCTTCACCAGAGACGTTTGCCAGAGGCTTCTGAGACGCAAGTTAACAATGCAGACCTGGAGGGTATCTCCAGGTCCAGTAGATTGGTAACCTGGGAACCTCCTGTCTCAGAATACTGCTACCTTCACACTGTCATAAGAATGCAGCTAGTTGAGAGCTGGCTTCTAGGCATGCTTCCCTGTGAGAGCTGAGGACAGGGCAGAACCCTCCCGCATCCTGCCTGACTGTAGACGTACCTGCTAACCTCCTTATGTTAGTGGCTGGGATAGGTTGTGAGAAAAGCATCTGTAAGCATTCGGCCTGAACTCCCGTGTATCTGAGTTGAATACAGCGATTTCCAAAGTCCTTCTTCATCAGAGTGTAGCTAGGTTCCCACTCACATGTCCGAGTGGGTAGCACACATCTGCCTCCCATGTATACACACTTCTGAGAGTTGAGCTTATGGCCTGTAAGCCTACCTCCTGCCTGCAGCTACCTTTCGCTTCCAAAAGGCCTAGGCTCGCTGCTTGACGCAAGTGTTGGGAGAGGTAACTGGAATCTCCCGGCACACAAGACTAGTGCCACCAAGCTCAATCCAGCGATTTCCCAGTAATTCCTGGGGTAGACTGGTGCTACATACTAAGTTCCATATGTGAGAAGGTAGCTGAACGCCTTGTCCAAAATCATCTTACTGCTGAGAGTTGAGCTCACCCTCAGTCCCTCACAGTTCCACACTGCCTGCAGAGTGAGCTTCCCACGTCTTCACCAGAGACGTTTGCCAGAGGCTTCTGAGACGCAAGTTAACAATGCACACCTGGACGGTATCTCCAGGTGCAGTAGAGTGGTAATCTGGGAACGTCCTTACTCAGAATACTGCTACCTTCACACTGTCATAAGAATGCAGCTAGTTGAGAGCTGGCTTCTAGGCATGCTTCCCTGTGAGAGCTGAGGACAGGGCAGAACCCTCCCGCATCCTGCCTGACTGTAGACGTACCTGCTAACCTCCTTATGTTAGTGGCTGGGATAGGTTGTGGGAAAAGCATGTGTAAGCATTGGGCCTGAACTCCCGTGTATCTGAGTTGAATACAGCGATTTCCAAAGTCCTTCTTCATCAGAGTGTAGCTAGGTTCCCACTCACATGTCCGAGTGGGTAGCACACATCTGCCTCCCATGTATACACACTTCTGAGAGTTGAGCTTATGGCCTGTAAGCCTACCTCCTGCCTGCAGCTACCTTTCGCTTCCAAAAGGCCTAGGCTCGCTGCTTGACGCAAGTGTTGGGAGAGGTAACTGGAATCTCCCGGCACACAAGACTAGTGCCACCAAGCTCAATCCAGCGATTTCCCAGTAATTCCTGGGGTAGACTGGTGCTACATACTAAGTTCCATATGTGAGAAGGTAGCTGAACGCCTTGTCCAAAATCATCTTACTGCTGAGAGTTGAGCTCACCCTCAGTCCCTCACAGTTCCACACTGCCTGCAGAGTGAGTTTCCCACGTCTTCACCAGAGACTTTTGCCAGAAGCTTCTGAGACGCAAGTTAACAATGCACACCTGGACGGTATCTCCAGGTGCAGTAGAGTGGTAATCTGGGAACCTCCTTACTCAGAATACTGCTACCTTCACACTGTCATAAGAATGCAGCTAGTTGAGAGCTGGCTTCTAGGCAAGCTTCCCTGTGAGAGCTGAGGACAGGGCAGAACCCTCCCGCATCCTGCCTGACTGTAGACGTACCTGATAACCTCCTTATGTTAGTGGCTGGTATGGGTTGCGGGAAAAGCATGTGTAAGCATTGGGCCTGAACTCCCGTGTATCTGAGTTGAATAGAGCGATTTCCAACATCCTTCTTCAATAGGAGTGTAGCTAGGTTCCAACTCCCATGTCCGAGTGGGTAGCAGACATCTGCCTCCCATGCATACACACTTCTGAGAGTTGAGCTTATGGCCTGTAACCCTACATCCTGCCTGCCGCTACCTTTCGCTTCCAAAAGGCCTAGGCTCGCTGCTTGACGCAAGTGTTGGGAGAGGTAACTGGAATCTCCCGGCACACAAGACGAGTGCCTCCAAGCTCAATCAAGCGATTTCCTAGTAATTCCTGGGGTAGACTGGTGCTACATACTAAGTTCCATACGTGAGTATGTAGTTGAACGCCTTGTCCAAAAACATCTTACTTCTCAGAGTTGAGCTCACCCTCAGTCCCTCAGAGTTCCACACTTCCTGCAGAGTGAGTTTCGCACGTCTTCACCAGAGACGTTTGCCAGAGGCTTCTGACACGCAAGTTAACAATGCAGACCTGGAGGGTATCTCCAGGTCCAGTAGAGTGGTAACCTGGGAACCTCCTGTCTCAGAATACTGCTAACTTCACCCTACCATAAGAATGCAGCTAGTTGACAGCTGGCTTCAAGGCCTGCTTCCCTGTGAGAGCTAAGGACAGGGCACAACCCTCCCGCATCCTGCTTGACTGTAGAAGGAGCTGCTAACGTCCTCATGTTAGTGGCAGGGAAACGTTGTGAGAAAAGCATGTGGAATCGTTGTGCCTGAACCCACGTGTATCTGAGTTGAATACAGCGATTTCCAAAGTCCTTCTTCATCAGAGTGTAGCTAGGTTCCCACTCGCATGTCTGAGTGGGTAGCAGACATCTGCCTCCCATGTATACACACTTCTGAGAGTTGAGCTTATGGCCTGTAAGCCTACCTCCTGCCTGCAGCTACCTTTCGCTTCCAAAAGGCCTAGGCTCGCTGCTTCACCGAAGTGTTGGGAGAGGTAACTGGAATCTCCCGGCACACAAGACTAGTGCCACCAAGCTCAATCCAGCGATTTCCCAGTAATTCCTGGGGTAGACTGGTGCTACATACTAAGTTCCATATGTGAGAAGGTAGCTGAACGCCTTGTCCAAAATCATCTTACTGCTGAGAGTTGAGCTCACCCTCAGTCCCTCACAGTTCCACACTGCCTGCAGAGTGAGTTTCCCACGTCTTCACCAGAGACTTTTGCCAGAGGCTTCTGAGACGCAAGTTAACAATGCACACCTGGACGGTATCTCCAGGTGCAGTAGAGTGGTAATCTGGGAACCTCCTTACTCAGAATACTGCTACCTTCACACTGTCATAAGAATGCAGCTAGTTGAGAGCTGGCTTCTAGGCATGCTTCCCTGTGAGAGCTGAGGACAGGGCAGAACCCTCCCGCATCCTGCCTGACTGTAGACGTACCTGCTAACCTCCTTATGTTAGTGGCTGGGATGGGTTGTGGGAAAAGCATGTGTAAGCATTGGGCCTGAACTCCCGTGTATCTGAGTTGAATACAGCGATTTCCAACATCCTTCTTCAATAGGAGTGTAGCTAGGTTCCAACTCCCATGTCCGAGTGGGTAGCAGACATCTGCCTCCCATGCATACACACTTCTGAGAGTTGAGCTTATGGCCTATAACCCTACATCCTGCCTGCCGCTACCTTTCGCTTCCAAAAGGCCTAGGCTCGCTGCTTGACGCAAGTGTTGGGAGAGGTAACTGGAATCTCCCGGCACACAAGACGAGTGCCTCCAAGCTCAATCAAGCGATTTCCTAGTAATTCCTGGGGTAGACTGGTGCTACATACTAAGTTCCATACGTGAGTAGGTAGTTGAACGCCTTGTCCAAAAACATCTTACTTCTGAGAGTTGAGTTCACCCTCAGTCCCTCACAGTTCCACACTGCCTGCAGAGTGAGTTTCGCACGTCTTCACCAGAGACGTTTGCCAGAGGCTTCTGAGACGCAAGTTAACAATGCAGACCTGGAGGGTATCTCCAGGTCCAGTAGAGTGGTAACCTGGGAACCTCCTGTCTCAGAATACTGCTACCTTCACCCTGCCATAAGAATGCAGCTAGTTGACAGCTGGCTTCAAGGCCTGCTTCCCTGTGAGAGCTAAGGACAGGGCACAACCCTCCCGCATCCTGCTTGACTGTAGAAGGAGCTGCTAACGTCCTCATGTTAGTGGCAGGGAAACGTTGTGAGAAAAGCATGTGGAATCGTTGTGCCTGAACCCACGTGTATCTGAGTTGAATACAGCGATTTCCAAAGTCCTTCTTCATCAGAGTGTAGCTAGGTTCCCACTCGCATGTCCGAGTGGGTAGCAGACATCTGCCTCCCATGTATACACACTTCTGAGAGTTGAGCTTATGGCCTGTAAGCCTACCTCCTGCCTGCAGCTACCTTTCGCTTCCAAAAGGCCTAGGCTCGCTGCTTCACCGAAGTGTTGGGAGAGGTAACTGGAATCTCCCGGCACACAAGACTAGTGCCACCAAGCTCAATCCAGCGATTTCCCAGTAATTCCTGGGGTAGACTGGTGCTACATACTAAGTTCCATATGTGAGAAGGTAGCTGAACGCCTTGTCCAAAATCATCTTACTGCTGAGAGTTGAGCTCACCCTCAGTCCCTCACAGTTCCACACTGCCTGCAGAGTGAGTTTCCCACGTCTTCACCAGAGACTTTTGCCAGAGGCTTCTGAGACGCAAGTTAACAATGCACACCTGGACGGTATCTCCAGGTGCAGTAGAGTGGTAATCTGGGAACCTCCTTACTCAGAATACTGCTACCTTCACACTGTCATAAGAATGCAGCTAGTTGAGAGCTGGCTTCTAGGCATGCTTCCCTGTGAGAGCTGAGGACAGGGCAGAACCCTCCCGCATCCTGCCTGACTGTAGACGTACCTGCTAACCTCCTTATGTTAGTGGCTGGGATAGGTTGTGGGAAAAGCATGTGTAAGCATTGGGCCTGAACTCCCGTGTATCTGAGTTGAATACAGCGATTTCCAAAGTCCTTCTTCATCAGAGTGTAGCTAGGTTCCCACTCACATGTCCGAGTGGGTAGCACACATATGCCTCCCATGTATACACACTTCTGAGAGTTGAGCTTATGGCCTGTAAGCCTACCTCCTGCCTGCAGCTACCTTTCGCTTCCAAAAGGCCTAGGCTCGCTGCTAGACGCAAGTGTTGGGAGAGGTAACTGGAATCTCCCGGCACACAAGACTAGTGCCACCAAGCTCAATCCAGCGATTTCCCAGTAATTCCTGGGGTAGACTGGTGCTACATACTAAGTTCCATATGTGAGAAGGTAGCTGAACGCCTTGTCCAAAATCATCTTACTGCTGAGAGTTGAGCTCACCCTCAGTCCCTCACAGTTCCACACTGCCTGCAGAGTGAGTTTCCCACGTCTTCACCAGAGACTTTTGCCAGAAGCTTCTGAGACGCAAGTTAACAATGCACACCTGGACGGTATCTCCAGGTGCAGTAGAGTGGTAATCTGGGAACCTCCTTACTCAGAATACTGCTACCTTCACACTGTCATAAGAATGCAGCTAGTTGAGAGCTGGCTTCTAGGCAAGCTTCCCTGTGAGAGCTGAGGACAGGGCAGAACCCTCCCGCATCCTGCCTGACTGTAGACGTACCTGCTAACCTCCTTATATTAGTGACTGGTATGGGTTGCGGGAAAAGCATGTGTAAGCATTGGGCCTGAACTCCCGTGTATCTGAGTTGAATAGAGCGATTTCCAACATCCTTCTTCAATAGGAGTGTAGCTAGGTTCCAACTCCCATGTCCGAGTGGGTAGCAGACATCTGCCTCCCATGCATACACACTTCTGAGAGTTGAGCTTATGGCCTGTAACCCTACATCCTGCCTGCCGCTACCTTTCGCTTCCAAAAGGCCTAGGCTCGCTGCTTGACGCAAGTGTTGGGAGAGGTAACTGGAATCTCCCGGCACACAAGACGAGTGCCTCCAAGCTCAATCAAGCGATTTCCTAGTAATTCCTGGGGTAGACTGGTGCTACATACTAAGTTCCATACGTGAGTATGTAGTTGAACGCCTTGTCCAAAAACATCTTACTTCTCAGAGTTGAGCTCACCCTCAGTCCCTCACAGTTCCACACTGCCTGCAGAGTGAGTTTCGCACGTCTTCACCAGAGACGTTTGCCAGAGGCTTCTGAGACGCAAGTTAACAATGCAGACCTGGAGGGTATCTCCAGGTCCAGTAGAGTGGTAACCTGGGAACCTCCTGTCTCAGAATACTGCTACCTTCACCCTGCCATAAGAATGCAGCTAGTTGACAGCTGGCTTCAAGGCCTGCTTCCCTGTGAGAGCTAAGGACAGGGCACAACCCTCCCGCATCCTGCTTGACTGTAGAAGGAGCTGCTAACGTCCTCATGTTAGTGGCAGGGAAACGTTGGGAGAAAAGCATGTGGAATCGTTGTGCCTGAACCCACGTGTATCTGAGTTGAATACAGCGATTTCCAAAGTCCTTCTTCATCAGAGTGTAGCTAGGTTCCCACTCGCATGTCCGAGTGGGTAGCAGACATCTGCCTCCCATGTATACACACTTCTGAGAGTTGAGCTTATGGCCTGTAAGCCTACCTCCTGCCTGCAGCTACCTTTCGCTTCCAAAAGGCCTAGGCTCGCTGCTTCACCGAAGTGTTGGGAGAGGTAACTGGAATCTCCCGGCACACAAGACTAGTGCCACCAAGCTCAATCCAGCGATTTCCCAGTAATTCCTGTGGTAGACTGGTGCTACATACTAAGTTCCATATGTGAGAAGGTAGCTGAACGCCTTGTCCAAAATCATCTTACTGCTGAGAGTTGAGCTCACCCTCAGTCCCTCACAGTTCCACACTGCCTGCAGAGTGAGTTTCCCACGTCTTCACCAGAGACTTTTGCCAGAGGCTTCTGAGACGCAAGTTAACAATGCACACCTGGACGGTATCTCCAGGTGCAGTAGAGTGGTAATCTGGGAACCTCCTTACTCAGAATACTGCTACCTTCACACTGTCATAAGAATGCAGCTAGTTGAGAGCTGGCTTCTAGGCAAGCTTCCCTGTGAGAGCTGAGGACAGGGCAGAACCCTCCCGCATCCTGCCTGACTGTAGACGTACCTGCTAACCTCCTTATGTTAGTGGCTGGGATGGGTTGCGGGAAAAGCATGTGTAAGCATTGGGCCTGAACTCCCGTGTATCTGAGTTGAATACAGCGATTTCCAACATCCTTCTTCAATAGGAGTGTAGCTAGGTTCCAACTCCCATGTCCGAGTGGGTAGCAGACATCTGCCTCCCATGCATACACACTTCTGAGAGTTGAGCTTATGGCCTGTAACCCTACATCCTGCCTGCCGCTACCTTTCGCTTCCAAAAGGCCTAGGCTCGCTGCTTGACGCAAGTGTTGGGAGAGGTAACTGGAATCTCCCGGCACACAAGACGAGTGCCTCCAAGCTCAATCAAGCGATTTCCTAGTAATTCCTGGGGTAGACTGGTGCTACATACTAAGTTCCATACGTGAGTATGTAGTTGAACGCCTTGTCCAAAAACATCTTACTTCTCAGAGTTGAGCTCACCCTCAGTCCCTCAGAGTTCCACACTTCCTGCAGAGTGAGTTTCGCACGTCTTCACCAGAGACGTTTGCCAGAGGCTTCTGACACGCAAGTTAACAATGCAGACCTGGAGGGTATCTCCAGGTCCAGTAGAGTGGTAACCTGGGAACCTCCTGTCTCAGAATACTGCTACCTTCACCCTACCATAAGAATGCAGCTAGTTGACAGCTGGCTTCAAGGCCTGCTTCCCTGTGAGAGCTAAGGACAGGGCACAACCCTCCCGCATCCTGCTTGACTGTAGAAGGAGCTGCTAACGTCCTCATATTAGTGGCAGGGAAACGTTGTGAGAAAAGCATGTGGAATCGTTGTGCCTGAACCCACGTGTATCTGAGTTGAATACAGCGATTTCCAAAGTCCTTCTTCATCAGAGTGTAGCTAGGTTCCCACTCGCATGTCTGAGTGGGTAGCAGACATCTGCCTCCCATGTATACACACTTCTGAGAGTTGAGCTTATGGCCTGTAAGCCTACCTCCTGCCTGCAGCTACCTTTCGCTTCCAAAAGGCCTAGGCTCGCTGCTTCACCGAAGTGTTGGGAGAGGTAACTGGAATCTCCCGGCACACAAGACTAGTGCCACCAAGCTCAATCCAGCGATTTCCCAGTAATTCCTGGGGTAGACTGGTGCTACATACTAAGTTCCATATGTGAGAAGGTAGCTGAACGCCTTGTCCAAAATCATCTTACTGCTGAGAGTTGAGCTCACCCTCAGTCCCTCACAGTTCCACACTGCCTGCAGAGTGAGTTTCCCACGTCTTCACCAGAGACTTTTGCCAGAGGCTTCTGAGACGCAAGTTAACAATGCACACCTGGACGGTATCTCCAGGTGCAGTAGAGTGGTAATCTGGGAACCTCCTTACTCAGAATACTGCTACCTTCACACTGTCATAAGAATGCAGCTAGTTGAGAGCTGGCTTCTAGGCATGCTTCCCTGTGAGAGCTGAGGACAGGGCAGAACCCTCCCGCATCCTGCCTGACTGTAGACGTACCTGCTAACCTCCTTATGTTAGTGGCTGGGATGGGTTGTGGGAAAAGCATGTGTAAGCATTGGGCCTGAACTCCCGTGTATCTGAGTTGAATACAGCGATTTCCAACATCCTTCTTCAATAGGAGTGTAGCTAGGTTCCAACTCCCATGTCCGAGTGGGTAGCAGACATCTGCCTCCCATGCATACACACTTCTGAGAGTTGAGCTTATGGCCTATAACCCTACATCCTGCCTGCCGCTACCTTTCGCTTCCAAAAGGCCTAGGCTCGCTGCTTGACGCAAGTGTTGGGAGAGGTAACTGGAATCTCCCGGCACACAAGACGAGTGCCTCCAAGCTCAATCAAGCGATTTCCTAGTAATTCCTGGGGTAGACTGGTGCTACATACTAAGTTCCATACGTGAGTAGGTAGTTGAACGCCTTGTCCAAAAACATCTTACTTCTCAGAGTTGAGCTCACCCTCAGTCCCTCACAGTTCCACACTGCCTGCAGAGTGAGTTTCGCACGTCTTCACCAGAGACGTTTGCCAGAGGCTTCTGAGACGCAAGTTAACAATGCAGACCTGGAGGGTATCTCCAGGTCCAGTAGAGTGGTAACCTGGGAACCTCCTGTCTCAGAATACTGCTACCTTCACCCTGCCATAAGAATGCAGCTAGTTGACAGCTGGCTTCAAGGCCTGCTTCCCTGTGAGAGCTAAGGACAGGGCACAACCCTCCCGCATCCTGCTTGACTGTAGAAGGAGCTGCTAACGTCCTCATGTTAGTGGCAGGGAAACGTTGTGAGAAAAGCATGTGGAATCGTTGTGCCTGAACCCACGTGTATCTGAGTTGAATACAGCGATTTCCAAAGTCCTTCTTCATCAGAGTGTAGCTAGGTTCCCACTCGCATGTCCGAGTGGGTAGCAGACATCTGCCTCCCATGTATACACACTTCTGAGAGTTGAGCTTATGGCCTGTAAGCCTACCTCCTGCCTGCAGCTACCTTTCGCTTCCAAAAGGCCTAGGCTCGCTGCTTCACCGAAGTGTTGGGAGAGGTAACTGGAATCTCCCGGCACACAAGACTAGTGCCACCAAGCTCAATCCAGCGATTTCCCAGTAATTCCTGGGGTAGACTGGTGCTACATACTAAGTTCCATATGTGAGAAGGTAGCTGAACGCCTTGTCCAAAATCATCTTACTGCTGAGAGTTGAGCTCACCCTCAATCCCTAACAGTTCCACACTGCCTGCAGAGTGAGTTTCCCACGTCTTCACCAGAGACTTTTGCCAGAGGCTTCTGAGACGCAAGTTAACAATGCACACCTGGACGGTATCTCCAGGTGCAGTAGAGTGGTAATCTGGAACCTCCTTACTCAGAATGCTGCTACCTTCACACTGTCATAAGAATGCAGCTAGTTGAGAGCTGGCTTCTAGGCATGCTTCCCTGTGAGAGCTGAGGACAGGGCAGAACCCTCCCGCATCCTGCCTGACTGTAGACGTACCTGCTAACATCCTTATGTTAGTGGCTGGGATAGGTTGTGGGAAAAGCATGTGTAAGCATTGGGCCTGAACTCCCGTGTATCTGAGTTGAATACAGCGATTTCCAAAGTCCTTCTTCATCAGAGTGTAGCTAGGTTCCCACTCACATGTCCGAGTGGGTAGCACACATCTGCCTCCCATGTATACACACTTCTGAGAGTTGAGCTTATGGCCTGTAAGCCTACCTCCTGCCTGCAGCTACCTTTCGCTTCCAAAAGGCCTAGGCTCGCTGCTTGACGCAAGTGTTGGGAGAGGTAACTGGAATCTCCCGGCACACAAGACTAGTGCCACCAAGCTCAATCCAGCGATTTCCCAGTAATTCCTGGGGTAGACTGGTGCTACATACTAAGTTCCATATGTGAGAAGGTAGCTGAACGCCTTGTCCAAAATCATCTTACTGCTGAGAGTTGAGCTCACCCTCAGTCCCTCACAGTTCCACACTGCCTGCAGAGTGAGTTTCCCACGTCTTCACCAGAGACTTTTGCCAGAGGCTTCTGAGACGCAAGTTAACAATGCACACCTGGACGGTATCTCCAGGTGCAGTAGAGTGGTAATCTGGGAACCTCCTTACTCAGAATACTGCTACCTTCACACTGTCATAAGAATGCAGCTAGTTGAGAGCTGGCTTCTAGGCAAGCTTCCCTGTGAGAGCTGAGGACAGGGCAGAACCCTCCCGCATCCTGCCTGACTGTAGACGTACCTGCTAACCTCCTTATGTTAGTGGCTGGGATGGGTTGCGGGAAAAGCATGTGTAAGCATTGGGCCTGAACTCCCGTGTATCTGAGTTGAATAGAGCGATTTCCAACATCCTTCTTCAATAGGAGTGTAGCTAGGTTCCAACTCCCATGTCCGAGTGGGTAGCAGACATCTGCCTCCCATGCATACACACTTCTGAGAGTTGAGCTTATGGCCTGTAACCCTACATCCTGCCTGCCGCTACCTTTCGCTTCCAAAAGGCCTAGGCTCGCTGCTTGACGCAAGTGTTGGGAGAGGTAACTGGAATCTCCCGGCACACAAGACGAGTGCCTCCAAACTCAATCAAGCGATTTCCTAGTAATTCCTGGGGTAGACTGGTGCTACATACTAAGTTCCATACGTGAGTATGTAGATGAACGCCTTGTCCAAAAACATCTTACTTCTGAGAGTTGAGCTCACCCTCAGTCCCTCACAGTTCCACACTGCCTGCAGAGTGAGTTTCGCACGTCTTCACCAGAGACGTTTGCCAGAGGCTTCTGAGACGCAAGTTAACAATGCACACCTGGAGGGTATCTCCAGGTCCAGTAGAGTGGTAACCTGGGAACCTCCTGTCTCAGAATACTGCTACCTTCACACTGTCATAAGAATGCAGCTAGTTGAGAGCTGGCTTCTAGGCATGCTTCCCTGTGAGAGCTGAGGACAGGGCAGAACCCTCCCGCATCCTGCCTGACTGTAGACGTACCTGCTAACCTCCTTATGTTAGTGGCTGGGATAGGTTGTGGGAAAAGCATGTGTAAGCATTGGGCCTGAACTCCCGTGTATCTGAGTTGAATACAGCGATTTCCAAAGTCCTTCTTCATCAGAGTGTAGCTAGGTTCCCACTCACATGTCCGAGTGGGTAGCACACATCTGCCTCCCATGTATACACACTTCTGAGAGTTGAGCTTATGGCCTGTAAGCCTACCTCCTGCCTGCAGCTACCTTTCGCTTCCAAAAGGCCTAGGCTCGCTGCTTGACGCAAGTGTTGGGAGAGGTAACTGGAATCTCCCGGCACACAAGACTAGTGCCACCAAGCTCAATCCAGCGATTTCCCAGTAATTCCTGGGGTAGACTGGTGCTACATACTAAGTTCCATATGTGAGAAGGTAGCTGAACGCCTTGTCCAAAATCATCTTACTGCTGAGAGTTGAGCTCACCCTCAGTCCCTCACAGTTCCACACTGCCTGCAGAGTGAGTTTCCCACGTCTTCACCAGAGACTTTTGCCAGAAGCTTCTGAGACGCAAGTTAACAATGCACACCTGGACGGTATCTCCAGGTGCAGTAGAGTGGTAATCTGGGAACCTCCTTACTCAGAATACTGCTACCTTCACACTGTCATAAGAATGCAGCTAGTTGAGAGCTGGCTTCTAGGCAAGCTTCCCTGTGAGAGCTGAGGACAGGGCAGAACCCTCCCGCATCCTGCCTGACTGTAGACGTACCTGCTAACCTCCTTATGTTAGTGGCTGGGATGGGTTGCGGGAAAAGCATGTGTAAGCATTGGGCCTGAACTCCCGTGTATCTGAGTTGAATAGAGCGATTTCCAACATCCTTCTTCAATAGGAGTGTAGCTAGGTTCCAACTCCCATGTCCGAGTGGGTAGCAGACATCTGCCTCCCATGCATACACACTTCTGAGAGTTGAGCTTATGGCCTGTAACCCTACATCCTGCCTGCCGCTACCTTTCGCTTCCAAAAGGCCTAGGCTCGCTGCTTGACGCAAGTGTTGGGAGAGGTAACTGGAATCTCCCGGCACACAAGACGAGTGCCTCCAAGCTCAATCAAGCGATTTCCTAGTAATTCCTGGGGTAGACTGGTGCTACATACTAAGTTCCATACGTGAGTATGTAGTTGAACGCCTTGTCCAAAAACATCTTACTTCTCAGAGTTGAGCTCACCCTCAGTCCCTCACAGTTCCACACTGCCTGCAGAGTGAGTTTCGCACGTCTTCACCAGAGACGTTTGCCAGAGGCTTCTGAGACGCAAGTTAACAATGCAGACCTGGAGGGTATCTCCAGGTCCAGTAGAGTGGTAACCTGGGAACCTCCTGTCTCAGAATACTGCTACCTTCACCCTGCCATAAGAATGCAGCTAGTTGACAGCTGGCTTCAAGGCCTGCTTCCCTGTGAGAGCTAAGGACAGGGCACAACCCTCCCGCATCCTGCTTGACTGTAGAAGGAGCTGCTAACGTCCTCATGTTAGTGGCAGGGAAACGTTGGGAGAAAAGCATGTGGAATCGTTGTGCCTGAACCCACGTGTATCTGAGTTGAATACAGCGATTTCCAAAGTCCTTCTTCATCAGAGTGTAGCTAGGTTCCCACTCGCATGTCCGAGTGGGTAGCAGACATCTGCCTCCCATGTATACACACTTCTGAGAGTTGAGCTTATGGCCTGTAAGCCTACCTCCTGCCTGCAGCTACCTTTCGCTTCCAAAAGGCCTAGGCTCGCTGCTTCACCGAAGTGTTGGGAGAGGTAACTGGAATCTCCCGGCACACAAGACTAGTGCCACCAAGCTCAATCCAGCGATTTCCCAGTAATTCCTGGGGTAGACTGGTGCTACATACTAAGTTCCATATGTGAGAAGGTAGCTGAACGCCTTGTCCAAAATCATCTTACTGCTGAGAGTTGAGCTCACCCTCAGTCCCTCACAGTTCCACACTGCCTGCAGAGTGAGTTTCCCACGTCTTCACCAGAGACTTTTGCCAGAGGCTTCTGAGACGCAAGTTAACAATGCACACCTGGACGGTATCTCCAGGTGCAGTAGAGTGGTAATCTGGGAACCTCCTTACTCAGAATACTGCTACCTTCACACTGTCATAAGAATGCAGCTAGTTGAGAGCTGGCTTCTAGGCAAGCTTCCCTGTGAGAGCTGAGGACAGGGCAGAACCCTCCCGCATCCTGCCTGACTGTAGACGTACCTGCTAACCTCCTTATGTTAGTGGCTGGGATGGGTTGCGGGAAAAGCATGTGTAAGCATTGGGCCTGAACTCCCGTGTATCTGAGTTGAATACAGCGATTTCCAACATCCTTCTTCAATAGGAGTGTAGCTAGGTTCCAACTCCCATGTCCGAGTGGGTAGCAGACATCTGCCTCCCATGCATACACACTTCTGAGAGTTGAGCTTATGGCCTGTAACCCTACATCCTGCCTGCCGCTACCTTTCGCTTCCAAAAGGCCTAGGCTCGCTGCTTGACGCAAGTGTTGGGAGAGGTAACTGGAATCTCCCGGCACACAAGACGAGTGCCTCCAAGCTCAATCAAGCGATTTCCTAGTAATTCCTGGGGTAGACTGGTGCTACATACTAAGTTCCATACGTGAGTATGTAGTTGAACGCCTTGTCCAAAAACATCTTACTTCTCAGAGTTGAGCTCACCCTCAGTCCCTCAGAGTTCCACACTTCCTGCAGAGTGAGTTTCGCACGTCTTCACCAGAGACGTTTGCCAGAGGCTTCTGACACGCAAGTTAACAATGCAGACCTGGAGGGTATCTCCAGGTCCAGTAGAGTGGTAACCTGGGAACCTCCTGTCTCAGAATACTGCTACCTTCACCCTACCATAAGAATGCAGCTAGTTGACAGCTGGCTTCAAGGCCTGCTTCCCTGTGAGAGCTAAGGACAGGGCACAACCCTCCCGCATCCTGCTTGACTGTAGAAGGAGCTGCTAACGTCCTCATGTTAGTGGCAGGGAAACGTTGTGAGAAAAGCATGTGGAATCGTTGTGCCTGAACCCACGTGTATCTGAGTTGAATACAGCGATTTCCAAAGTCCTTCTTCATCAGAGTGTAGCTAGGTTCCCACTCGCATGTCTGAGTGGGTAGCAGACATCTGCCTCCCATGTATACACACTTCTGAGAGTTGAGCTTATGGCCTGTAAGCCTACCTCCTGCCTGCAGCTACCTTTCGCTTCCAAAAGGCCTAGGCTCGCTGCTTCACCGAAGTGTTGGGAGAGGTAACTGGAATCTCCCGGCACACAAGACTAGTGCCACCAAGCTCAATCCAGCGATTTCCTAGTAATTCCTTGGGTAGACTGGTGCTACATACTAAGTTCCATATGTGAGAAGGTAGCTGAACGCCTTGTCCAAAATCATCTTACTGCTGAGAGTTGAGCTCACCCTCAGTCCCTCACAGTTCCACACTGCCTGCAGAGTGAGTTTCCCACGTCTTCACCAGAGACTTTTGCCAGAGGCTTCTGAGACGCAAGTTAACAATGCACACCTGGACGGTATCTCCAGGTGCAGTAGAGTGGTAATCTGGGAACCTCCTTACTCAGAATACTGCTACCTTCACACTGTCATAAGAATGCAGCTAGTTGAGAGCTGGCTTCTAGGCATGCTTCCCTGTGAGAGCTGAGGACAGGGCAGAACCCTCCCGCATCCTGCCTGACTGTAGACGTACCTGCTAACCTCCTTATGTTAGTGGCTGGGATGGGTTGTGGGAAAAGCATGTGTAAGCATTGGGCCTGAACTCCCGTGTATCTGAGTTGAATACAGCGATTTCCAACATCCTTCTTCAATAGGAGTGTAGCTAGGTTCCAACTCCCATGTCCGAGTGGGTAGCAGACATCTGCCTCCCATGCATACACACTTCTGAGAGTTGAGCTTATGGCCTATAACCCTACATCCTGCCTGCCGCTACCTTTCGCTTCCAAAAGGCCTAGGCTCGCTGCTTGACGCAAGTGTTGGGAGAGGTAACTGGAATCTCCCGGCACACAAGACGAGTGCCTCCAAGCTCAATCAAGCGATTTCCTAGTAATTCCTGGGGTAGACTGGTGCTACATACTAAGTTCCATACGTGAGTAGGTAGTTGAACGCCTTGTCCAAAAACATCTTACTTCTGAGAGTTGAGCTCACCCTCAGTCCCTCACAGTTCCACACTGCCTGCAGAGTGAGTTTCGCACGTCTTCACCAGAGACGTTTGCCAGAGGCTTCTGAGACGCAAGTTAACAATGCAGACCTGGAGGGTATCTCCAGGTCCAGTAGAGTGGTAACCTGGGAACCTCCTGTCTCAGAATCCTGCTACCTTCACCCTGCCATAAGAATGCAGCTAGTTGACAGCTGGCTTCAAGGCCTGCTTCCCTGTGAGAGCTAAGGACAGGGCACAACCCTCCCGCATCCTGCTTGACTGTAGAAGGAGCTGCTAACGTCCTCATGTTAGTGGCAGGGAAACGTTGTGAGAAAAGCATGTGGAATCGTTGTGCCTGAACCCACGTGTATCTGAGTTGAATACAGCGATTTCCAAAGTCCTTCTTCATCAGAGTGTAGCTAGGTTCCCACTCGCATGTCCGAGTGGGTAGCAGACATCTGCCTCCCATGTATACACACTTCTGAGAGTTGAGCTTATGGCCTGTAAGCCTACCTCTTGCCTGCAGCTACCTTTCGCTTCCAAAAGGCCTAGGCTCGCTGCTTCACCGAAGTGTTGGGAGAGGTAACTGGAATCTCCCGGCACACAAGACTAGTGCCTCCAAGCTCAATCCAGCGATTTCCCAGTAATTCCTGGGGTAGACTGGTGCTACATACTAAGTTCCATATGTGAGAAGGTAGCTGAACGCCTTGTCCAAAATCATCTTACTGCTGAGAGTTGAGCTCACCCTCAGTCCCTCACAGTTCCACACTGCCTGCAGAGTGAGTTTCCCACGTCTTCACCAGAGACTTTTGCCAGAAGCTTCTGAGACGCAAGTTAACAATGCACACCTGGACGGTATCTCCAGGTGCAGTAGAGTGGTAATCTGGGAACCTCCTTACTCAGAATACTGCTACCTTCACACTGTCATAAGAATGCAGCTAGTTGAGAGCTGGCTTCTAGGCAAGCTTCCCTGTGAGAGCTGAGGACAGGGCAGAACCCTCCCGCATCCTGCCTGACTGTAGACGTACCTGCTAACCTCCTTATGTTAGTGGCTGGGATGGGTTGCGGGAAAAGCATGTGTAAGCATTGGGCCTGAACTCCCGTGTATCTGAGTTGAATAGAGCGATTTCCAACATCCTTCTTCAATAGGAGTGTAGCTAGGTTCCAACTCCCATGTCCGAGTGGGTAGCAGACATCTGCCTCCCATGCATACACACTTCTGAGAGTTGAGCTTATGGCCTGTAACCCTACATCCTGCCTGCCGCTACCTTTCGCTTCCAAAAGGCCTAGGCTCGCTGCTTGACGCAAGTGTTGGGAGAGGTAACTGGAATCTCCCGGCACACAAGACGAGTGCCTCCAAGCTCAATCAAGCGATTTCCTAGTAATTCCTGGGGTAGACTGGTGCTACATACTAAGTTCCATACGTGAGTATGTAGTTGAACGCCTTGTCCAAAAACATCTTACTTCTGAGAGTTGAGCTCACCCTCAGTCCCTCACAGTTCCACACTGCCTGCAGAGTGAGTTTCGCACGTCTTCACCAGAGACGTTTGCCAGAGGCTTCTGAGACGCAAGTTAACAATGCAGACCTGGAGGGTATCTCCAGGTCCAGTAGAGTGGTAACCTGGGAACCTCCTGTCTCAGAATACTGCTACCTTCACCCTGCCATAAGAATGCAGCTAGTTGACAGCTGGCTTCAAGGCCTGCTTCCCTGTGAGAGCTAAGGACAGGGCACAACCCTCCCGCATCCTGCTTGACTGTAGAAGGAGCTGCTAACGTTCTCATGTTAGTGGCAGGGAAACGTTGTGAGAAAAGCATGTGGAATCGTTGTGCCTGAACCCACGTGTATCTGAGTTGAATACAGCGATTTCCAAAGTCCTTCTTCATCAGAGTGTAGCTAGGTTCCCACTCGCATGTCCGAGTGGGTAGCAGACATCTGCCTCCCATGTATACACACTTCTGAGAGTTGAGCTTATGGCCTGTAAGCCTACCTCCTGCCTGCAGCTACCTTTCGCTTCCAAAAGGCCTAGGCTCGCTGCTTCACCGAAGTGTTGGGAGAGGTAACTGGAATCTCCCGGCACACAAGACTAGTGCCTCCAAGCTCAATCCAGCGATTTCCCAGTAATTCCTGGGGTAGACTGGTGCTACATACTAAGTTCCATATGTGAGAAGGTAGCTGAACGCCTTGTCCAAAATCATCTTACTGCTGAGAGTTGAGCTCACCCTCAGTCCCTCACAGTTCCACACTGCCTGCAGAGTGAGTTTCCCACGTCTTCACCAGAGACTTTTGCCAGAGGCTTCTGAGACGCAAGTTAACAATGCACACCTGGACGGTATCTCCAGGTGCAGTAGAGTGGTAATCTGGGAACCTCCTTACTCAGAATACTGCTACCTTCACACTGTCATAAGAATGCAGCTAGTTGAGAGCTGGCTTCTAGGCAAGCTTCCCTGTGAGAGCTGAGGACAGGGCAGAACCCTCCCGCATCCTGCCTGACTGTAGACGTACCTGCTAACCTCCTTATGTTAGTGGCTGGGATGGGTTGCGGGAAAAGCATGTGTAAGCATTGGGCCTGAACTCCCGTGTATCTGAGTTGAATACAGCGATTTCCAACATCCTTCTTCAATAGGAGTGTAGCTAGGTTCCAACTCCCATGTCCGAGTGGGTAGCAGACATCTGCCTCCCATGCATACACACTTCTGAGAGTTGAGCTTATGGCCTGTAACCCTACATCCTGCCTGCCGCTACCTTTCGCTTCCAAAAGGCCTAGGCTCGCTGCTTGACGCAAGTGTTGGGAGAGGTAACTGGAATCTCCCGGCACACAAGACGAGTGCCTCCAAGCTCAATCAAGCGATTTCCTAGTAATTCCTGGGGTAGACTGGTGCTACATACTAAGTTCCATACGTGAGTATGTAGTTGAACGCCTTGTCCAAAAACATCTTACTTCTGAGAGTTGAGCTCACCCTCAGTCCCTCACAGTTCCACACTGCCTGCAGAGTGAGTTTCGCACGTCTTCACCAGAGACGTTTGCCAGAGGCTTCTGACACGCAAGTTAACAATGCAGACCTGGAGGGTATCTCCAGGTCCAGTAGAGTGGTAACCTGGGAACCTCCTGTCTCAGAATACTGCTACCTTCACACTGTCATAAGAATGCAGCTAGTTGAGAGCTGGCTTCTAGGCATGCTTCCCTGTGAGAGCTGAGGACAGGGCAGAACCCTCCCGCATCCTGCCTGACTGTAGACGTACCTGCTAACCTCCTTATGTTAGTGGCTGGGATAGGTTGTGGGAAAAGCATGTGTAAGCATTGGGCCTGAACTCCCGTGTATCTGAGTTGAATACAGCGATTTCCAAAGTCCTTCTTCATCAGAGTGTAGCTAGGTTCCTACTCACATGTCCGAGTGGGTAGCACACATCTGCCTCCAATGTATACACACTTCTGAGAGTTGAGCTTATGGCCTGTAAGCCTACCTCCTGCCTGCAGCTACCTTTCGCTTCCAAAAGGCCTAGGCTCGCTGCTTGACGCAAGTGTTGGGAGAGGTAACTGGAATCTCCCGGCACACAAGACTAGTGCCACCAAGCTCAATCCAGCGATTTCCCAGTAATTCCTGGGGTAGACTGGTGCTACATACTAAGTTCCATATGTGAGAAGGTAGCTGAACGCCTTGTCCAAAATCATCTTACTGCTGAGAGTTGAGCTCACCCTCAGTCCCTCACAGTTCCACACTGCCTGCAGAGTGAGTTTCCCACGTCTTCACCAGAGACTTTTGCCAGAGGCTTCTGAGACGCAAGTTAACAATGCACACCTGGACGGTATCTCCAGGTGCAGTAGAGTGGTAATCTGGGAACCTCCTTACTCAGAATACTGCTACCTTCACACTGTCATAAGAATGCAGCTAGTTGAGAGCTGGCTTCTAGGCAAGCTTCCCTGTGAGAGCTGAGGAGAGGGCAGAACCCTCCCGCATCCTGCCTGACTGTAGACGTACCTGCTAACCTCCTTATGTTAGTGGCTGGGATGGGTTGCGGGAAAAGCATGTGTAAGCATTGGGCCTGAACTCCCGTGTATCTGAGTTGAATAGAGCGATTTCCAACATCCTTCTTCAATAGGAGTGTAGCTAGGTTCCAACTCCCATGTCCGAGTGGGTAGCAGACATCTGCCTCCCATGCATACACACTTCTGAGAGTTGAGCTTATGGCCTGTAACCCTACATCCTGCCTGCCGCTACCTTTCGCTTCCAAAAGGCCTAGGCTCGCTGCTTGACGCAAGTGTTGGGAGAGGTAACTGGAATCTCCCGGCACACAAGACGAGTGCCTCCAAGCTCAATCAAGCGATTTCCTAGTAATTCCTGGGGTAGACTGGTGCTACATACTAAGTTCCATACGTGAGTATGTAGTTGAACGCCTTGTCCAAAAACATCTTACTTCTCAGAGTTGAGCTCACCCTCAGTCCCTCACAGTTCCACACTGCCTGCAGAGTGAGTTTCGCACGTCTTCACCAGAGACGTTTGCCAGAGGCTTCTGAGACGCAAGTTAACAATGCAGACCTGGAGGGTATCTCCAGGTCCAGTAGAGTGGTAACCTGGGAACCTCCTGTCTCAGAATACTGCTACCTTCACCCTGCCATAAGAATGCAGCTAGTTGACAGCTGGCTTCAAGGCCTGCTTCCCTGTGAGAGCTAAGGACAGGGCACAACCCTCCCGCATCCTGCTTGACTGTAGAAGGAGCTGCTAACGTCCTCATGTTAGTGGCAGGGAAACGTTGTGAGAAAAGCATGTGGAATCGTTGTGCCTGAACCCACGTGTATCTGAGTTGAATACAGCGATTTCCAAAGTCCTTCTTCATCAGAGTGTAGCTAGGTTCCCACTCGCATGTCCGAGTGGGTAGCAGACATCTGCCTCCCATGTATACACACTTCTGAGAGTTGAGCTTATGGCCTGTAAGCCTACCTCCTGCCTGCAGCTACCTTTCGCTTCCAAAACGCCTAGGCTCGCTGCTTCACCGAAGTGTTGGGAGAGGTAACTGGAATCTCCCGGCACACAAGACTAGTGCCACCAAGCTCAATCCAGCGATTTCCCAGTAATTCCTGGGGTAGACTGGTGCTACATACTAAGTTCCATATGTGAGAAGGTAGCTGAACGCCTTGTCCAAAATCATCTTACTGCTGAGAGTTGAGCTCACCCTCAGTCCCTCACAGTTCCACACTGCCTGCAGAGTGAGTT
This sequence comes from Canis aureus, assembly GCF_053574225.1. Taxonomy (NCBI): domain Eukaryota; kingdom Metazoa; phylum Chordata; class Mammalia; order Carnivora; family Canidae; genus Canis; species Canis aureus. Next base: position 762,638 of record NW_027554421.1, on the reverse strand, counting down.
TCCCACGTCTTCACCAGAGACTTTTGCCAGAGGCTTCTGAGACGCAAGTTAACAATGCACACCTGGACGGTATCTCCAGGTGCAGTAGAGTGGTAATCTGGGAACCTCCTTACTCAGAATACTGCTACCTTCACACTGTCATAAGAATGCAGCTAGTTGAGAGCTGGCTTCTAGGCATGCTTCCCTGTGAGAGCTGAGGACAGGGCAGAACCCTCCCGCATCCTGCCTGACTGTAGACGTACCTGCTAACCTCCTTATGTTAGTGGCTGGGATAGGTTGTGGGAAAAGCATGTGTAAGCATTGGGCCTGAACTCCCGTGTATCTGAGTTGAATACAGCGATTTCCAAAGTCATTCTTCATCAGAGTGTAGCTAGGTTCCCACTCGAATGTCCGAGTGGGTAGCACACATCTGCCTCCCATGTATACACACTTCTGAGAGTTGAGCTTATGGCCTGTAAGCCTACCTCCTGCCTGCAGCTACCTTTCGCTTCCAAAAGGCCTAGGCTCGCTGCTTGACGCAAGTGTTGGGAGAGGTAACTGGAATCTCCCGGCACACAAGACTAGTGCCACCAAGCTCAATCCAGCGATTTCCCAGTAATTCCTGGGGTAGACTGGTGCTACATACTAAGTTCCATATGTGAGAAGGTAGCTGAACGCCTTGTCCAAAATCATCTTACTGCTGAGAGTTGAGCTCACCCTCAGTCCCTCACAGTTCCACACTGCCTGCAGAGTGAGCTTCCCACGTCTTCACCAGAGACTTTTGCCAGAGGCTTCTGAGACGCAAGTTAACAATGCACACCTGGACGGTATCTCCAGGTGCAGTAGAGTGGTAATCTGGGAACCTCCTTACTCAGAATACTGCTACCTTCACACTGTCATAAGAATGCAGCTAGTTGAGAGCTGGCTTCTAGGCATGCTTCCCTGTGAGAGCTGAGGACAGGGCAGAACCCTCCCGCATCCTGCCTGACTGTAGACGTACCTGCTAACCTCCTTATGTTAGTGGCTGGGATAGGTTGTGGGAAAAGCATGTGTAAGCATTGGGCCTGAACTCCCGTGTATCTGAGTTGAATACAGCGATTTCCAAAGTCCTTCTTCATCAGAGTGTAGCTAGGTTCCCACTCACATGTCCGAGTGGGTAGCACACATCTGCCTCCCATGTATACACACTTCTGAGAGTTGAGCTTATGGCCTGTAAGCCTACCTCCTGCCTGCAGCTACCTTTCGCTTCCAAAAGGCCTAGGCTCGCTGCTTGACGCAAGTGTTGGGAGAGGTAACTGGAATCTCCCGGCACACAAGACTAGTGCCACCAAGCTCAATCCAGCGATTTCCCAGTAATTCCTGGGGTAGACTGGTGCTACATACTAAGTTCCATATGTGAGAAGGTAGCTGAACGCCTTGTCCAAAATCATCTTACTGCTGAGAGTTGAGCTCACCCTCAGTCCCTCACAGTTCCACACTGCCTGCAGAGTGAGTTTCCCACGTCTTCACCAGAGACTTTTGCCAGAGGCTTCTGAGACGCAAGTTAACAATGCACACCTGGACGGTATCTCCAGGTGCAGTAGAGTGGTAATCTGGGAACCTCCTTACTCAGAATACTGCTACCTTCACACTGTCATAAGAATGCAGCTAGTTGAGAGCTGGCTTCTAGGCATGCTTCCCTGTGAGAGCTGAGGACAGGGCAGAACCCTCCCACATCCTGCCTGACTGTAGACGTACCTGCTAACCTCCTTATGTTAGTGGCTGGGATAGGTTGTGGGAAAAGCATGTGTAAGCATTGGGCCTGAACTCCCGTGTATCTGAGTTGAATACAGCGATTTCCAAAGTCCTTCTTCATCAGAGTGTAGCTAGGTTCCCACTCACATGTCCGAGTGGGTAGCACACATCTGCCTCCCATGTATACACACTTCTGAGAGTTGAGCTTATGGCCTGTAAGCCTACCTCCTGCCTGCAGCTACCTTTCGCTTCCAAAAGGCCTAGGCTCGCTGCTTGACGCAAGTGTTGGGAGAGGTAACTGGAATCTCCCGGCACACAAGACTAGTGCCACCAAGCTCAATCCAGCGATTTCCCAGTAATTCCTGGGGTAGACTGGTGCTACATACTAAGTTCCATATGTGAGAAGGTAGCTGAACGCCTTGTCCAAAATCATCTTACTGCTGAGAGTTGAGCTCACCCTCAGTCCCTCACAGTTCCACACTGCCTGCAGAGTGAGTTTCCCACGTCTTCACCAGAGACTTTTGCCAGAGGCTTCTGAGACGCAAGTTAACAATGCACACCTGGACGGTATCTCCAGGTGCAGTAGAGTGGTAATCTGGGAACCTCCTTACTCAGAATACTGCTACCTTCACACTGTCATAAGAATGCAGCTAGTTGAGAGCTGGCTTCTAGGCAAGCTTCCCTGTGAGAGCTGAGGACAGGGCAGAACCCTCCCGCATCCTGCCTGACTGTAGACGTACCTGCTAACCTCCTTATGTTAGTGGCTGGGATGGGTTGCGGGAAAAGCATGTGTAAGCATTGGGCCTGAACTCCCGTGTATCTGAGTTGAATAGAGCGATTTCCAACATCCTTCTTCAATAGGAGTGTAGCTAGGTTCCAACTCCCATGTCCGAGTGGGTAGCAGACATCTGCCTCCCATGCATACACACTTCTGAGAGTTGAGCTTATGGCCTGTAACCCTACATCCTGCCTGCCGCTACGTTTCGCTTCCAAAAGGCCTAGGCTCGCTGCTTGACGCAAGTGTTGGGAGAGGTAACTGGAATCTCCCGGCACACAAGACGAGTGCCTCCAAGCTCAATCAAGCGATTTCCTAGTAATTCCTGGGGTAGACTGGTGCTACATACTAAGTTAGATACGTGAGTATGTAGTTGAACGCCTTGTCCAAAAACATCTTACTTCTGAGAGTTGAGCTCACCCTCAGTCCCTCACAGTTCCACACTGCCTGCAGAGTGAGTTTCGCACGTCTTCACCAGAGACGTTTGCCAGAGGCTTCTGAGACGCAAGTTAACAATGCAGACCTGGAGGGTATCTCCAGGTCCAGTAGATTGGTAACCTGGGAACCTCCTGTCTCAGAATACTGCTACCTTCACACTGTCATAAGAATGCAGCTAGTTGAGAGCTGGCTTCTAGGCATGCTTCCCTGTGAGAGCTGAGGACAGGGCAGAACCCTCCCGCATCCTGCCTGACTGTAGAAGTACCTGCTAACCTCCTTATGTTAGTGGCTGGCATAGGTTGTGGGAAAAGCATCTGTAAGCATTGGGCCTGAACTCCCGTGTATCTGAGTTGAATACAGCGATTTCCAAAGTCCTTCTTCATCAGAGTGTAGCTAGGTTCCCACTCACATGTCCGAGTGGGTAGCACACATCTGCCTCCCATGTATACACACTTCTGAGAGTTGAGCTTATGGCCTGTAAGCCTACCTCTTGCCTGCAGCTACCTTTCGCTTCCAAAAGGCCTAGGCTCGCTGCTTGACGCAAGTGTTGGGAGAGGTAACTGGAATCTCCCGGCACACAAGACTAGTGCCACCAAGCTCAATCCAGCGATTTCCCAGTAATTCCTGGGGTAGACTGGTGCTACATACTAAGTTCCATATGTGAGAAGGTAGCTGAACGCCTTGTCCAAAATCATCTTACTGCTGAGAGTTGAGCTCACCCTCAGTCCCTCACAGTTCCACACTGCCTGCAGAGTGAGCTTCCCACGTCTTCACCAGAGACTTTTGCCAGAGGCTTCTGAGACGCAAGTTAACAATGCACACCTGGACGGTATCTCCAGGTGCAGTAGAGTGGTAATCTGGGAACCTCCTTACTCAGAATACTGCTACCTTCACACTGTCATAAGAATGCAGCTAGTTGAGAGCTGGCTTCTAGGCATGCTTCCCTGTGAGAGCTGAGGACAGGGCAGAACCCTCCCGCATCCTGCCTGACTGTAGACGTACCTGCTAACCTCCTTATGTTAGTGGCTGGGATAGGTTGTGGGAAAAGCATGTGTAAGCATTGGGCCTGAACTCCCGTGTATCTGAGTTGAATACAGCGATTTCCAAAGTCCTTCTTCATCAGAGTGTAGCTAGGTTCCCACTCACATGTCCGAGTGGGTAGCACACATCTGCCTCCCATGTATACACACTTCTGAGAGTTGAGCTTATGGCCTGTAAGCCTACCTCCTGCCTGCAGCTACCTTTCGCTTCCAAAAGGCCTAGGCTCGCTGCTTGACGCAAGTGTTGGGAGAGGTAACTGGAATCTCCCGGCACACAAGACTAGTGCCACCAAGCTCAATCCAGCGATTTCCCAGTAATTCCTGGGGTAGACTGGTGCTACATACTAAGTTCCATATGTGAGAAGGTAGCTGAACGCCTTGTCCAAAATCATCTTACTGCTGAGAGTTGAGCTCACCCTCAGTCCCTCACAGTTCCACACTGCCTGCAGAGTGAGTTTCCCACGTCTTCACCAGAGACTTTTGCCAGAGGCTTCTGAGACGCAAGTTAACAATGCACACCTGGACGGTATCTCCAGGTGCAGTAGAGTGGTAATCTGGGAACCTCCTTACTCAGAATACTGCTACCTTCACACTGTCATAAGAATGCAGCTAGTTGAGAGCTGGCTTCTAGGCATGCTTCCCTGTGAGAGCTGAGGACAGGGCAGAACCCTCCCACATCCTGCCTGACTGTAGACGTACCTGCTAACCTCCTTATGTTAGTGGCTGGGATAGGTTGTGGGAAAAGCATGTGTAAGCATTGGGCCTGAACTCCCGTGTATCTGAGTTGAATACAGCGATTTCCAAAGTCCTTCTTCATCAGAGTGTAGCTAGGTTCCCACTCACATGTCCGAGTGGGTAGCACACATCTGCCTCCCATGTATACACACTTCTGAGAGTTGAGCTTATGGCCTGTAAGCCTACCTCCTGCCTGCAGCTACCTTTCGCTTCCAAAAGGCCTAGGCTCGCTGCTTGACGCAAGTGTTGGGAGAGGTAACTGGAATCTCCCGGCACACAAGACTAGTGCCACCAAGCTCAATCCAGCGATTTCCCAGTAATTCCTGGGGTAGACTGGTGCTACATACTAAGTTCCATATGTGAGAAGGTAGCTGAACGCCTTGTCCAAAATCATCTTACTGCTGAGAGTTGAGCTCACCCTCAGTCCCTCACAGTTCCACACTGCCTGCAGAGTGAGTTTCCCACGTCTTCACCAGAGACTTTTGCCAGAGGCTTCTGAGACGCAAGTTAACAATGCACACCTGGACGGTATCTCCAGGTGCAGTAGAGTGGTAATCTGGGAACCTCCTTACTCAGAATACTGCTACCTTCACACTGTCATAAGAATGCAGCTAGTTGAGAGCTGGCTTCTAGGCAAGCTTCCCTGTGAGAGCTGAGGACAGGGCAGAACCCTCCCGCATCCTGCCTGACTGTAGACGTACCTGCTAACCTCCTTATGTTAGTGGCTGGGATGGGTTGCGGGAAAAGCATGTGTAAGCATTGGGCCTGAACTCCCGTGTATCTGAGTTGAATAGAGCGATTTCCAACATCCTTCTTCAATAGGAGTGTAGCTAGGTTCCAACTCCCATGTCCGAGTGGGTAGCAGACATCTGCCTCCCATGCATACACACTTCTGAGAGTTGAGCTTATGGCCTGTAACCCTACATCCTGCCTGCCGCTACGTTTCGCTTCCAAAAGGCCTAGGCTCGCTGCTTGACGCAAGTGTTGGGAGAGGTAACTGGAATCTCCCGGCACACAAGACGAGTGCCTCCAAGCTCAATCAAGCGATTTCCTAGTAATTCCTGGGGTAGACTGGTGCTACATACTAAGTTAGATACGTGAGTATGTAGTTGAACGCCTTGTCCAAAAACATCTTACTTCTGAGAGTTGAGCTCACCCTCAGTCCCTCACAGTTCCACACTGCCTGCAGAGTGAGTTTCGCACGTCTTCACCAGAGACGTTTGCCAGAGGCTTCTGAGACGCAAGTTAACAATGCAGACCTGGAGGGTATCTCCAGGTCCAGTAGAGTGGTAACCTGGGAACCTCCTGTCTCAGAATACTGCTACCTTCACACTGTCATAAGAATGCAGCTAGTTGAGAGCTGGCTTCTAGGCATGCTTCCCTGTGAGAGCTGAGGACAGGGCAGAACCCTCCCGCATCCTGCCTGACTGTAGACGTACCTGCTAACCTCCTTATGTTAGTGGCTGGGATAGGTTGTGGGAAAAGCATGTGTAAGCATTGGGCCTGAACTCCCGTGTATCTGAGTTGAATACAGCGATTTCCAAAGTCCTTCTTCATCAGAGTGTAGCTAGGTTCCCACTCACATGTCCGAGTGGGTAGCACACATCTGCCTCCCATGTATACACACTTCTGAGAGTTGAGCTTATGGCCTGTAAGCCTACCTCCTGCCTGCAGCTACCTTTCGCTTCCAAAAGGCCTAGGCTCGCTGCTTGACGCAAGTGTTGGGAGAGGTAACTGGAATCTCCCGGCACACAAGACTAGTGCCACCAAGCTCAATCCAGCGATTTCCCAGTAATTCCTGGGGTAGACTGGTGCTACATACTAAGTTCCATATGTGAGAAGGTAGCTGAACGCCTTGTCCAAAATCATCTTACTGCTGAGAGTTGAGCTCACCCTCAGTCCCTCACAGTTCCACACTGCCTGCAGAGTGAGTTTCCCACGTCTTCACCAGAGACTTTTGCCAGAAGCTTCTGAGACGCAAGTTAACAATGCACACCTGGACGGTATCTCCAGGTGCAGTAGAGTGGTAATCTGGGAACCTCCTTACTCAGAATACTGCTACCTTCACACTGTCATAAGAATGCAGCTAGTTGAGAGCTGGCTTCTAGGCAAGCTTCCCTGTGAGAGCTGAGGACAGGGCAGAACCCTCCCGCATCCTGCCTGACTGTAGACGTACCTGCTAACCTCCTTATGTTAGTGGCTGGGATGGGTTGCGGGAAAAGCATGTGTAAGCATTGGGCCTGAACTCCCGTGTATCTGAGTTGAATACAGCCATTTCCAACATCCTTCTTCAATAGGAGTGTAGCTAGGTTCCAACTCCCATGTCCGAGTGGGTAGCAGACATCTGCCTCCCATGCATACACACTTCTGAGAGTTGAGCTTATGGCCTGTAACCCTACATCCTGCCTGCCGCTACCTTTCGCTTCCAAAAGGCCTAGGCTCGCTGCTTGACGCAAGTGTTGGGAGAGGTAACTGGAATCTCCCGGCACACAAGACGAGTGCCTCCAAGCTCAATCAAGCGATTTCCTAGTAATTCCTGGGGTAGACTGGTGCTACATACTAAGTTCCATACGTGAGTATGTAGTTGAACGCCTTGTCCAAAAACATCTTACTTCTCAGAGTTGAGCTCACCCTCAGTCCCTCAGAGTTCCACACTGCCTGCAGAGTGAGTTTCGCACGTCTTCACCAGAGACGTTTGCCAGAGGCTTCTGAGACGCAAGTTAACAATGCAGACCTGGAGGGTATCTCCAGGTCCAGTAGAGTGGTAACCTGGGAACCTCCTGTCTCAGAATCCTGCTACCTTCACCCTGCCATAAGAATGCAGCTAGTTGACAGCTGGCTTCAAGGCCTGCTTCCCTGTGAGAGCTAAGGACAGGGCACAACCCTCCCGCATCCTGCTTGACTGTAGAAGGAGCTGCTAACGTCCTCATGTTAGTGGCAGGGAAACGTTGGGAGAAAAGCATGTGGAATCGTTGTGCCTGAACCCACGTGTATCTGAGTTGAATACAGCGATTTCCAAAGTCCTTCTTCATCAGAGTGTAGCTAGGTTCCCACTCGCATGTCCGAGTGGGTAGCAGACATCTGCCTCCCATGTATACACACTTCTGAGAGTTGAGCTTATGGCCTGTAAGCCTACCTCCTGCCTGCAGCTACCTTTCGCTTCCAAAAGGCCTAGGCTCGCTGCTTGACGCAAGTGTTGGGAGAGGTAACTGGAATCTCCCGGCACACAAGACTAGTGCCACCAAGCTCAATCCAGCGATTTCCCAGTAATTCCTGGGGTAGACTGGTGCTACATACTAAGTTCCATATGTGAGAAGGTAGCTGAACGCCTTGTCCAAAATCATCTTACTGCTGAGAGTTGAGCTCACCCTCAGTCCCTCACAGTTCCACACTGCCTGCAGAGTGAGTTTCCCACGTCTTCACCAGAGACTTTTGCCAGAGGCTTCTGAGACGCAAGTTAACAATGCACACCTGGACGGTATCTCCAGGTGCAGTAGAGTGGTAATCTGGGAACCTCCTTACTCAGAATACTGCTACCTTCACACTGTCATAAGAATGCAGCTAGTTGAGAGCTGGCTTCTAGGCATGCTTCCCTGTGAGAGCTGAGGACAGGGCAGAACCCTCCCGCATCCTGCCTGACTGTAGACGTACCTGCTAACCTCCTTATGTTAGTGGCTGGGATAGGTTGTGGGAAAAGCATGTGTAAGCATTGGGCCTGAACTCCCGTGTATCTGAGTTGAATACAGCGATTTCCAAAGTCCTTCTTCATCAGAGTGTAGCTAGTTTCCCACTCACATGTCCGAGTGGGTAGCACACATCTGCCTCCCATGTATACACACTTCTGAGAGTTGAGCTTATGGCCTGTAAGCCTACCTCCTGCCTGCAGCTACCTTTCGCTTCCAAAAGGCCTAGGCTCGCTGCTTGACGCAAGTGTTGGGAGAGGTAACTGGAATCTCCCGGCACACAAGACTAGTGCCACCAAGCTCAATCCAGCGATTTCCCAGTAATTCCTGGGGTAGACTGGTGCTACATACTAAGTTCCATATGTGAGAAGGTAGCTGAACGCCTTGTCCAAAATCATCTTACTGCTGAGAGTTGAGCTCACCCTCAGTCCCTCACAGTTCCACACTGCCTGCAGAGTGAGTTTCCCACGTCTTCACCAGAGACTTTTGCCAGAGGCTTCTGAGACGCAAGTTAACAATGCACACCTGGACGGTATCTCCAGGTGCAGTAGAGTGGTAATCTGGGAACCTCCTTACTCAGAATACTGCTACCTTCACACTGTCATAAGAATGCAGCTAGTTGAGAGCTGGCTTCTAGGCAAGCTTCCCTGTGAGAGCTGAGGACAGGGCAGAACCCTCCCGCATCCTGCCTGACTGTAGACGTACCTGCTAACCTCCTTATGTTAGTGGCTGGGATGGGTTGCGGGAAAAGCATGTGTAAGCATTGGGCCTGAACTCCCGTGTATCTGAGTTGAATAGAGCGATTTCCAACATCCTTCTTCAATAGGAGTGTAGCTAGGTTCCAACTCCCATGTCCGAGTGGGTAGCAGACATCTGCCTCCCATGCATACACACTTCTGAGAGTTGAGCTTATGGCCTGTAACCCTACATCCTGCCTGCCGCTACCTTTCGCTTCCAAAAGGCCTAGGCTCGCTGCTTGACGCAAGTGTTGGGAGAGGTAACTGGAATCTCCCGGCACACAAGACGAGTGCCTCCAAGCTCAATCAAGCGATTTCCTAGTAATTCCTGGGGTAGACTGGTGCTACATACTAAGTTCCATACGTGAGTATGTAGATGAACGCCTTGTCCAAAAACATCTTACTTCTGAGAGTTGAGCTCACCCTCAGTCCCTCACAGTTCCACACTGCCTGCAGAGTGAGTTTCGCACGTCTTCACCAGAGACGTTTGCCAGAGGCTTCTGAGACGCAAGTTAACAATGCAGACCTGGAGGGTATCTCCAGGTCCAGTAGAGTGGTAACCTGGGAACCTCCTGTCTCAGAATACTGCTACCTTCACACTGTCATAAGAATGCAGCTAGTTGAGAGCTGGCTTCTAGGCATGCTTCCCTGTGAGAGCTGAGGACAGGGCAGAACCCTCCCGCATCCTGCCTGACTGTAGACGTACCTGCTAACCTCCTTATGTTAGTGGCTGGGATAGGTTGTGGGAAAAGCATGTGTAAGCATTGGGCCTGAACTCCCGTGTATCTGAGTTGAATACAGCGATTTCCAAAGTCCTTCTTCATCAGAGTGTAGCTAGGTTCCCACTCACATGTCCGAGTGGGTAGCACACATCTGCCTCCCATGTATACACACTTCTGAGAGTTGAGCTTATGGCCTGTAAGCCTACCTCCTGCCTGCAGCTACCTTTCGCTTCCAAAAGGCCTAGGCTCGCTGCTTGACGCAAGTGTTGGGAGAGGTAACTGGAATCTCCCGGCACACAAGACTAGTGCCACCAAGCTCAATCCAGCGATTTCCCAGTAATTCCTGGGGTAGACTGGTGCTACATACTAAGTTCCATATGTGAGAAGGTAGCTGAACGCCTTGTCCAAAATCATCTTACTGCTGAGAGTTGAGCTCACCCTCAGTCCCTCACAGTTCCACACTGCCTGCAGAGTGAGTTTCCCACGTCTTCACCAGAGACTTTTGCCAGAAGCTTCTGAGACGCAAGTTAACAATGCACACCTGGACGGTATCTCCAGGTGCAGTAGAGTGGTAATCTGGGAACCTCCTTACTCAGAATACTGCTACCTTCACACTGTCATAAGAATGCAGCTAGTTGAGAGCTGGCTTCTAGGCAAGCTTCCCTGTGAGAGCTGAGGACAGGGCAGAACCCTCCCGCATCCTGCCTGACTGTAGACGTACCTGCTAACCTCCTTATGTTAGTGGCTGGGATGGGTTGCGGGAAAAGCATGTGTAAGCATTGGGCCTGAACTCCCGTGTATCTGAGTTGAATAGAGCGATTTCCAACATCCTTCTTCAATAGGAGTGTAGCTAGGTTCCAACTCCCATGTCCGAGTGGGTAGCAGACATCTGCCTCCCATGCATACACACTTCTGAGAGTTGAGCTTATGGCCTGTAACCCTACATCCTGCCTGCCGCTACCTTTCGCTTCCAAAAGGCCTAGGCTCGCTGCTTGACGCAAGTGTTGGGAGAGGTAACTGGAATCTCCCGGCACACAAGACGAGTGCCTCCAAGCTCAATCAAGCGATTTCCTAGTAATTCCTGGGGTAGACTGGTGCTACATACTAAGTTCCATACGTGAGTATGTAGTTGAACGCCTTGTCCAAAAACATCTTACTTCTCAGAGTTGAGCTCACCCTCAGTCCCTCACAGTTCCACACTGCCTGCAGAGTGAGTTTCGCACGTCTTCACCAGAGACGTTTGCCAGAGGCTTCTGAGACGCAAGTTAACAATGCAGACCTGGAGGGTATCTCCAGGTCCAGTAGAGTGGTAACCTGGGAACCTCCTGTCTCAGAATACTGCTACCTTCACCCTGCCATAAGAATGCAGCTCATTGACAGCTGGCTTCAAGGCCTGCTTCCCTGTGAGAGCTAAGGACAGGGCACAACCCTCCCGCATCCTGCTTGACTGTAGAAGGAGCTGCTAACGTCCTCATGTTAGTGGCAGGGAAACGTTGGGAGAAAAGCATGTGGAATCGTTGTGCCTGAACCCACGTGTATCTGAGTTGAATACAGCGATTTCCAAAGTCCTTCTTCATCAGAGTGTAGCTAGGTTCCCACTCGCATGTCCGAGTGGGTAGCAGACATCTGCCTCCCATGTATACACACTTCTGAGAGTTGAGCTTATGGCCTGTAAGCCTACCTCCTGCCTGCAGCTACCTTTCGCTTCCAAAAGGCCTAGGCTCGCTGCTTCACCAAAGTGTTGGGAGAGGTAACTGGAATCTCCCGGCACACAAGACTAGTGCCACCAAGCTCAATCCAGCGATTTCCCAGTAATTCCTGGGGTAGACTGGTGCTACATACTAAGTTCCATATGTGAGAAGGTAGCTGAACGCCTTGTCCAAAATCATCTTACTGCTGAGAGTTGAGCTCACCCTCAGTCCCTCACAGTTCCACACTGCCTGCAGAGTGAGCTTCCCACGTCTTCACCAGAGACGTTTGCCAGAGGCTTCTGAGACGCAAGTTAACAATGCACACCTGGACGGTATCTCCAGGTGCAGTAGAGTGGTAATCTGGGAACCTCCTTACTCAGAATACTGCTACCTTCACACTGTCATAACAATGCAGCTAGTTGAGAGCTGGCTTCTAGGCATGCTTCCCTGTGAGAGCTGAGGACAGGGCAGAACCCTCCCGCATCCTGCCTGACTGTAGACGTACCTGCTAACCTCCTTATGTTAGTGGCTGGGATAGGTTGTGGGAAAAGCATGTGTAAGCATTGGGCCTGAACTCCCGTGTATCTGAGTTGAATACAGCGATTTCCAAAGTCCTTCTTCATCAGAGTGTAGCTAGGTTCCCACTCACATGTCCGAGTGGGTAGCACACATCTGCCTCCCATGTATACACACTTCTGAGAGTTGAGCTTATGGCCTGTAAGCCTACCTCCTGCCTGCAGCTACCTTTCGCTTCCAAAAGGCCTAGGCTCGCTGCTTGACGCAAGTGTTGGGAGAGGTAACTGGAATCTCCCGGCACACAAGACTAGTGCCACCAAGCTCAATCCAGCGATTTCCCAGTAATTCCTGGGGTAGACTGGTGCTACATACTAAGTTCCATATGTGAGAAGGTAGCTGAACGCCTTGTCCAAAATCATCTTACTGCTGAGAGTTGAGCTCACCCTCAGTCCCTCACAGTTCCACACTGCCTGCAGAGTGAGTTTCCCACGTCTTCACCAGAGACTTTTGCCAGAGGCTTCTGAGACGCAAGTTAACAATGCACACCTGGACGGTATCTCCAGGTGCAGTAGAGTGGTAATCTGGGAACCTCCTTACTCAGAATACTGCTACCTTCACACTGTCATAAGAATGCAGCTAGTTGAGAGCTGGCTTCTAGGCAAGCTTCCCTGTGAGAGCTGAGGACAGGGCAGAACCCTCCCGCATCCTGCCTGACTGTAGACGTACCTGCTAACCTCCTTATGTTAGTGGCTGGGATGGGTTGCGGGAAAAGCATGTGTAAGCATTGGGCCTGAACTCCCGTGTATCTGAGTTGAATAGAGCGATTTCCAACATCCTTCTTCAATAGGAGTGTAGCTAGGTTCCAACTCCCATGTCCGAGTGGGTAGCAGACATCTGCCTCCCATGCATACACACTTCTGAGAGTTGAGCTTATGGCCTGTAACCCTACATCCTGCCTGCCGCTACCTTTCGCTTCCAAAAGGCCTAGGCTCGCTGCTTGACGCAAGTGTTGGGAGAGGTAACTGGAATCTCCCGGCACACAAGACGAGTGCCTCCAAGCTCAATCAAGCGATTTCCTAGTAATTCCTGGGGTAGACTGGTGCTACATACTAAGTTAGATACGTGAGTAAGTAGTTGAACGCCTTGTCCAAAAACATCTTACTTCTGAGAGTTGAGCTCACCCTCAGTCCCTCACAGTTCCACACTGCCTGCAGAGTGAGTTTCGCACGTCTTCACCAGAGACGTTTGCCAGAGGCTTCTGAGACGCAAGTTAACAATGCAGACCTGGAGGGTATCTCCAGGTCCAGTAGATTGGTAACCTGGGAACCTCCTGTCTCAGAATACTGCTACCTTCACACTGTCATAAGAATGCAGCTAGTTGAGAGCTGGCTTCTAGGCATGCTTCCCTGTGAGAGCTGAGGACAGGGCAGAACCCTCCCGCATCCTGCCTGACTGTAGACGTACCTGCTAACCTCCTTATGTTAGTGGCTGGGATAGGTTGTGGGAAAAGCATGTGTAAGCATTGGGCCTGAACTCCCGTGTATCTGAGTTGAATACAGCGATTTCCAAAGTCCTTCTTCATCAGAGTGTAGCTAGGTTCCCACTCACATGTCCGAGTGGGTAGCACACATCTGCCTCCCATGTATACACACTTCTGAGAGTTGAGCTTATGGCCTGTAAGCCTACCTCTTGCCTGCAGCTAACTTTCGCTTCCAAAAGGCCTAGGCTCGCTGCTTGACGCAAGTGTTGGGAGAGGTAACTGGAATCTCCCGGCACACAAGACTAGTGCCACCAAGCTCAATCCAGCGATTTCCCAGTAATTCCTGGGGTAGACTGGTGCTACATACTAAGTTCCATATGTGAGAAGGTAGCTGAACGCCTTGTCCAAAATCATCTTACTGCTGAGAGTTGAGCTCACCCTCAGTCCCTCACAGTTCCACACTGCCTGCAGAGTGAGCTTCCCACGTCTTCACCAGAGACGTTTGCCAGAGGCTTCTGAGACGCAAGTTAACAATGCACACCTGGACGGTATCTCCAGGTGCAGTAGAGTGGTAATCTGGGAACCTCCTTACTCAGAATACTGCTACCTTCACACTGTCATAAGAATGCAGCTAGTTGAGAGCTGGCTTCTAGGCATGCTTCCCTATGAGAGCTGAGGACAGGGCAGAACCCTCCCGCATCCTGCCTGACTGTAGACGTACCTGCTAACCTCCTTATGTTAGTGGCTGGGATAGGTTGTGGGAAAAGCATGTGTAAGCATTGGGCCTGAACTCCCGTGTGTCTGAGTTGAATACAGCGATTTCCAAAGTCCTTCTTCATCAGAGTGTAGCTAGGTTCCCACTCACATGTCCGAGTGGGTAGCACACATCTGCCTCCCATGTATACACACTTCTGAGAGTTGAGCTTATGGCCTGTAAGCCTACCTCCTGCCTGCAGCTACCTTTCGCTTCCAAAAGGCCTAGGCTCGCTGCTTGACGCAAGTGTTGGGAGAGGTAACTGGAATCTCCCGGCACACAAGACTAGTGCCACCAAGCTCAATCCAGCGATTTCCCAGTAATTCCTGGGGTAGACTGGTGCTACATACTAAGTTCCATATGTGAGAAGGTAGCTGAACGCCTTGTCCAAAATCATCTTACTGCTGAGAGTTGAGCTCACCCTCAGTCCCTCACAGTTCCACACTGCCTGCAGAGTGAGTTTCCCACGTCTTCACCAGAGACTTTTGCCAGAGGCTTCTGAGACGCAAGTTAACAATGCACACCTGGACGGTATCTCCAGGTGCAGTAGAGTGGTAATCTGGGAACCTCCTTACTCAGAATACTGCTACCTTCACACTGTCATAAGAATGCAGCTAGTTGAGAGCTGGCTTCTAGGCATGCTTCCCTGTGAGAGCTGAGGACAGGGCAGAACCCTCCCGCATCCTGCCTGACTGTAGACGTACCTGCTAACCTCCTTATGTTAGTGGCTGGGATAGGTTGTGGGAAAAGCATGTGTAAGCATTGGGCCTGAACTCCCGTGTATCTGAGTTGAATACAGCGATTTCCAAAGTCCTTCTTCATCAGAGTGTAGCTAGGTTCCCACTCACATGTCCGAGTGGGTAGCACACATCTGCCTCCCATGTATACACACTTCTGAGAGTTGAGCTTATGGCCTGTAAGCCTACCTCCTGCCTGCAGCTACCTTTTGCTTCCAAAAGGCCTAGGCTCGCTGCTTGACGCAAGTGTTGGGAGAGGTAACTGGAATCTCCCGGCACACAAGACTAGTGCCACCAAGCTCAATCCAGCGATTTCCCAGTAATTCCTGGGGTAGACTGGTGCTACATACTAAGTTCCATATGTGAGAAGGTAGCTGAACGCCTTGTCCAAAATCATCTTACTGCTGAGAGTTGAGCTCACCCTCAGTCCCTCACAGTTCCACACTGCCTGCAGAGTGAGTTTCCCACGTCTTCACCAGATTCTTTTGCCAGAGGCTTCTGAGACGCAAGTTAACAATGCACACCTGGACGGTATCTCCAGGTGCAGTAGAGTGGTAATCTGGGAACCTCCTTACTCAGAATACTGCTACCTTCACACTGTCATAAGAATGCAGCTAGTTGAGAGCTGGCTTCTAGGCAAGCTTCCCTGTGAGAGCTGAGGACAGGGCAGAACCCTCCCGCATCCTGCCTGACTGTAGACGTACCTGCTAACCTCCTTATGTTAGTGGCTGGGATGGGTTGCGGGAAAAGCATGTGTAAGCATTGGGCCTGAACTCCCGTGTATCTGAGTTGAATAGAGCGATTTCCAACATCCTTCTTCAATAGGAGTGTAGCTAGGTTCCAACTCCCATGTCCGAGTGGGTAGCAGACATCTGCCTCCCATGCATACACACTTCTGAGAGTTGAGCTTATGGCCTGTAACCCTACATCCTGCCTGCCGCTACCTTTCGCTTCCAAAAGGCCTAGGCTCGCTGCTTGACGAAAGTGTTGGGAGAGGTAACTGGAATCTCCCGGCACACAAGACGAGTGCCTCCAAGCTCAATCAAGCGATTTCCTAGTAATTCCTGGGGTAGAATGGTGCTACATACTAAGTTCCATACGTGAGTATGTAGATGAACGCCTTGTCCAAAAACATCTTACTTCTGAGAGTTGAGCTCACCCTCAGTCCCTCACAGTTCCACACTGCCTGCAGAGTGAGTTTCGCACGTCTTCACCAGAGACGTTTGCCAGAGGCTTCTGAGACGCAAGTTAACAATGCAGACCTGGAGGGTATCTCCAGGTCCAGTAGAGTGGTAACCTGGGAACCTCCTGTCTC
The DNA here is from genome assembly GCF_053574225.1 of Canis aureus. NCBI lineage: Eukaryota > Metazoa > Chordata > Mammalia > Carnivora > Canidae > Canis > Canis aureus. The sequence continues at coordinate 746,302 of NW_027554421.1, read as the reverse complement.
AGAATACTGCTACCTTCACACTGTCATAAGAATGCAGCTAGTTGAGAGCTGGCTTCTAGGCATGCTTCCCTGTGAGAGCTGAGGACAGGGCAGAACCCTCCCGCATCCTGCCTGACTGTAGACGTACCTGCTAACCTCCTTATGTTAGTGGCTGGGATAGGTTGTGGGAAAAGCATGTGTAAGCATTGGGCCTGAACTCCCGTGTATCTGAGTTGAATACAGCGATTTCCAAAGTCCTTCTTCATCAGAGTGTAGCTAGGTTCCCACTCACATGTCCGAGTGGGTAGCACACATCTGCCTCCCATGTATACACACTTCTGAGAGTTGAGCTTATGGCCTGTAAGCCTACCTCCTGCCTGCAGCTACCTTTCGCTTCCAAAAGGCCTAGGCTCGCTGCTTGACGCAAGTGTTGGGAGAGGTAACTGGAATCTCCCGGCACACAAGACTAGTGCCACCAAGCTCAATCCAGCGATTTCCCAGTAATTCCTGGGGTAGACTGGTGCTACATACTAAGTTCCATATGTGAGAAGGTAGCTGAACGCCTTGTCCAAAATCATCTTACTGCTGAGAGTTGAGCTCACCCTCAGTCCCTCACAGTTCCACACTGCCTGCAGAGTGAGTTTCCCACGTCTTCACCAGATTCTTTTGCCAGAGGCTTCTGAGACGCAAGTTAACAATGCACACCTGGACGGTATCTCCAGGTGCAGTAGAGTGGTAATCTGGGAACCTCCTTACTCAGAATACTGCTACCTTCACACTGTCATAAGAATGCAGCTAGTTGAGAGCTGGCTTCTAGGCAAGCTTCCCTGTGAGAGCTGAGGACAGGGCAGAACCCTCCCGCATCCTGCCTGACTGTAGACGTACCTGCTAACCTCCTTATCTTAGTGGCTGGGATGGGTTGCGGGAAAAGCATGTGTAAGCATTGGGCCTGAACTCCCGTGTATCTGAGTTGAATAGAGCGATTTCCAACATCCTTCTTCAATAGGAGTGTAGCTAGGTTCCAACTCCCATGTCCGAGTGGGTAGCAGACATCTGCCTCCCATGCATACACACTTCTGAGAGTTGAGCTTATGGCCTGTAACCCTACATCCTGCCTGCCGCTACCTTTCGCTTCCAAAAGGCCTAGGCTCGCTGCTTGACGCAAGTGTTGGGAGAGGTAACTGGAATCTCCCGGCACACAAGACGAGTGCCTCCAAGCTCAATCAAGCGATTTCCTAGTAATTCCTGGGGTAGACTGGTGCTACATACTAAGTTCCATACGTGAGTATGTAGATGAACGCCTTGTCCAAAAACATCTTACTTCTGAGAGTTGAGCTCACCCTCAGTCCCTCACAGTTCCACACTGCCTGCAGAGTGAGTTTCGCACGTCTTCACCAGAGACGTTTGCCAGAGGCTTCTGAGACGCAAGTTAACAATGCAGACCTGGAGGGTATCTCCAGGTCCAGTAGAGTGGTAACCTGGGAACCTCCTGTCTCAGAATACTGCTACCTTCACACTGTCATAAGAATGCAGCTAGTTGAGAGCTGGCTTCTAGGCATGCTTCCCTGTGAGAGCTGAGGACAGGGCAGAACCCTCCCGCATCCTGCCTGACTGTAGACGTACCTGCTAACCTCCTTATGTTAGTGGCTGGGATAGGTTGTGGGAAAAGCATGTGTAAGCATTGGGCCTGAACTCCCGTGTATCTGAGTTGAATACAGCGATTTCCAAAGTCCTTCTTCATCAGAGTGTAGCTAGGTTCCCACTCACATGTCCGAGTGGGTAGCACACATCTGCCTCCCATGTATACACACTTCTGAGAGTTGAGCTTATGGCCTGTAAGCCTACCTCCTGCCTGCAGCTACCTTTCGCTTCCAAAAGGCCTAGGCTCGCTGCTTGACGCAAGTGTTGGGAGAGGTAACTGGAATCTCCCGGCACACAAGACTAGTGCCACCAAGCTCAATCCAGCGATTTCCCAGTAATTCCTGGGGTAGACTGGTGCTACATACTAAGTTCCATATGTGAGAAGGTAGCTGAACGCCTTGTCCAAAATCATCTTACTGCTGAGAGTTGAGCTCACCCTCAGTCCCTCAGAGTTCCACACTGCCTGCAGAGTGAGCTTCCCACGTCTTCACCAGAGACGTTTTCCAGAAGCTTCTGAGACGCAAGTTAACAATGCACACCTGGACGGTATCTCCAGGTGCAGTAGAGTGGTAATCTGGGAACCTCCTTACTCAGAATACTGCTACCTTCACACTGTCATAAGAATGCAGCTAGTTGAGAGCTGGCTTCTAGGCAAGCTTCCCTGTGAGAGCTGAGGACAGGGCAGAACCCTCCCGCATCCTGCCTGACTGTAGACGTACCTGCTAACCTCCTTATGTTAGTGGCTGGGATGGGTTGTGGGAAAAGCATGTGTAAGCATTGGGCCTGAACTCCCGTGTATCTGAGTTGAATAGAGCGATTTCCAACATCCTTCTTCAATAGGAGTGTAGCTAGGTTCCAACTCCCATGTACGAGTGGGTAGCAGACATCTGCCTCCCATGCATACACACTTCTGAGAGTTGAGCTTATGGCCTGTAACCCTACATCCTGCCTGCCGCTACCTTTCGCTTCCAAAAGGCCTAGGCTCGCTGCTTGACGCAAGTGTTGGGAGAGGTAACTGGAATCTCCCGGCACACAAGACGAGTGCCTCCAAGCTCAATCAAGCGATTTCCTAGTAATTCCTGGGGTAGACTGGTGCTACATACTAAGTTCCATACGTGAGTATGTAGTTGAACGCCTTGTCCAAAAACATCTTACTTCTCAGAGTTGAGCTCACCCTCAGTCCCTCACAGTTCCACACTGCCTGCAGAGTGAGTTTCGCACGTCTTCACCAGAGACGTTTGCCAGAGGCTTCTGAGACGCAAGTTAACAATGCAGACCTGGAGGGTATCTCCAGGTCCAGTAGAGTGGTAACCTGGGAACCTCCTGTCTCAGAATACTGCTACCTTCACCCTGCCATAAGAATGCAGCTAGTTGACAGCTGGCTTCAAGGCCTGCTTCCCTGTGAGAGCTAAGGACAGGGCACAACCCTCCCGCATCCTGCTTGACTGTAGAAGGAGCTGCTAACGTCCTCATGTTAGTGGCAGGGAAACGTTGGGAGAAAAGCATGTGGAATCGTTGTGCCTGAACCCACGTGTATCTGAGTTGAATACAGCGATTTCCAGAGTCCTTCTTCATCAGAGTGTAGCTAGGTTCGCACTCGCATGTCCGAGTGGGTAGCAGACATCTGCCTCCCATGTATACACACTTCTGAGAGTTGAGCTTATGGCCTGTAAGCCTACCTCCTGCCTGCAGCTACCTTTCGCTTCCAAAAGGCCTAGGCTCGCTGCTTCACCGAAGTGTTGGGAGAGGTAACTGGAATCTCCCGGCACACAAGACTAGTGCCACCAAGCTCAATCCAGCGATTTCCCAGTAATTCCTGGGGTAGACTGGTGCTACATACTAAGTTCCATATGTGAGAAGGTAGCTGAACGCCTTGTCCAAAATCATCTTACTGCTGAGAGTTGAGCTCACCCTCAGTCCCTCACAGTTCCACACTGCCTGCAGAGTGAGTTTCCCACGTCTTCACCAGAGACTTTTGCCAGAGGCTTCTGAGACGCAAGTTAACAATGCACACCTGGACGGTATCTCCAGGTGCAGTAGAGTGGTAATCTGGGAACCTCCTTACTCAGAATACTGCTACCTTCACACTGTCATAAGAATGCAGCTAGTTGAGAGCTGGCTTCTAGGCATGCTTCCCTGTGAGAGCTGAGGACAGGGCAGAACCCTCCCGCATCCTGCCTGACTGTAGACGTACCTGCTAACCTCCTTATGTTAGTGGCTGGGATAGGTTGTGGGAAAAGCATGTGTAAGCATTGGGCCTGAACTCCCGTGTATCTGAGTTGAATACAGCGATTTCCAAAGTCCTTCTTCATCAGAGTGTAGCTAGGTTCCCACTCACATGTCCGAGTGGGTAGCACACATCTGCCTCCCATGTATACACACTTCTGAGGGTTGAGCTTATGGCCTGTAAGCCTACCTCCTGCCTGCAGCTACCTTTCGCTTCCAAAAGGCCTAGGCTCGCTGCTTGACGCAAGTGTTGGGAGAGGTAACTGGAATCTCCCGGCACACAAGACTAGTGCCACCAAGCTCAATCCAGCGATTTCCCAGTAATTCCTGGGGTAGACTGGTGCTACATACTAAGTTCCATATGTGAGAAGGTAGCTGAACGCCTTGTCCAAAATCATCTTACTGCTGAGAGTTGAGCTCACCCTCAGTCCCTCACAGTTCCACACTGCCTGCAGAGTGAGTTTCCCACGTCTTCACCAGAGACTTTTGCCAGAGGCTTCTGAGACGCAAGTTAACAATGCACACCTGGACGGTATCTCCAGGTGCAGTAGAGTGGTAATCTGGGAACCTCCTTACTCAGAATACTGCTACCTTCACACTGTCATAAGAATGCAGCTAGTTGAGAGCTGGCTTCTAGGCAAGCTTCCCTGTGAGAGCTGAGGACAGGGCAGAACCCTCCCGCATCCTGCCTGACTGTAGACGTACCTGCTAACCTCCTTATGTTAGTGGCTGGGATGGGTTGCGGGAAAAGCATGTGTAAGCATTGGGCCTGAACTCCCGTGTATCTGAGTTGAATACAGCCATTTCCAACATCCTTCTTCAATAGGAGTGTAGCTAGGTTCCAACTCCCATGTCCGAGTGGGTAGCAGACATCTGCCTCCCATGCATACACACTTCTGAGAGTTGAGCTTATGGCCTGTAACCCTACATCCTGCCTGCCGCTACCTTTCGCTTCCAAAAGGCCTAGGCTCGCTGCTTGACGCAAGTGTTGGGAGAGGTAACTGGAATCTCCCGGCACACAAGACGAGTGCCTCCAAGCTCAATCAAGCGATTTCCTAGTAATTCCTGGGGTAGACTGGTGCTACATACTAAGTTCCATACGTGAGTATGTAGATGAACGCCTTGTCCAAAAACATCTTACTTCTGAGAGTTGAGCTCACCCTCAGTCCCTCACAGTTCCACACTGCCTGCAGAGTGAGTTTCGCACGTCTTCACCAGAGACGTTTGCCAGAGGCTTCTGAGACGCAAGTTAACAATGCAGACCTGGAGGGTATCTCCAGGTCCAGTAGAGTGGTAACCTGGGAACCTCCTGTCTCAGAATACTGCTACCTTCACACTGTCATAAGAATGCAGCTAGTTGAGAGCTGGCTTCTAGGCATGCTTCCCTGTGAGAGCTGAGGACAGGGCAGAACCCTCCCGCATCCTGCCTGACTGTAGACGTACCTGCTAACCTCCTTATGTTAGTGGCTGGGATAGGTTGTGGGAAAAGCATGTGTAAGCATTGGGCCTGAACTCCCGTGTATCTGAGTTGAATACAGCGATTTCCAAAGTCCTTCTTCATCAGAGTGTAGCTAGGTTCCCACTCACATGTCCGAGTGGGTAGCACACATCTGCCTCCCATGTATACACACTTCTGAGAGTTGAGCTTATGGCCTGTAAGCCTACCTCCTGCCTGCAGCTACCTTTCGCTTCCAAAAGGCCTAGGCTCGCTGCTTGACGCAAGTGTTGGGAGAGGTAACTGGAATCTCCCGGCACACCAGACTAGTGCCACCAAGCTCAATCCAGCGATTTCCCAGTAATTCCTGGGGTAGACTGGTGCTACATACTAAGTTCCATATGTGAGAAGGTAGCTGAACGCCTTGTCCAAAATCATCTTACTGCTGAGAGTTGAGCTCACCCTCAGTCCCTCACAGTTCCACACTGCCTGCAGAGTGAGTTTCCCACGTCTTCACCAGAGACTCTTGCCAGAAGCTTCTGAGACGCAAGTTAACAATGCACACCTGGACGGTATCTCCAGGTGCAGTAGAGTGGTAATCTGGGAACCTCCTTACTCAGAATACTGCTACCTTCACACTGTCATAAGAATGCAGCTAGTTGAGAGCTGGCTTCTAGGCAAGCTTCCCTGTGAGAGCTGAGGACAGGGCAGAACCCTCCCGCATCCTGCCTGACTGTAGACGTACCTGCTAACCTCCTTATGTTAGTGGCTGGGATGGGTTGCGGGAAAAGCATGTGTAAGCATTGGGCCTGAACTCCCGTGTATCTGAGTTGAATAGAGCGATTTCCAACATCCTTCTTCAATAGGAGTGTAGCTAGGTTCCAACTCCCATGTCCGAGTGGGTAGCAGACATCTGCCTCCCATGCATACACACTTCTGAGAGTTGAGCTTATGGCCTGTAACCCTACATCCTGCCTGCCGCTACCTTTCGCTTCCAAAAGGCCTAGGCTCGCTGCTTGACGCAAGTGTTGGGAGAGGTAACTGGAATCTCCCGGCACACAAGACGAGTGCCTCCAAGCTCAATCAAGCGATTTCCTAGTAATTCCTGGGGTAGACTGGTGCTACATACTAAGTTCCATACGTGAGTATGTAGTTGAACGCCTTGTCCAAAAACATCTTACTTCTCAGAGTTGAGCTCACCCTCAGTCCCTCACAGTTCCACACTGCCTGCAGAGTGAGTTTCGCACGTCTTCACCAGAGACGTTTGCCAGAGGCTTCTGAGACGCAAGTTAACAATGCAGACCTGGAGGGTATCTCCAGGTCCAGTAGAGTGGTAACCTGGGAACCTCCTGTCTCAGAATACTGCTACCTTCACCCTGCCATAAGAATGCAGCTAGTTGACAGCTGGCTTCAAGGCCTGCTTCCCTGTGAGAGCTAAGGACAGGGCACAACCCTCCCGCATCCTGCTTGACTGTAGAAGGAGCTGCTAACGTCCTCATGTTAGTGGCAGGGAAACGTTGTGAGAAAAGCATGTGGAATCGTTGTGCCTGAACCCACGTGTATCTGAGTTGAATACAGCGATTTCCAAAGTCCTTCTTCATCAGAGTGTAGCTAGGTTCCCACTCGCATGTCCGAGTGGGTAGCAGACATCTGCCTCCCATGTATACACACTTCTGAGAGTTGAGCTTATGGCCTGTAAGCCTACCTCCTGCCTGCAGCTACCTTTCGCTTCCAAAAGGCCTAGGCTCGCTGCTTCACCGAAGTGTTGGGAGAGGTAACTGGAATCTCCCGGCACACAAGACTAGTGCCACCAAGCTCAATCCAGCGATTTCCCAGTAATTCCTGGGGTAGACTGGTGCTACATACTAAGTTCCATATGTGAGAAGGTAGCTGAACGCCTTGTCCAAAATCATCTTACTGCTGAGAGTTGAGCTCACCCACAGTCCCTCACAGTTCCACACTGCCTGCAGAGTGAGTTTCCCACGTCTTCACCAGAGACTTTTGCCAGAGGCTTCTGAGACGCAAGTTAACAATGCACACCTGGACGGTATCTCCAGGTGCAGTAGAGTGGTAATCTGGGAACCTCCTTACTCAGAATACTGCTACCTTCACACTGTCATAAGAATGCAGCTAGTTGAGAGCTGGCTTCTAGGCATGCTTCCCTGTGAGAGCTGAGGACAGGGCAGAACCCTCCCGCATCCTGCCTGACTGTAGACGTACCTGCTAACCTCCTTATGTTAGTGGCTGGGATGGGTTGCGGGAAAAGCATGTGTAAGCATTGGGCCTGAACTCCCGTGTATCTGAGTTGAATACAGCGATTTCCAACATCCTTCTTCAATAGGAGTGTAGCTAGGTTCCAACTCCCATGTCCGAGTGGGTAGCAGACATCTGCCTCCCATGCATACACACTTCTGAGAGTTGAGCTTATGGCCTGTAACCCTACATCCTGCCTGCCGCTACCTTTCGCTTCCAAAAGGCCTAGGCTCGCTGCTTGACGCAAGTGTTGGGAGAGGTAACTGGAATCTCCCGGCACACAAGACGAGTGCCTCCAAGCTCAATCAAGCGATTTCCTAGTAATTCCTGGGGTAGACTGGTGCTACATACTAAGTTCCATACGTGAGTATGTAGTTGAACGCCTTGTCCAAAAACATCTTACTTCTCAGAGTTGAGCTCACCCTCAGTCCCTCAGAGTTCCACACTTCCTGCAGAGTGAGTTTCGCACGTCTTCACCAGAGACGTTTGCCAGAGGCTTCTGACACGCAAGTTAACAATGCAGACCTGGAGGGTATCTCCAGGTCCAGTAGAGTGGTAACCTGGGAACCTCCTGTCTCAGAATACTGCTACCTTCACCCTACCATAAGAATGCAGCTAGTTGACAGCTGGCTTCAAGGCCTGCTTCCCTGTGAGAGCTAAGGACAGGGCACAACCCTCCCGCATCCTGCTTGACTGTAGAAGGAGCTGCTAACGTCCTCATGTTAGTGGCAGGGAAACGTTGTGAGAAAAGCATGTGGAATCGTTGTGCCTGAACCCACGTGTATCTGAGTTGAATACAGCGATTTCCAAAGTCCTTCTTCATCAGAGTGTAGCTAGGTTCCCACTCGCATGTCTGAGTGGGTAGCAGACATCTGCCTCCCATGTATACACACTTCTGAGAGTTGAGCTTATGGCCTGTAAGCCTACCTCCTGCCTGCAGCTACCTTTCGCTTCCAAAAGGCCTAGGCTCGCTGCTTCACCGAAGTGTTGGGAGAGGTAACTGGAATCTCCCGGCACACAAGACTAGTGCCACCAAGCTCAATCCAGCGATTTCCCAGTAATTCCTGGGGTAGACTGGTGCTACATACTAAGTTCCATATGTGAGAAGGTAGCTGAACGCCTTGTCCAAAATCATCTTACTGCTGAGAGTTGAGCTCACCCTCAGTCCCTCAGAGTTCCACACTGCCTGCAGAGTGAGCTTCCCACGTCTTCACCAGAGACGTTTTCCAGAAGCTTCTGAGACGCAAGTTAACAATGCACACCTGGACGGTATCTCCAGGTGCAGTAGAGTGGTAATCTGGGAACCTCCTTACTCAGAATACTGCTACCTTCACACTGTCATAAGAATGCAGCTAGTTGAGAGCTGGCTTCTAGGCAAGCTTCCCTGTGAGAGCTGAGGACAGGGCAGAACCCTCCCGCATCCTGCCTGACTGTAGACGTACCTGCTAACCTCCTTATGTTAGTGGCTGGGATGGGTTGCGGGAAAAGCATGTGTAAGCATTGGGCCTGAACTCCCGTGTATCTGAGTTGAATAGAGCGATTTCCAACATCCTTCTTCAATAGGAGTGTAGCTAGGTTCCAACTCCCATGTACGAGTGGGTAGCAGACATCTGCCTCCCATGCATACACACTTCTGAGAGTTGAGCTTATGGCCTGTAACCCTACATCCTGCCTGCCGCTACCTTTCGCTTCCAAAAGGCCTAGGCTCGCTGCTTGACGCAAGTGTTGGGAGAGGTAACTGGAATCTCCCGGCACACAAGACGAGTGCCTCCAAGCTCAATCAAGCGATTTCCTAGTAATTCCTGGGGTAGACTGGTGCTACATACTAAGTTCCATACGTGAGTATGTAGTTGAACGCCTTGTCCAAAAACATCTTACTTCTCAGAGTTGAGCTCACCCTCAGTCCCTCACAGTTCCACACTGCCTGCAGAGTGAGTTTCGCACGTCTTCACCAGAGACGTTTGCCAGAGGCTTCTGAGACGCAAGTTAACAATGCAGACCTGGAGGGTATCTCCAGGTCCAGTAGAGTGGTAACCTGGGAACCTCCTGTCTCAGAATACTGCTACCTTCACCCTGCCATAAGAATGCAGCTAGTTGACAGCTGGCTTCAAGGCCTGCTTCCCTGTGAGAGCTAAGGACAGGGCACAACCCTCCCGCATCCTGCTTGACTGTAGAAGGAGCTGCTAACGTCCTCATGTTAGTGGCAGGGAAACGTTGGGAGAAAAGCATGTGGAATCGTTGTGCCTGAACCCACGTGTATCTGAGTTGAATACAGCGATTTCCAGAGTCCTTCTTCATCAGAGTGTAGCTAGGTTCGCACTCGCATGTCCGAGTGGGTAGCAGACATCTGCCTCCCATGTATACACACTTCTGAGAGTTGAGCTTATGGCCTGTAAGCCTACCTCCTGCCTGCAGCTACCTTTCGCTTCCAAAAGGCCTAGGCTCGCTGCTTCACCGAAGTGTTGGGAGAGGTAACTGGAATCTCCCGGCACACAAGACTAGTGCCACCAAGCTCAATCCAGCGATTTCCCAGTAATTCCTGGGGTAGACTGGTGCTACATACTAAGTTCCATATGTGAGAAGGTAGCTGAACGCCTTGTCCAAAATCATCTTACTGCTGAGAGTTGAGCTCACCCTCAGTCCCTCACAGTTCCACACTGCCTGCAGAGTGAGTTTCCCACGTCTTCACCAGAGACTTTTGCCAGAGGCTTCTGAGACGCAAGTTAACAATGCACACCTGGACGGTATCTCCAGGTGCAGTAGAGTGGTAATCTGGGAACCTCCTTACTCAGAATACTGCTACCTTCACACTGTCATAAGAATGCAGCTAGTTGAGAGCTGGCTTCTAGGCATGCTTCCCTGTGAGAGCTGAGGACAGGGCAGAACCCTCCCGCATCCTGCCTGACTGTAGACGTACCTGCTAACCTCCTTATGTTAGTGGCTGGGATAGGTTGTGGGAAAAGCATGTGTAAGCATTGGGCCTGAACTCCCGTGTATCTGAGTTGAATACAGCGATTTCCAAAGTCCTTCTTCATCAGAGTGTAGCTAGGTTCCCACTCACATGTCCGAGTGGGTAGCACACATCTGCCTCCCATGTATACACACTTCTGAGGGTTGAGCTTATGGCCTGTAAGCCTACCTCCTGCCTGCAGCTACCTTTCGCTTCCAAAAGGCCTAGGCTCGCTGCTTGACGCAAGTGTTGGGAGAGGTAACTGGAATCTCCCGGCACACAAGACTAGTGCCACCAAGCTCAATCCAGCGATTTCCCAGTAATTCCTGGGGTAGACTGGTGCTACATACTAAGTTCCATATGTGAGAAGGTAGCTGAACGCCTTGTCCAAAATCATCTTACTGCTGAGAGTTGAGCTCACCCTCAGTCCCTCACAGTTCCACACTGCCTGCAGAGTGAGTTTCCCACGTCTTCACCAGAGACTTTTGCCAGAGGCTTCTGAGACGCAAGTTAACAATGCACACCTGGACGGTATCTCCAGGTGCAGTAGAGTGGTAATCTGGGAACCTCCTTACTCAGAATACTGCTACCTTCACACTGTCATAAGAATGCAGCTAGTTGAGAGCTGGCTTCTAGGCAAGCTTCCCTGTGAGAGCTGAGGACAGGGCAGAACCCTCCCGCATCCTGCCTGACTGTAGACGTACCTGCTAACCTCCTTATGTTAGTGGCTGGGATGGGTTGCGGGAAAAGCATGTGTAAGCATTGGGCCTGAACTCCCGTGTATCTGAGTTGAATAGAGCGATTTCCAACATCCTTCTTCAATAGGAGTGTAGCTAGGTTCCAACTCCCATGTCCGAGTGGGTAGCAGACATCTGCCTCCCATGCATACACACTTCTGAGAGTTGAGCTTATGGCCTGTAACCCTACATCCTGCCTGCCGCTACCTTTCGCTTCCAAAAGGCCTAGGCTCGCTGCTTGACGCAAGTGTTGGGAGAGGTAACTGGAATCTCCCGGCACACAAGACGAGTGCCTCCAAGCTCAATCAAGCGATTTCCTAGTAATTCCTGGGGTAGACTGGTGCTACATACTAAGTTCCATACGTGAGTATGTAGATGAACGCCTTGTCCAAAAACATCTTACTTCTGAGAGTTGAGCTCACCCTCAGTCCCTCACAGTTCCACACTGCCTGCAGAGTGAGTTTCGCACGTCTTCACCAGAGACGTTTGCCAGAGGCTTCTGAGACGCAAGTTAACAATGCAGACCTGGAGGGTATCTCCAGGTCCAGTAGAGTGGTAACCTGGGAACCTCCTGTCTCAGAATACTTCTACCTTCACCCTGCCATAAGAATGCAGCTAGTTGACAGCTGGCTTCAAGGCCTGCTTCCCTGTGAGAGCTAAAGACAGGGCACAACCCTCCCGCATCCTGCTTGACTGTAGAAGGAGCTGCTAACGTCCTCATGTTAGTGGCAGGGAAACGTTGTGAGAAAAGCATGTGGAATCGTTGTGCCTGAACTCACGTGTATCTGAGTTGAATACAGCGATTTCCAAAGTCCTTCTTCATCAGAGTGTAGCTAGGTTCCCACTCGCATGTCCGAGTGGGTAGCAGACATCTGCCTCCCATGTATACACACTTCTGAGAGTTGAGCTTATGGCCTGTAAGCCTACCTCCTGCCTGCAGCTAACTTTCGCTTCCAAAAGGCCTAGGCTCGCTGCTTCACCGAAGTGTTGGGAGAGGTAACTGGAATCTCCTGGCACACAAGACTAGTGCCTCCAAGCTCAATCCAGCGATTTCCCAGTAATTCCTGGGGTAGACTGGTGCTACATACTAAGTTCCATATGTGAGAAGGTAGCTGAACGCCTTGTCCAAAATCATCTTACTGCTGAGAGTTGAGCTCACCCTCAGTCCCTCACAGTTCCACACTGCCTGCAGAGTGAGTTTCCCACGTCTTCACCAGAGACTTTTGCCAGAGGCTTCTGAGACGCAAGTTAACAATGCACACCTGGACGGTATCTCCAGGTGCAGTAGAGTGGTAATCTGGGAACCTCCTTACTCAGAATACTGCTACCTTCACACTGTCATAAGAATGCAGCTAGTTGAGAGCTGGCTTCTAGGCAAGCTTCCCTGTGAGAGCTGAGGACAGGGCAGAACCCTCCCGCATCCTGCCTGACTGTAGACGTACCTGCTAACCTCCTTATGTTAGTGGCTGGGATGGGTTGCGGGAAAAGCATGTGTAAGCATTGGGCCTGAACTCCCGTGTATCTGAGTTGAATACAGCGATTTCCAACATCCTTCTTCAATAGGAGTGTAGCTAGGTTCCAACTCCCATGTACGAGTGGGTAGCAGACATCTGCCTCCCATGCATACACACTTCTGAGAGTTGAGCTTATGGCCTGTAACCCTACATCCTGCCTGCCGCTACCTTTCGCTTCCAAAAGGCCTAGGCTCGCTGCTTGACGCAAGTGTTGGGAGAGGTAACTGGAATCTCGCGGCACACAAGACGAGTGCCTCCAAGCTCAATCAAGCGATTTCCTAGTAATTCCTGGGGTAGACTGGTGCTACATACTAAGTTCCATACGTGAGTATGTAGTTGAACGCCTTGTCCAAAAACATCTTACTTCTGAGAGTTGAGCTCACCCTCAGTCCCTCACAGTTCCACACTGCCTGCAGAGTGAGTTTCGCACGTCTTCACCAGAGACGTTTGCCAGAGGCTTCTGAGACGCAAGTTAACAATGCAGACCTGGAGGGTATCTCCAGGTCCAGTAGAGTGGTAACCTGGGAACCTCCTGTCTCAGAATCCTGCTACCTTCACCCTGCCAGAAGAATGCAGCTAGTTGACAGCTGGCTTCAAGGCCTGCTTCCCTGTGAGAGCTAAGGACAGGGCACAACCCTCCCGCATCCTGCTTGACTGTAGAAGGAGCTGCTAACGTCCTCATGTTAGTGGCAGGGAAACGTTGTGAGAAAAGCATGTGGAATCGTTGTGCCTGAACCCACGTGTATCTGAGTTGAATACAGCGATTTCCAAAGTCCTTCTTCATCAGAGTGTAGCTAGGTTCCCACTCGCATGTCCGAGTGGGTAGCAGACATCTGCCTCCCATGTATACACACTTCTGAGAGTTGAGCTTATGGCCTGTAAGCCTACCTCCTGCCTGCAGCTACCTTTCGCTTCCAAAAGGCCTAGGCTCGCTGCTTCACCGAAGTGTTGGGAGAGGTAACTGGAATCTCCCGGCACACAAGACTAGTGCCTCCAAGCTCAATCCAGCGATTTCCCAGTAATTCCTGGGGTAGACTGGTGCTACATACTAAGTTCCATATGTGAGAAGGTAGCTGAACGCCTTGTCCAAAATCATCTTACTGCTGAGAGTTGAGCTCACCCTCAGTCCCTCACAGTTCCACACTGCCTGCAGAGTGAGCTTCCCACGTCTTCACCAGAGACGTTTTCCAGAAGCTTCTGAGACGCAAGTTAACAATGCACACCTGGACGGTATCTCCAGGTGCAGTAGAGTGGTAATCTGGGAACCTCCTTACTCAGAATACTGCTACCTTCACACTGTCATAAGAATGCAGCTAGTTGAGAGCTGGCTTCTAGGCAAGCTTCCCTGTGAGAGCTGAGGACAGGGCAGAACCCTCCCGCATCCTGCCTGACTGTAGACGTACCTGCTAACCTCCTTATGTTAGTGGCTGGGATGGGTTGCGGGAAAAGCATGTGTAAGCATTGGGCCTGAACTCCCGTGTATCTGAGTTGAATACAGCGATTTCCAACATCCTTCTTCAATAGGAGTGTAGCTAGGTTCCAACTCCCATGTCCGAGTGGGTAGCAGACATCTGCCTCCCATGCATACACACTTCTGAGACTTGAGCTTATGGCCTATAACCCTACATCCTGCCTGCCGCTACCTTTCGCTTCCAAAAGGCCTAGGCTCGCTGCTTGACGCAAGTGTTGGGAGAGGTAACTGGAATCTCCCGGCACACAAGACTAGTGCCTCCTAGCTCAATCCAGCGTTTTCCCAGTAATTCCTGGGGTAGACTGGTGCTACATACTAAGTTCCATATGTGAGAAGGTAGCTGAACGCCTTGTCCAAAATCATCTTACTGCTGAGAGTTGAGCTCACCCTCAGTCCCTCACAGTTCCACACTGCCTGCAGAGTGAGTTTCCCACGTCTTCACCAGAGACTTTTGCCAGAGGCTTCTGAGACGCAAGTTAACAATGCACACCTGGACGGTGTCTCCAGGTGCAGTAGAGTGGTAATCTGGGAACGTCCTTACTCAGAATACTGCTACCTTCACACTGTCATAAGAATGCAGCTAGTTGAGAGCTGGCTTCTAGGCAAGCTTCCCTGTGAGAGCTGAGGACAGGGCAGAACCCTCCCGCATCCTGCCTGACTGTAGACGTACCTGCTAACCTCCTTATGTTAGTGGCTGGGATGGGTTGCGGGAAAAGCATGTGTAAGCATTGGGCCTGAACTCCCGTGTATCTGAGTTGAATAGAGCGATTTCCAACATCCTTCTTCAATAGGAGTGTAGCTAGGTTCCAACTCCCATGTCCGAGTGGGTAGCAGACATCTGCCTCCCATGCATACACACTTCTGAGAGTTGAGCTTATGGCCTGTAACCCTACATCCTGCCTGCCGCTACCTTTCGCTTCCAAAAGGCCTAGGCTCGCTGCTTGACGCAAGTGTTGGGAGAGGTAACTGGAATCTCCCGGCACACAAGACGAGTGCCTCCAAGCTCAATCAAGCGATTTCCTAGTAATTCCTGGGGTAGACTGGTGCTACATACTAAGTTCCATACGTGAGTATGTAGTTGAACGCCTTGTCCAAAAACATCTTACTTCTCAGAGTTGAGCTCACCCTCAGTCCCTCAGAGTTCCACACTGCCTTCAGAGTGAGTTTCGCACGTCTTCACCAGAGACGTTTGCCAGAGGCTTCTGAGACGCAAGTTAACAATGCAGACCTGGAGGGTATCTCCAGGTCCAGTAGAGTGGTAACCTGGGAACCTCCTGTCTCAGAATCCTGCTACCTTCACCCTGCCATAAGAATGCAGCTAGTTGACAGCTGGCTTCAAGGCCTGCTTCCCTGTGAGAGCTAAGGACAGGGCACAACCCTCCCGCATCCTGCTTGACTGTAGAAGGAGCTGCTAACGTCCTCATGTTAGTGGCAGGGAAACGTTGTGAGAAAAGCATGTGGAATCGTTGTGCCTGAACCCACGTGTATCTGAGTTGAATACAGCGATTTCCAAAGTCCTTCTTCATCAGAGTGTAGCTAGGTTCCCATTCGCATGTCCGAGTGGGTAGCAGACATCTGCCTCCCATGTATACACACTTCTGAGAGTTGAGCTTATGGCCTGTAAGCCTACCTCCTGCCTGCAGCTACCTTTCGCTTCCAAAAGGCCTAGGCTCGCTGCTTCACCGAAGTGTTGGGAGAGGTAACTGGAATCTCCCGGCACACAAGACTAGTGCCACCAAGCTCAATCCAGCGATTTCCCAGTAATTCCTGGGGTAGACTGGTGCTACATACTAAGTTCCATATGTGAGAAGGTAGCTGAACGCCTTGTCCAAAATCATCTTACTGCTGAGAGTTGAGCTCACCCTCAGTCCCTCACAGTTCCACACTGCCTGCAGAGTGAGTATCCCACGTCTTCACCAGAGACTTTTGCCAGAGGCTTCTGAGACGCAAGTTAACAATGCACACCTGGACGGTATTTCCAGGCGCAGTAGAGTGGTAATCTGGGAACCTCCTTACTCAGAATACTGCTACCTTCACACTGTCATAAGAATGCAGCTAGTTGAGAGCTGGCTTCTAGGCATGCTTCCCTGTGAGAGCTGAGGACAGGGCAGAACCCTCCCGCATCCTGCCTGACTGTAGACGTACCTGCTAACCTCCTTATGTTAGTGGCTGGGATGGGTTGCGGGAAAAGCATGTGTAAGCATTGGGCCTGAACTCCCGTGTATCTGAGTTGAATACAGCGATTTCCAACATCCTTCTTCAATAGGAGTGTAGCTAGGTTCCAACTCCCATGTCCGAGTGGGTAGCAGACATCTGCCTCCCATGCATACACACTTCTGAGAGTTGAGCTTATGGCCTATAACCCTACATCCTGCCTGCCGCTACCTTTCGCTTCCAAAAGGCCTAGGCTCGCTGCTTGACGCAAGTGTTGGGAGAGGTAACTGGAATCTCCCGGCACACAAGACGAGTGCCTCCAAGCTCAATCAAGCGATTTCCTAGTAATTCCTGGGGTAGACTGGTGCTACATACTAAGTTCCATACGTGAGTATGTAGTTGAACGCCTTGTCCAAAAACATCTTACTTCTGAGAGTTGAGCTCACCCTCAGTCCCTCACAGTTCCACACTGCCTTCAGAGTGAGTTTCGCACGTCTTCACCAGAGACGTTTGCCAGAGGCTTCTGAGACGCAAGTTAACAATGCAGACCTGAAGGGTATCTCCAGGTACAGTAGAGTGGTAACCTGGGAACCTCCTGTCTCAGAATCCTGCTACCTTCACCCTGCCATAAGAATGCAACTAGTTGACAGCTGGCTTCAAGGCCTGCTTCCCTGTGAGAGCTAAGGACAGGGCACAACCCTCCCGCATCCTGCTTGACTGTAGAAGGAGCTGCTAACGTCCTCATGTTAGTGGCAGGGAAACGTTGTGAGAAAAGCATGTGGAATCGTTGTGCCTGAACCCACGTGTATCTGAGTTGAATACAGCGATTTCCAAAGTCCTTCTTCATCAGAGTGTAGCTAGGTTCCCACTCGCATGTCCGAGTGGGTAGCAGACATCTGCCTCCCATGTATACACACTTCTGAGAGTTGAGCTTATGGCCTGTAAGCCTACCTCCTGCCTGCAGCTACCTTTCGCTTCCAAAAGGCCTAGGCTCGCTGCTTCACCGAAGTGTTGGGAGAGGTAACTGGAATCTCCCGGCACACAAGACTAGTGCCTCCAAGCTCAATCCAGCGATTTCCCAGTAATTCCTGGGGTAGACTGGTGCTACATACTAAGTTCCATATGTGAGAAGGTAGCTGAACGCCTTGTCCAAAATCATCTTACTGCTGAGAGTTGAGCTCACCCTCAGTCCCTCACAGTTCCACACTGCCTGCAGAGTGAGTTTCCCACGTCTTCACCAGAGACTTTTGCCAGAGGCTTCTGAGACGCAAGTTAACAATGCACACCTGGACGGTATCTCCAGGTGCAGTAGAGTGGTAATCTGGGAACCTCCTTACTCAGAATACTGCTACCTTCACACTGTCATAAGAATGCAGCTAGTTGAGAGCTGGCTTCTCGGCAAGCTTCCCTGTGAGAGCTGAGGACAGGGCAGAACCCTCCCGCATCCTGCCTGACTGTAGACGTACCTGCTAACCTCCTTATGTTAGTGGCTGGGATGGGTTGCGGGAAAAGCATGTGTAAGCATTGGGCCTGAACTCCCGTGTATCTGAGTTGAATACAGCGATTTCCAACATCCTTCTTCAATAGGAGTGTAGCTAGGTTCCAACTC